>NW_012267318.1:5004642-5036321 GCF_000151885.1 Dipodomys ordii
GAGAAGGAGTGAGGATGTCGGGCTTCTACTCACGCCGAGTCTTGGATCCTGGGTCGTCTCTGGTCTGCAAACTGCAGGATGAAGCTGTCTGGTCCTTGTCGGTTCTTGCTGGTGTTGAGTAGAATCCGCTCGCCCGCTGCATCTGGCTCCTTCGTCCCGGACTCTCAGTGCTCAGGTTTAGCCCCGCTGTGGTCTCCACCGCGACCCTGCCGCCGCCGATAGCCTGGCTGCGGTCTCCACTGCGACCGTGCCGCCGCCACTGGCGGCGGCGGTTGCTGGCTGGTGCTCAGATGTGTATTCTTGCCTTGGCTTTCTCTCACTTGTCTAACTCTCTGTCCTGTGCTGGCACACTTGGTGTGTTTCTCTGGCTTAGGGCTGTTCACTGGAACTCTAAAACTGCTTTCTATGCGAGAGCTTGTTCAGCTTCCAGCTTCTCCTCCGCCATCTTGTCCTGGATTCTTAGTAAGGTTTTTTTAAAAAGAACTCTTAGTTGAAAATATATAGATCTTATTCAACTTTATGGCCTGAAATCTCCTGGGCACAATTAGTATGTAATTTAAAATATGAAAATGAGCTCAGGCTGAGAAAAGAAAAGAAAATGCATACAGTGATCTGTGCTGCTTCTCCCTACTTTGAATAGGATTCCTTTATTATAATGAAAATGACTTTTATGGTCATGGTAATTGGTCCCTATGATCCTGCACACATGTGATACTCTTGAGGTAACTAAATGCTTTAAGAAGATATTAACTTCTGTATGCTATGAATACTTTAAAAATCACCTCCCTGGATACTCCAAGTGATGGCCCAGAGCAGCCTTTGCTATGTATAGCTCCTGGTCTGTGCCCTTGCCTTCACATTTGTAAGAGGGAGATAACAATAACTGCTCCAAAGGTTTGTTGTGAGGATGAAATAATGTGTCAAAGTCCTTAAAACACGAGCAGATGAAAGCTGTGCTTCTTATACACCAAAAATATTTTACAAAAAGGTTGCATTATTCCTTCCCAAAGCCATGTACCTCTTAAAAATACCACCCCCCCCCCCGCCGCCATAGACCTATAGCCACCTAATCTTCAATAAAGGAGCTAAAAAATAGAATGGAAGAAAGACAGCCTCTTCGGTAAATGGTGCTAGCAAAATTGGCTAAACACCTGTAGAAAACTAAAGCTAGATGCTTACATATCACCCTGCACTGGAATCAACTCCAAATGGATCAACCTCAAAATCAAAGCAGACACCCTGAAAACATTACAGGAAGGAATAGGAGAAACTCTAGGGCTCCTTGGCACAGGCCAAAATATTCTCAATAAAGACCCAGAAATACAACAAATCAAAGAAAGGTTGGACAAATGGGATTGTATGAAACTGAAGAGCTTCTGCCAAGCAAAGGACATAATTAGCAAGATCAATAGAAAGCCCACAGATTAGGAGATCTTCACTAGCCATACAACAGATAGGGCCTCATATCTAAAATATACTTAGAGTTCAAAAAATTTAAATCCTCCCAAAACTAATCCTCAAAGAAACCACTGCCCAATTAATAAGTGGGCTAAAGACTTAAAGAAAGTCTTCTCTGAAAAGGAAATAAGAATGGCCAATAGACATAGGAAGAAATGCTCAACTTCTCTAGCCATAAAAGAAATACAAATCAATACAACATTGAGATATCACCTCACCCCAGTTAGAATGGCTATAATCAAGAAATCTAATAACAACAGATGCTGGAGGGGATGTGGCCAAAACAGAACCCCACTGCATAGTTGTTGGGAGTGTAAACTTGTTCAACCACTTTGGAAAGCAGTATGAATATTCCTCAAAAGACTATACCTAGAGCTCCTCTATGACCCAGAAATCCCACTTTTAGGCATTTACCCAAACGATCACAAACAAGGCCATACTAAAGCTACCAGCACAACTATGTTTACCACAGCATTATTCACCATAGCTAAGATATGGAACCAACCCAGATGCCCCTCAGTAGATAAATAGATCAAGAAAATGTGGTATAGAAAGGACAAGGAAGATGGCAGAGGAGAGACTGGAGCAATTGAAAATTTGATACACGTAAATCCTGAGATTGGCTCCAGGCTGGGTTGATTCTCTCAGGAGCTAGCCCATCAGGGTAAAGCTACTGATTGCTGACAGGCCACAGCCCAACCTACAACCTAGCACCCCTCACAGCAACTCCAAGCTAGAGAAAACCGCCACCTAGCTCTTTGTGATACTCCAAGTAAAGCACCCCTCCCACTGAACTAGTCTGGGAGGAGGGACATAAATTCCCGGGTGAAGCAGAGCTTCCTACTGCTTGCTCAGACAAACTGATTTAGGAAAACAATCCAGCCACAGGACAAACAAACACCACAAGCAAACCAGAGACCCCACCACCAAAAGACTGGCTACATACACAGGAGGGACACAGGAACCGCCCTCCCACCGAAGAAAAAAAATTTTTTCGAAGAAATTTTTTATACCTAATCTTTTAAAGTGTTGTCTATTTTTCTTATTTTTTTTAGGTTTTTGTTTTTGCTGTTGTTTCTTTTTTAAAATATTCTTTTTATACTCTTTTCTCTTTTGGTCCTTTT
This sequence comes from Dipodomys ordii, assembly GCF_000151885.1. NCBI lineage: Eukaryota > Metazoa > Chordata > Mammalia > Rodentia > Heteromyidae > Dipodomys > Dipodomys ordii. The sequence continues at coordinate 5,007,225 of NW_012267318.1, forward strand.
CGTTTTGTTTTGTTTTGTTTTTGCATTATTTAATTGCTATTCTGTACATCCCCAGATATATACCTGTCTTTGATTATTAGACTTTATCTTTCTTGATGTGCATACCTAATTCAGATATTCATTACTCAATTTACAAACTCCCAGCCTTAACTCCAATAATTGTAGAATTATTTCTTTATACTTATATAATTTTTAAGTGTTTCATTTTGAAGTTTTTATTTTTTATCTTTTCTTTTTATATCTCTTCTCATTTCTTGCTATCCATGCCCTTTCTCTGAATTGCTCTCATTTTGCCCCCCTACATTCCGCCAATCTTATTTTCTCCTCACAATTCTCCCTAAACCTATTAATTTCTGGTCAGCTGACTCCTTACTTGATTTTTCTTAGTTGATTGATTCCTAGCTGTTTGTTGCTGAACTAGATTGTATCTGTTGAACTAGATTATATCTGTACCCATTTTGACTGGATCAAACAATCTGTGCAACTACGGGGCTCTGGTCGATGCTTGCCTTAAAAGAGTGTTCTAGCTCAGAATCAATTTGGCTATCATACCCAAATGGGTAGAACAAGCAGAAACACAGGAAAAATGGCAAGTCCAGGTATTTCAACTCCTGCTCATGACAACCAGGGATGGTAGGAGAAAAAACAAAGGAGGAGGTAACAATGCTTGATAGGAAAAGTACTCATTAGCTTACTCATGTAACTGTAATCACTCTACAGTATTTTTACAATAAAAAACATGTATGAAAAAAAAGATCCTGCCACCTTCCAATAGCAAACCTGTAATATACAGGTCTTTGGGGGACAGGGAACATGTAAGTTTAAAAGCATATTCCATTACCTAGTAGGATATTTTGATTGCTTGCAGTAATTGGCAATTGTGAAGAAAGCACCGATCAGCTGGTATTTCCTACTAGGTGGAAATTTGCAGAATCATACAGGCAGATTGTTTAAATTAGCTTTACAAAACATTGTCTTCCAAAGTAACTGTCATTTTGCACTAGCGGTGGTGTTTCACAATATTGCCAGCGTTTGCTACTGTCAGCTTTCTGCTTTAGCCATTCTTATAGTAGATGGTAGTATCTCTTTTTCATTAAAATTCCCTAATGATGTATATTAGTGGACATCTATTTATTTGTGAAAGTCTGTTTTATTTGTGAGACTTTGTTGAGATAGTGTTGAGTTTTAAATTCTTTGCATATTTTTATACAAAAAAAGTTTATTTTCCATCTGTATATAGTCTTTGCAGAGATATCAGTTCTATAGTTGTTTTGGTGAAGTGATATATTACTCAAGCTCCCCCCTCTGCCTTCTTCCATGATGTCATTCTCACTACTTTTTATAGTAGATAATAGTCCATTGTACAGACCCAAAACATGTTTACAGGTTCATCAGTTAGTAGACATTTAGACTTTTTTCATTTAGGGTTATATAAATCATGCTATTAAGAGCATTCACATATAAACTTCAGTGTGAAAATTTCAAAGGATAGATAGATAGAGATATATAGTACATATATATATTGTGTATAGAATTCCATTGTGTATATATCTATAACTTTATATATAAAAACTATGTATATAGTTATAGATATATACACAGTGGAATTCTATGCCTCCATCAGAAGAATGACACCACCCCATTTGGTAGGAAATAGAAAGACTTGGAAAAAATTATATTAAGTGAAGTAAGCCAGGCCCAAAGAAACATAGGTCCCATGGTTTCCCTTATTTGCAATAACTAGTATATGTCTAGGACAAGCAGAAGAGGTCAAAAGCTATGAACATATGGCCATATAAGCTTGATGCTAAGCGAAATGAACCCCAAGACAGGGACACAAGAGATTTTATCTTTATGGCTGGTCTTTTTAATGTACTTATAATGTACTAAGTGTTTTTTTTGCTCTTTTGTATGTTCTTCCCCCATGGTATAACCCCTGTTGTCACTGTATTTGATGTCAGTGCTCTGCATCTTGTATATACATTTTTCTAATTTGGGGAGGGGAAGAGAAATAACAAAATGCTGAAATAAGGATACAGGATGACCCATTGTAACAACGAGATGTACAAGACACTATGTTGAAAATGAACTTTACAACTTGGGTGGGGAAGGGGGGAGGTGGTTAGGTGGGGAGGAAAGGGATGGTAGGGGAAAAACAAAGGAGGAGGTAACAATACTCAATAGGAAATGGACTCATTACTTTGCTCATGTAACTGTAACCCCTCTGTAGAGTATCTTTATATATACATATATATATATATGTGTGTGTGTGTGTGTGTGTGTGTGTGTGTGTGTATGTGTGTGTGTGTGTGTGAAGATATATAGATATATAGATAGACAGACAGACAGACAGATAGATAGATAGATAGATAGATAGATAGATAGATAGATAGATAGATAGATAGATAGATAGATAGATAGATAGATCCTATGTTAGGAAGATTCCTTGACAGGGACAAAGGACAATTTGGTTTGGATAAATACCTGGCAAGCTGCTCTGCCCAGGCAACCTGACTGTGGGTGGAGTAACAGTAAATTGCCTTGAGGCAATTCTGAGATAACCTGGCTCCACAGGCCAATGGAAAATGGGCAGTCTTATTTGGGTGCAAACAAATGTGTCCAAGAGTTATGACATTCCTTCAGAAGATTTTTTAAAGAGTTAAGCTAAAACACAAATTAAGGAAAAACTAGTAAGGAGATTAGGAAATGTAAAGAAAGAGGAAAGTTAGTAAATCAAGCTTTGGAAAGGGAAATTGAAGAAACAAATATGGCTTCCTTCAGATAAGAAAGGATTTGGAAAGTAAGAAAAGAGTTTCCTTTGGATAAGAATTGTCTTCTTGGGCTGGGAAGGTGGCTCAGTGGTAAAGCACTTGCCTTGCATGCATGAGGTCCTGGGTTCAATTCCTCAGCACCACATAAGCAAAAAGAAAAAAAGCCGGAAGTGGTGGTGGCTCAAGTGGTAGAGCGCTAGCCTTGAGCTGAAGAGCTGAGGGACAGTGCCCAGGCCCAGAGTTCAGGCCCACAACCGACAAAAAAAAAAAAAAATTGTCTTCTTACATGCTTGTTCCAAAATGGAAAAAGGGAGAAATTAAGACAAACCTCAGAGGGGGTGATTTAAGTAGCAGATGGTATGAGTATGTCTTAAATTTGTAAGATAGAGCTTATTAGTAACGTTAGTGAAGTCAAAATGTAATTAATTTGGCTATCATTAAAAAACTGGTCTAAAGATTCTTTATGAAATCAAGATTAATACACTGATGTAAAACCAGCATCCCATTCTTTATGACCATCTATGCAAGTAAAGGAATTGCTTGGGGAAGTGGTGCTGTGGCTCAAGTGGTAGTGCGCTTGCCTTGAGCTGAAGAGCCGAGGGACAGCGTCCAAGCCCAGAGTTCAAGCCCCATTACTGACAAAAAAAAAAAAAAAGAAATTGCTTGGGCTGGGAAGGTGGCTCAGTGGTAGAGCGGTTGCCTTGCATGCATGAGGCCCTGGGTTCGATTCCTCCGCGCTTGCCTTGCATGCATGAGGCTCTGGGTTCAATTCCTCCGCACCACATAAGCAGGAAAAAAAAAGCCGGAAGTGGTGCTGTGGCTCAAGTGGTAGAGTGCTAACCTTGAGCTGAAGAGCTGAGGGACAGTGCCCAGGCCCAGAGGTCAGGCCCACGACCGGACCAAAAAACAAAAAGGGGGGGGCGGATTTATGTCAAGATCGTCCAGCTGATCATCTCATCTTTTAAGTAAGTATGTAAAACTAAAATGCTATTCTTTGCTTTTTAATATGTTTCCCGGGGATGTGAGCTGCCTTGGAAACAGAGCCATTTTCCTACATTCTTTGTTGTCATTACAAAGGTTTGACTTAGTAACAATGGTTTACAGATTTGGTCTTCTGTAGCAATTACTGGAAGGCCCACAGAGAGACAGAGGACTCTTCCAAGTTTGCCAGACATAACTTTGACTCTTAATAAGTCCTAGGTAAACCATGCTTAAAAATTATTTCTCTCTACAATCTCCTGGTTGCTTCAATTGGAGTAAGGGGATAGTGGTAGACTCATTTGATCTGAGGACTGTAGTTCATAGCCAGCCCAAGCAAAAAAACTCCCTGTGAGACTCATCTCTAATTAAGTAGCAGAATGCTGAAAGTAGAGCGGTGGTTCAAAGTGGTAGAGCACTATCCTTGAGCAAAAGAGCTCAGGGACAGCACGTAAGTTCTGAGTTCAAGCCTGATGACTGATAAAAGATGCCAACTGGGACAAGCCATTCCAGCAGAGCACCTAGACTCCCCTGGGACAATGCTAGTCCTGGTGACAAGGGATCATGAAGAAAAACAAGAGGGGATGGTGCCACATTCTACATGGACTTACTTTGCCCTTTCAAAATTAACCAGAGCTGGGAGATCAAAAGAAAATAGTTACTAAGCATGCCTATCTAATGTCTACCTGTCTACCTTTTAACTGAACAGGAACTTACATTCTTGCCTTTGTAACCTGCTATTTCTATTTATAGTGAGTCTTAGGCTCAGGACAGTTTGCTTGGCACCTTCCTGGGTCTCCATTCATACTCTGCAATTCAGACATCTATAGTCCAATTACAGGAAATGTTCCTGGCCCTTAAAACACTCCAATCCAGCCCTGGCCTCTGACTGGTTATTCTTAAACAGTCCACCATGCTCTCCCCTACCCACTCACCAGAAACTCCAGAGATTCCCTTCCTGCCCCCAGTCCAGTTACATGGAAGTTCCCCTTTTCCTGTAATGGGTACCAACTGGGCTTATACTCCATATGGAACTTTTCTTGCTTTGACCAGGGTGTGTTTTCCTGTATCATTCATATCAACAGGTCCTGCCACCTTGTCAGCCTTTTGCCTGATCTCAACTCAATTGTAGTGCCATCTCAATAGATGATGGGAATCTCTCCAGTGGACATTCTGGTGGGATTCCTTCTCACAAGTCTTCTTGGCTGGCCCCTCTATTAGGACCTTTAATGGTCATCCTCCTACTCCTTCTTGGACCCTGTTTTCTTAAACTTTTCCAAAGGTTTTTCTTTAAAAGGATAACAGCCCTCGCTCAGGACACTACCTGGGAGCAAGCCAAAGTCATCCTAATACTACAGGCAACTAGAAACTTCACTTGCACCACCCAGCCTTGTCCATTGCAGTCCTGGACCCTGAAGACCCCAGCCCCAGTGACTCCTTGACACCCTCATGTCAGCAGGAAGTAGCTGAAAAAGGCAATTGCCAACCTCTTTCCTGGACTCCTCTTTCAGTCCAGTGTTTCCATCTATCCAAATATCCTATGTGAAGGATTTACATCTCCTCTCTTGGCCCAATATTTTTTATGTATGGAAAGATGCCATATGAAGGATTGACCCTGCATTATTCCCCCAGATCAAGCAAAACACCCGATGCGTGTTGGCCGCAGGGTGGTCATCTGGACCTTGCTGAAAGCCCCCTCACCCCAAGCGGAGCATTCTATTCTGGGCCTGGCCAAGGGCACCACCCTTGGCCTCAAGAGACCATAGTCTATTTTTTATTTTCTGCTTCCTTGTTAAGATGCATATAAGCCCAGCCCTAAGCCTTGCCCAACCTCTGATCTTGTGGGAAGGTTGTTTGCCTCTCACTGTTCTTCAACAAACAGTCCTTGCCTGTGGAAGATGGAGTCTGGCCTGTTTGCTTTCTCCTCCATTGTCCTAACACCCCAGGAGTGCCATGGTTAAACCAAGCAGTGCTCTTCAGTTGAGTCAGATTTGAACCTGCGCTGCTCATGGGAGTGCTCCAGACCTATAGTAATCATGTATAAAAGGAGGATGTTGATTCTAGTGTTCAGTTTCCTACTATCACACTGGGGTTCAGATTTCAACATACGACCATGTGTTTCATTACAAATACCTACATGTGTCTGGTTTTATGGCATTGCGGTAAAATAAAAGGATTTATCAGAAAATGGCAAAGCATAGATAAAATTGGGAAATTTATGGAGAATGGCAAAATGTATCATGTTTCTATAAGAAATGAGAGGGGAGGATAGCTGGTTTAAGGCTTTACTGGGGGACAGATCTACTAGGCTGCTCCAAGCAGGGATGGAGGCAACAGCACTGGACAGGTATGGGTGAAATTTAAACAAAATTTTAGGGCACAGTCACATGGGTCACATGGGTCACATTTGGGAATTTGGGGGGAGAGTCAGTTTCAAGGAGTGTAACAAAACTCTTGCAACTTGGGCAGGGATCTTTATGTCACACCAGGAGTGCAGTACAGCATTGGGAAAATAGAAACAACAGATTTTTTTTAAGTGGGTAGGGACACAGGGTGGGGACTTAATCAGCAAGCTGACTCTGAGACCTTAGAGTATCTACACTTCTTATTCTACACTTTTTTTTTTCCCTGGGGTTTCAGGAAATAACCACCAAACCTATCAAGCATTTCATTAAGCTTCGTTAAGGAATCAATGATAAAATTTCAGTGTCTAAACATGAGCCTCCTTTCCTCAGCTTCTTTGTAAATCTTTCTCCCTGCTCATATAAAGGGGATCTTCCCAGGTGCATTCTCAACGTGTCCTTGAATCATCCAAGAAGCTTTTCTGAGCTCCTGCCCCTTAAGGTATGATTACCTTCTGTGTTTCTTCACCAGCTGTTTATTTTCTGCAGGGCTTTTTGGAGCTCAGCTTCTTGCAACAAGAGAATCACAAAAATGAAAATTATTACCATCGATCACTTTTAGATAAAGTTAAACATCTTCCAACCTCTTGCAATTGATTTGCTTCTCCCCCTCAACCCCTGCCCTTGTGAGAACGTTAGCAGAGTGTCAGATCCCATGCAGAGACTGAATCAATATAAATGTGAGGAGCATTGGGTAGAGGTGGTCCTGTGGTGAAGCAGGGGGCTTGTAGGATGAGTTAACAGAGGGACTTTGCTTACTCTGCCTTATTAACAATTCACCTCAGATTTTCCATATCTATCTATATATATATAGAGAGAGAGAGAAATGGATAGATATAAATATAGATCTCCTTGCTTCTTAGGTCAGGAATTCAACTGACATTTGCTACATCTTTTCTATGATTCAGACAGTATGAGAACCTCTCCCAGTGACATTGTGAGTAGAGAGAGCATCCTAATGTTGAATTCATAAGCTCCAAATTCAGATAAAAGGGTATTAGTTATAATGATGCGAATAAAATGTTATTTCAATGCTAGTACTTATTTCTACTGACAACTAAAGCTGTCATGTTTGTACCATTCCTCCTTTCTGATTTCCCCAAAGGCAACTGGGTACTATGACCTTTTTAAAAATTTTTCCTTCTGAAATAGTCTTGCTAAGTACTACTGGCTGGTCTGGAACTTGTAATCCTCCTGCCTCAGCCTCCTCAGTGACGGGATTATAGGTTTGAGCCACCAGGCCAAGCCCATGCTTTCAAAATACTTTATACATTTTATTCCCAATAATCCTCATCTACTTTCTGTTTCTATAGAGTTGTCTATTAGTGTATGCGTGGAATTACATAGTATTTTCCTTTTGGGTCTCACTAACTCTCTTACCATGTGTTTAAGGTCCATTTGTATAATAGAATATATGATTTGTGTGTGTGTGTGTGTGTGTGTGTGTGTGGATAGTGAGGCTTGAACTCAGGGACTGGATGCTGTCTTTGAGCATGTTTGCTCAGGGCTAATGCTCTACCACTTGAGACACAACTCTACTTCTGGCTTTTGGTGATCAATTGGAAATCAAAATCTCATGGACTTTGTTGCCCAGGCTAACTTCAAACCACCATAATCAGATTTCAGCTTCCTGAGTAGGTTGGACTACAGGATGAGCCACCAGCATGTGGCCTGTTACATCTTATTATAGAAAAATTAGGCTAGATAATACCTAAGTGTATGAACAGTTGATCATTATTATTCATTGACTCCATGTCTGTGAATCTTCTTACTTGCTAGAAATTATGTTTAACTCCAAAGCCAATACCTGTGGGGCTTTAGTGGTGATCCACAGACTTGTAGAGAATAGGGAAGAATTTGATTCATCTGACACTCATGTTCTTAGCTTAGGTCAAACAAAGCAATGCTGTGTGTGTGTGTGTGTGTGTGTGTGTGTGTGTGTGTGTGTATGTTTTAGTTCCCATGCTATAAACAAGCATTATTTCTATTTGGGGACATATTTTTCATACTCTGTGGTGTTCATACTGGAGATTCACTGTTTAAAGCACAAGGCTGAACGTGTTGTCCTTGTTTCCCGGGGTTCTCTGTGCTTCCTAAAGAAAAAACATGTCTTTCTTTTTTTCTTTTCTTTTTTTGTTGGTGGTGGGGGTTGAACTCTGGGCCTGAATGCTGTCCCTAACCTCTTCAGCTCAAGGCTAGTGCTCTACCATTTGAGCCACTGCGCCACTTTCAATTTTCTGAGTGGTTTATTGGAGATAAGAGTCTCATGGACTTTCCTGACCAGGCTGGCTTTGAACAGTGATCTTCATATCTCAGCATCCTGAGTAGCTAGGATTACAAGTGTGAGCCACCGACACACAGCTTGTCTTTCTTTTTTAAAGAAACCTTATTCAAACATGGAGTATAGTGCTGTTATTTCTGAGTTACCTGTTAGCGAATCAACAATGTTTATTAAATGTTTCTTAATAGAAACACCAATAAAACAAGATGGTGCATAGGTTAATTGATAAAAATGTTTTGCATAGGCATAGAGACTTCATCCTGAATTTCATTTGGTAGCAGTGATTCAGTATTACTGTACAGAGCAAAATCATTCCTTCAGAGTATATGCTTTTTGCATTCCTTGTTTTTACTGCTCATAACAGTCCCTTCTTTCTAGAATGTAAGCTGGATGAAAGCAGAAATCTTCATCTATTTTTCTCATTAATATATCCTATTTGATGACCTTGTTTTAAATTTTCCATGTGAGAAAGCTAAATAACATAATGTGGGCTAAATCAATAATATGCCCAAGATAGTACTCATACCACTGTTATTATCCCTGAAAAATGGATTATTGAATATTAATCATGTTTCACAAACTAGTCAAATAAGCCTTTTGTTGTTGTTGTTGTTGTTGTTTTCAAACAGTAGCTTAGTAGATAGCCCAGGCTGACCTTGATCTTTGGACTTTCTGCCTCAGCCTCCCCAGTGCAGAGAATACAGGTGTGAGCCTATGAATCATCTTATTAATTTTTTACAGTAATTCTAAGAGATTTGCAGCAAACATGCTATTGATATCCAGGTGGTCTTTATGACTGTCTTATGACAGTCTTTATTTTCTAAATTGTAAGACTTGAATAATATTATTACAAAAACAAATGATGAAAGCTAACAAAATTATGAAAAGGCCAATAAATAAAATAAATATATAAATAGGAAGTGGAGCTGTAGCTCAAGCGGTAGAGCACTCGCCTTGAGCTGAAGAGCTGAGAGACAGCGCCCAGGCCCAGAGTTCAAGCCCCACGACTGACCAAAAAAAAAAAAAAGAAAAGGGAAAATAAATATATAAATAATATTAAAAAGTGGCAGTGATTAACAAATTAGAGAGTTCCTTGAAAAGACAAAAAGACACAAGTTTCACATAAACCTAATCAAATAAAAGGAAAGTAAAAACATCAATAAAACTACAAAATTATAACTGAATACAGACAGAGTCAAAATTATAAGAAGGTACTATATAATGCTCTCAAGGATTGAAATATATTCCCTTTAAATTTATATGAAGTCCAAATTACCAGAACTTCTGAATGCAGGCTAGACTTTTATTCATTAATTGATTGATTGATTGTGCCAGTACTAGAGCTTGAACTCAGGGCCTCACTCAGGGCTTCATTTTGTCACTCAAGGATGGTGCTCTACCACTTGAGCCACACCTACAGTTTAGAGGCAGAGTCTTTAGAGAGGTGGTCAAGCTAAAGTGAAGCCATTAGAGTGGACTCTAATGGGAAAGAAGAGTCCTTAAAAAGAAAATATTTGGTCACAGAGATATACAATAAAAAGGATGAGGGAGAGACTATGAAGACAAAAGAAAAAGAGAGCCACATACAAACCAAGAAGAAAAGAGATCCCAAAACAAATTTTTCCCAGAGCCCTCAGGAAGAGCCAACCCTGCCTACAACTTGGTCTAGAGTTTCTGGACTCCAGAACCGTGAGACAGTGTGTTTGTATTGTTTAAACCACTCAGTTTGTGGTACTTTGTTTATAACAGCTCTAGAATCATATAGTTCCTACTGTAGAAATATACCTATTTTTATACCTATTTTCAGTCCAGATATAGGAAAGGTATTCTAATATCCTATCATCATATCATAGCTGCTTATTGACTGGAGAATCTTCAGTCAAACCTCACACTAAACTTCTTTTTCACATTTCCTACTTTCTACTTTGAAACCATTTCAATGTAACCAGCAACAACACTTCATGAAATTCCTATTACAAAAGCTTTGTGGAATCCACAATTACTTTGTCTAATGTTTAAAGTGGATTTTGACAGAGAAAAGACATAAAATTGTAGGTCAAAACAAAGGACAGGTCCATCAGACTCACTGGAAGGCAGGAAGGCTATAAGTAGTCTAGATTAGGACCAGTCTCCTTGGCAGGCAGAACCCTTTGAGTCAAATGAATATCTTGGAGCTGTAGCCTTTTTCAACACTGGGTTTTGCTGTTTCTCTTCCTGAAATCTAAGTGCTGTAATTTATGCATGTCTCTAACAGGTCTGTGAGAAAGAACCCTTTGTTCCTAAACACCACATATGCCGTGAGAAATATGTGAATTAATACAATACTTCTGTTTGAACATTCACCAAGTAATAGCTTAATTCCAATTTCCCTTGGTCTTGGCTCTTTCTAAAACAAGTAGGGCCACTTGCCTATGACTAGCAAATTGGTGACCAAGCCAGGAGGCCACTTATAATGACAAAGGATTTACAATGTAGGCAGAAGTTGATAATACTTCATTTGAAGGAGAGCAAAAGTCTTTTCCATTAGCCAGATGAGTCCACAGATCAGGTTAAAGTCAAATCTCAGCAGTGAGGGACCTCAAACTACATAAATTACATAAGTGAATTCAGAGATAAGCATGTAGGCATGAGTCAGAAATAAGCATTGAGCCAGGCCAGACAGACATTTCAGGCTGTCCCATTCCCAAGGTTGCTGTGACCCCCCCCCCCCACATTTCATGAGAAAGGCTGGCATGGAAGAAACCTGTTGCTTAGACAAGGGAGATCAACACAGACAGTGAAAATAAACCAAGCTTCAAGGTCAACAAGACTTGGCTCGTCTGCTTCTAACAAGGTGACTTAAAGAAACTTGATCAGCTGATAGGATGGTCATATCCTGAGTCTGTAGCATGTGGTTAATAATGAATCTTTGTCTCTCAGAGTGTTTAATAAATGTCCAGTAAAAGTGAGAATCCATAGTCTTCTATTTTATTTCATGTACATTAATAGTACAAAGGGGTTGCACTGAGATATTTCTATCCTGCATATGATGGCCTTTGTACACATTCACCCCTCTGTTATTATTTCAGAAGAGCCCAGGAGAGTGATTTTCAAAATTATATTAATCATGGGAAAATATATACAAGTCGTATATGTTTACAGCAAATCTGCTGTAAACATGAGGGAACAGGCACCTACAATATTCCAAGTAGAGCTTGGGGTGAACATGGATGATATGGGAAGAACAGAATTGGAGATGTGAACAGAGAGGAAGTTTGGAACAGGAGCAGTACAAGTGATGACCCCAGAATTTTCTAGCAAAACTCCCACTTTTGCTGGGCGCCAGTAGCTCACACCTGTAATACTGGCTACTCAGGAGGCTGAGATCTGAGGATCACAGTTCAAAGCCAGAAAAGTCCATGAGACTCTTATCTCCAATAAACCACTCAGAAAACTGGAGTGGCACAGTGGCTCAAGTGGTAGAGCACTAGCCTTCAGCTGAAGACTGAGGGATAGCGTACAGGCCCAGAGTTCAAGCCCCATGACCAACAATAACAACAAAAAACTCCCACTTTGTCCTCATTTAATAATAATAATACAACATATGCAAAGTGATTTATAATAATACAATTATGTCCTCAAAATAATAATAATAAAATAAATACTTCAAATATATCCAAGAACACATTAAAAGCAACAAATAGGAAAACTATTTTTATTGTTATTATCATAATAATATTGTTATTATAATTAGTATTATTATTACAGATGGGGCAAAATAGCTACAATTGATGGTATGCTTTAAGTAACATTTACAGAAATGGTCCAAATTGTAAATGCTATTCATAATTGATTCCATAAGACCTGCTTCAACTGGAACTATTTAAACTCACATAGATTTTATTGAATTTGTTTAAGTTTGCTGAATGAGAAAGGAAAAGGTAGAATGCTGCTTGGAGGATAGAACATATTTCTAGCTTTTCCTTTTCCCATTTCTGGGCTGATACTGCTTTGCAAAATCATTTGCTCTGCATCCCCAGTAGGTCCCATAAAGGTGCCTAATATAACCCCCCGGGAGCTGTTCAGTTCTCTTCTTCTGTAATATATACGGTGTTTTATTTTGCCTTAGACTCAGATAAACCAATGGCACCCTTGGGTCTGGATTTCTTCTTTCTTATGCCTTGCAGGGAGCCCCCAGGCAGGAAGGAAGTGTTGATTAAAATGCACAGGAGATATGAAGGCAATTATTCCTGTGCAAACTACTTAAAGTGATGTTGTTTCAGGGGAGGAAGATCAAGAAAAGCTGAGCTATCCCAAATCCAGAGAAATGAAGATGTGCATTTGGATAACATGGACATAGGAAAAGGAAAGCTATTGACTTTAACAAGTCGAGACATTAAAATAACTTATTCATGCCACATGACAAGCTCTGCAGACATACTCACTAATGAAACAACTGTACCTGGTTAAATGCATAAATAACCACTTGAAATCTCTTTCCTAAAATTATACATTTACAAAAAGAAACATCTGCTCAATAAAACCTATTATAATTGAGTTCCCAGTGGCTCAGGCCTGTAATTCTAGCTACTCAGGAGGCTGAGATTTGAGCATCTTCGTTCTAATTCAGCCCAGAAACCGAAATCTGTGGGAATTGTATGCCCAATCAACCACCAAAAAGCCAGAAGTGGAGCTCTGGCTCAAGTGATGGCGTGCTAGCTAGCCTTCAGGAACAATGCCCAGCTCCTGATCAAGCCCTAATATTGGCACTCAATAAAAAGGAAAGAAAAGAAGAAAACAACAATTAAAGTTAAAAATAAGCAAAAGGCTTGAAAAGGCATTTCTCCAAAAAGGATATAAAACTGGCTAACAGATGTAGGCAAATTGAAACCATAATGAGACATCAGCTCAAACCTGAGTAACAGCTATTATCCAAAATATGAAAAATCACCAGTGTTGACAAGGATCTTGAGAAGAGGGAACTCTTAAACACTGTTGATGGGAATGCAAATTTGTAGTCTTCACTAAAAAAAAAAAAGATGGAGATTTTTTAAGCGACAAAAAGTGGAACAACCATGTGTGTTTCTGGTTGCACATCCAAAGAAAATGACAGGAGAGTCTCAAGGAGGCATCTGTATTCCAATATCCATTGCAGTATTTTTTTTTACAAAAGCCAAGATAAGGAATCAAACTAAGTATCCATTGGTGAGTAGATAAAGGAAAAATAAACACACATTGACCTTTAAAAGGCAAGATTCTGTCATTTGTGTCAATATAGGTGAACCTGGAGGATGTTAGAGTAAATGAAACAAACACAGAAAGACTGATACTACATAATCTTAGACATAGATGAAATCTAAAATAGGTGATTCACAGAAGCCATGAGTAGAATAGTGGTTGGTGACAGCAGAGGCTGTGTGGGGTATTATTCGAAGGGATGAAGATTTGTAGATCCTACAAATAAAGTGAGAGAAGGGGTGAATTGGGAGGGATGACACAGATCGATGTGCATTGTACTCATAAACTGCTTTGTGGAATGGCAACTCTTGTGTACAACTACTTAAAGATAGTAAAAATGTATTTGAAATCATTTCAATTATTGCAGGATGAGTAAGCTCCAAAGATATAATGCACAACATAGTGCTTGCCATTGAGGATGACATATTAAACACATGAAATTCATTAAGTATGTAGACTTTAGATATTCTCATAGCACAGAAAAGTATGTATGGTGATAAATATGCTAATTAACTCAATCATGATAATCATTATATATATTTTTGTATATATGTGTGTGTACTGTGTATACATATGTATAGATATACAGAGATCAAGATATAAGCATAGCATTGTCTACTATAAATATATACCACTTTAAGTTGTAAATTGTATTTCAATAAAGTTAGTTTACTTGATGAGAAAATGAGTAAAGAGAGAATCTTTGAAGCAAGAGAAAAGTCAGCATGTACTAATGATCTGGAATAAATTAATGGCTGATTTCCTTAGTCTGGTTGAGTACAACAAGAGAAACTGATTTTGATTTTTTTTCTCTATCCTTAGTAATGATGTATAACCCTTACTATATGTTTCTAGATTTAATTTGTTGGCCTGTTGAGTAACAAAATAAAGTTGATTTAAAAACTGTATTCTTAGGAGATACTTGTCTGTAGCTTTCCTGTGATATCTTGATCCATTTGTGGTGTTAGCTTCTTCTGGGTGCCAGTGGCTCACACCAGTAATCCTAGCTAGTCAGGAGGCTGAGATCTAAGGATCACAGTTCAAAGCCAGCCTGGGCAGGAAACACTAGAAAACCAGAAGTGGAGCTGTGACTCAAGTGGTAGAGCATTCACCTGGGCTGAAGAGCTCAGGGAGAGTGCCCAAGCCCAGCGTTCAAGCCCCACAGCCAACAACAACATTAAAAAAAACTGGCTTCATACTGTAACTTGATCAATGTGTCCAACTCTCTGTGTTTTGGAAGAGTTTGCAATGGCTTGTGGTTAATTACTCTCTATAGAAGGGTAAATTTCTACTGAGAACATCTTATCCTGGACCCTCCCTTATTGTTGAAACATTTTTTTAAGTTTTTAAAATTTTATTTTATAATCTCAGAATTTCTACTTCCTCTTGCATCAGTGTCATAGTTTGTATCTTTCTAAGAATTTTGCCATTTCATATATGTTATCTAATGATGATTTGCAAGTGTTCATAGTATCTATGTGGCTTTTTATTTCTGTTAGGTTATAATAATACTCTATCTTTAATTACTAGTTTTAACGATGAATCTTCTCTTATTTTTGTCTTAATCAGCTTGTCAATTTTGTAAATCTTTTTTCAAGAACCAACTTTTGATTTCATCAATTTTCTAATTGTTTTCTATTCATTACACTATATATTTCCTCTCTGTATTTTTCCTTATTACATTTGGTTGGCATTTAGTTTGCTTTTCTTTCTCTAGTTTTTTTTATTTTTTCATTATTAATTTACTTTATTGTTATTATAGAGGTGATGTACAATTACATGAGTCAGGTATTGAGTACATTTCCTTTCGTACAGTGTCTTCTGTTCCCTCACTTTCTCCCAATCACTCCCTCCTGTCTTTACCCATGAGGTGTATAGTTCCTTTTATCAGTCCAGTAAGTTCCACTGCTATACTTTTTCACCATTTTTCCCTTGAGTTCTGTACCCTCGCCCAACCCAGAAGATTCTATTGTTGATTTGAGATCTTTTGTGTTTTTCAACTGTCAGCATGCATGCCTGTGAAGTTTCCTCTAAGTGCCATGTCATAGTATTCCATAAATTTTATCATATGTGTCTTTTCCTTTTTTTTTATCAATTTATCATTGCATATTGGCTAATTAGTCCCATTCATGCCATTGATATCCAATAATAATATCTACCATTAGAGTCTATTCTCAGCAGAGCAGCCAGAGTTATCCTTTTTAACAACATCTGTAATCTTAGCTAACCAGGAGGCTGAGATCAGAATGATCATGGTTTGAGGCAAACTTGGACAAAAAGATCATGAGATTTCACTTCACCCAATAAAAGCTGGGTGCAGTGGAATGCACCTATCATCCCAGTTACTCAGGAAGCATTAATAGAAGAATTACAGTCTGGGCTGGAATAGGAAAAATATGAAAATCTATCAGAAAAAGAATTGATTGTCCCTGGTTGTATTGTGGGGGATTTTTTTTTTGGTATCCCATGTCTTGTATATATGTTTGTCAGATTTGGAAAGTGGAAGGGGAAAAACAAAATGGAGAGACAAAGGACAAAGAGTGAACCACTGCAACAGCGATACAAGACACTATGTCGGAAACGAACTTTACAGCTTGAAGGGGAGGGGAGTGGAAAGGGAGGAAAAGTGGGGGAAAGGAGGGAGGGGTAACAATGTTAGGCAAGAAATGTACCACTTATACCATGCCTCCAGCCTTGCATTTTTCTGGTTCTTTGGGTGGGGACTCACAGACTTTTCCAGCTTCTAACTATGATCCTCTGGATCTCAGTCTCCTGAGTGGCTAACATTACAGGCATGAGCAACTAACACTCAACATTTCTTCTTGGGCTGTTCTCATTGCTTTTCTTTAGATGATGTGAGAAGGTAACAATGTTATGTGATGAGATGCACAGACAGTAGACTTCAGTGGAAGCCTGAAGGCAAAAACTACAGTATTCTAACAGTCGCTCTGACAGCTGACACATCTACTGACTAGTGGCCACTCACTGGTCAGAAGTGCACTGAGTAGGCTGGATAAAGGAATAGTTCACATCCAGGTAGGACAAGTGGGATGTCGTGAGATTTTAGTGTGAATGACATACACTTTCAAACGTAGGATTGTTAGGTCACTGTGGCTAGAACTTCTTCTTCATTTCCTCCACTGATTGATTACAGTTGACAATGGGTGTAAAACATTGCTCCCCCCTAAAAAAATGTCTACAGGGATTTGGCCATTGGTATGGTCTGAATGTGACCCTCCAAATGAAAGTTTAGAACTTAAATGTTGATGTGATCATATTAAGAGATGGGGTCTTTAGAAAGTGAGTCATGAGATGGAAATCCTCCTACAGGAGAGTAGCAGTCGTATTAAAGGGTTACAGGAACCAGTTAGGCCTTTCTACCTTGCTAGGCCATCCTTCACATGAGGATGGAGCATTTATTCTTTGTGAGGACTCAAAGACAAAGCTTCATCTTGGAAGCAGAAAGAATGAAACCTGCCTGTACCATGAGCTGGGACTTCCCCCCACCCCCAGAACTGTGAGAAAGTACATTTTTGTTCTTTGTAATTTTCTCTATTTCAAATAATTTGTTTTGGTAGCCAGAATGGACCACGACAGTGGTACATAGCCTATATATAACTATGTGTCTAGTGTAATGGAAGGGGTAAAATTTATTAGAATACAGAATTAACATGTGTGGCAATGCAAAAATGAAATCCCCCTCATAACTGATAGAATCCAAGAACAGACATTTAAACATTTAAACAAATTTCCAGACATTTTTCCTGTAGTATTTTCAGTCCATAGTTGACTGCAGATAACTAAAACCAAAGAAAGCAGAGCTGAAAATAGCAGGGAATTGCTGGTTCACCATTCTCTCTCCCCAAGAGAAGGCAAATTCCTCAGAAACACATCTAAAGCACCTCCACGGTGCCTGTTACACAACTGACACTCGCAAATAGATGTCACGTGACTGTTGAGGTATTAGATTCATTCATTGGGTTGCAGAAATTCTGAAAATTTAAAATTAAGTAAAAGTCCTCTTTAGTGGAACAAATGAAAAATTTTACTACTAGAAATAGTTTGCTTTGCCTAATAGATGCCTTAAACCACAGTAACAGGAATTTATATGGGCTTTACACTTCAGTTTCTGTTCGATTTATGAGAGGAAAGGGTCATAACTTTATTTTATGAACCATCCTGTCAGCTACTTTTAAAGGAGAGCCCACACATCCATTTTCATATATATATATATATATATATATATATATATATATATATATATATATATAACATATTCCTGTTAGAACTCCATTTAATATATCTTTTCCTTGGAATGCAATGTTAACAGTTTTATTTTCCATGTCTTTAAAATGGTAAGCATGACTATACAATCTCCATATACTTCCAAAAATATTTTGCTTGTACTAGACTCTCAATAATGTGATTTCTTTTGATCTTTTTTTCTAGTCCTTTTACAGCATAAGGCGTGAAATTTGACATAGTATTCTACTCAAGGATGAGTCACATTGGAAGTTTGTGCTGGAATTTCAAAATGTCCTCAAAATACTGATGTCCTCTGAAGACAGATGTCAGGAAATAAGTTTCTTTTTTAAATTGATTCATAAAAAGATATACATACTAATAGAGTTCCATGTAATGTTTTAATATATTTTTTATACTGTGCGATATTACAGTCATAGTAAATATACTATCTTTTAAAACACTAAAATTACATTTTTGTGGCAAAGATAATCAATATTCTCTATTCTAGCCTTTTTGAAATATGGGGTATGTTGCTTAGAGTTAATATCTTGTGCAACAGAAGATGAGAACTTGTTTCTCTTATTTAACTGCAACTTGATATAACTGTTGACTGACTTTGTGTTGCAGACTAAGCAGGTAAACTTTTATTCTAAGATCCATTGTGTGTTTATCAGAGTTAGCTATTTATCTAAACTATGTCTTCCCTTTGACAAACAATATCAGTCATTTTCTCCTATGACAGGCCAGTTATAGGTCAGATAGGTTATTTTTCTTTCAGTCAATTACAATCTATAACACTGATTCTTTTTTTTTTTTTTGTCAGTCCTATGGCTTGAACTCAGGGCCTAGAAACTGTCCATGAGCTTCTTTTCGCTCAAGGCTAGCACTCTACCAGTTGAGCCAAAGTACCACTTCTGGGTTTTTCTGTTTATGTGGTACTGAGGAATTGAACCTAGGGCTTCAAGCATGCTAGGCAAGCACTCTACTATTAATCCACAGACACTGATTCTTTCAACAATTACTTTCCCAGAATTACTTTCTATTTACAACACAGTTTGAAAAGTGAAATTCTCTCATCTCTGACTAAAATAAATAAGTAACCTTATGTCTAGGAACTGTGGTTTATTTCCTAGGAAATCACGATAATAAAAAAATTGGCTGAGATAAACATTATCTTTGGAAGTTAAAAACACCCTAGTGAGAGATGCTGAAATAAGATAAAACTAAGCATTCTTAAATCAATACTTTCCATATCAGAAGCTTTTCTAGGGTAGAGAGGGCTTATCACATCTTCCTTTGCTTTGCCTGAAAACATTTTGATTTTCATTTTCCCCTCTTGTGGGATTTACTTTTATATTTTTCTCACTCACCAAAGAGAAAAGGCTTATTAAAGAATTGAAAGTTCCTAATGGAAAGCCTGTGAAAATCATGTTTGCCTTCATTATAAAAGAGTAGGGAAGCTAATAATATATTCAAGCCAAATGTCGGCTTGTGATAAAACCAGTGATAAAAGCTATGTTGAAATATTTTCTCACTATACTTTTTTATGTTATAAGAGGTAAATATAGTATTTGTTCTGCAAGATAAGCTAGCAAGATTCAGGCTAAGCAATATACCTCCATATTATATGAGGCTCAGCAGGCCGTTCTGTTTATAAGATTTTAGAGGGAAGTCTTCCTCAGAAATACATCATGGAGAAATAGAAGACAACTGAGAAAGAGGATATTGTGCTGACTTATATCTATCGGACTAATACAAGCACATGACTAATATACTCATTCTCAAGAACATCCCAAATCACAGAAGTTCAAGTCCCTTATGTAAGATGTTATGACATTTCCATGGTACTTACACATATCTTCCCATACCTATATATTCTGAACATTCTCCTATAATAATTATGACCAAGAATTACACTCACAGCCTGTTTTTCTTTTAGGTTACTTTCCAGATAGGGCCTCCCACTGGATTCCCTAGGCCAGTCTAGACCACGATCTTCTGATCTGTGCTCCCATAGATCTGGGATTACAGATGTGAACCATAATGCCCAGCTGGTTGGTTGCAGGGGGAGAGGTTTGGTTAACTTTGTGCCCAGAATGACCTTGAACTGAAATCCTTCAGATCTATGCTTTCATTGATTAGTCACTGTTTTTTGTTTGTATAGTAATTGTCATTGTTATTCTTGGACTCTTACATATATGGCTATTTCATTGTATTTGTTTGTGTTTCTAATTATCTTTAAGTAGTTGTACAAAAGCGTTGCTATTTAGCAAAGCAGTTTATGAGTATAACTACTAATGACTCTTTTTTTTTTTTTTTTTGTCCTTTGGGTCCAGTCATGGGGCCTGAACTCTGGGCCTGGGCGCTGTCCCTCAGCTCTTCAGCTCAAGGCTAGTGCTCTACCACTTGAGCTACAGCACCATTTCTGGCTTTTTCCTTTTTGCTTATGTGGTGCTGAGGAATCGAACCCAGGGCCTCAGGCATGCAAGGCAAGTGCTCTACCACTGAGCCACCTTCCCAGCCCACTAATGACTCTTAATGTTACCACTGACACACAAAAAACAAGTATTGTTAATTCTCATTCTCCTTTTTAAATATTACAGATTCTAACTCCTTTCTGTAATAGAAATGAAACAAAATATTATGGTGATAACAATAGCTCTTGATAAATATCTAGACTATATATCTACACACCATAGCTATTGAAGAGTGACTGGGTTTTAGCCATCTGGATTTTGGGCCCAATGGGCTATGAACAGAAGTAGCAAAAGCCACATATAGCACAGCCATAAGAATCTTCCTCACTCCATACAATGTCCTTGATGCAGACAAGCCCGGAAGCCTGGGAAGCCATGCATGGAAGATGGCCATACCACATAAAAGGGTTCTGGGTACCTAAACTGATGTATGGAGAATAATAGGTCTGTTTGAGAATTCCTCCCTCTATCTTAGGACCAGAAGACGTTTTGACATTTGTTTAAGTAGTTAATGTAAACTTAACTGATATGAATGTCAAAAAGACAAAAAGAAACCATCTACCTATCAGTCATCTGTCTTCTATCACTGATCTCTGTCTGTCTGTCTGTCTGTCTGTCTGTCTGTCTGTCTGTCTATCTGGATAAGCATCAAACCTAGAGCTTTGTACCTGCTAGGAAAGCACTTTAAAACTGAACCAGCCCCCAGTTTATTATTTTAGAAAAAGAAAAAGAAAGAAACAGAAAATGGAAGGAAAAAACCCCTTCTGAACCAAGTTAGAAGCAGTCAGCAGTCTATCTCCAGAGATTCTGCAATTTTAGACTCAGCCAACCATGTATGGAAATTATTCAAAACATTTTTGCTTTTGTGTTGAATATATGGACTGTTTTTCTTCTTATTCTATAAATAATGCATTATGGCAACTATTTTCACAACATTTACATTGCATTACCAATATAATGCAACTAAGAGTTATAGCATAGTCCTTACAATAAACAATATGTCATTACATGTGGGAATATGTGTTTTAATAAATAAGATTGGGGTCTGGGAATGTGGCTTAGTAGTAAAGTGCTTGCCTAGCTTGCATGAAGCCCTGGGTTTGATTCCTCAGTACCACATAAACAGAAAAAGCCAGAAGTGGTACTGTGACTCAAGTGGTAGAGTGCTAGCCTTGAGCAAAAAGAAGTTCATGGACAGTGCCCAGGCCCTGAGTTCAAGCCCCAGGACTGTCAAAAAATAAAACAAAACAAAACAAATAACAAATCAAATTGGAAGAGCAGCTGGGCATTGGTTGTTAGTTAGTAATCCTAACTACTAAAGAGGTTGAAACTTGAGAATCCCAATACAAATCTAACCTGGGCAGGAAAGTCCATGAGGCTCTTATCTCCAATTAGCCACCAAAAAGCTGAAAGTGGATCTGTGACTCAAGTGGAGGAGCACTAGACTTGAGTAAAAAGCTCAAGGACAGCACCCAGACCATGAGTTCAAACCCCAGGACCAGTGCACGCATGCACACAGACACACAGAAACAGACACAGACACACACACACACACACACACACACACACACACACACACACACACGACAATTCTCTGTGTTAACTTTATACAGGTGCATATTAAAGATACAAGTTGATAATGCATGTTGAATGTATATTCTCAGTAAACAACATCTGCTACAGAAAAGAATGGACTGAGTTTTAAATAAACACTCTTCAAGCTGTGCTATCATGCAAATAGCACATAGACTTTAGCTCCAAGATCCAAGCAATTTTATACACAAATTCTTCAAAAGAAGAGTTGGGTAAAGAGAACCAAGTCAGGAAAGTATAATTAAAGAAGGATGTACGTAACTTGAATTCCCGTGACTTATTTCAGATAAACAGCACATAATTTTTCAGTATTAATATGTCCCAAAGCAATATTTTTCTTTAATCTCTGTGTGCACATACCTCAGCATTTATACATAATTCAAATTTCATTAGATATCCTGTATTGCTAGTTGTTAAATTTGGCATCTCTATCTCGTAGATAGCTTTCTACTCTTTAAATCCTAGTTCCAGAGTTTGAATTCAGGGTCTTATATGCACACTTGGCTTACTTGTTCATGGTTAGTGTTCTACTTACTTGAACCACAATTCCAGCTCAACTTTTGCTAGTTATGTTGTATCAAGAACTTATGAGGTTATGAGGTATCAAGAACTTATCTGCCCAGACAGGCTTCAAACCACAATTATCCAAATCTCAGCCTGCTAAGTAGCTAAAGGTTACAGGTGTGAGCCATCTTCACCTCAGTACTTCAGTCTTTAACTCCTTGACTTTATCTTTACCATTCTCATGATTTTCCATTGTTTATCTCTCATTAAACTCTTGAGACCTCAGATGGCATTAATGGTTATATCATCTCAGCAAACTTGAAAGCAATCTGCCTACGCTTAAATCACAGTCATTCACCTCCAGAGGTTTCTCAATTCTCTTCAACTACTTCTCTGGATTTACTTCCTTTACTCTAAAGTAAAGGGGATCATAATGTCTAACCAAGAGACCTGATGATAAGTTAACAAAGGTAGTGCCCAGAGCACTTGGAACAGGGCATGCCATGTAGCTATAGAGCACAGAGTGTCTTACCCAGCCTGCTTTGGTCTAGAATCAAGGTTGTAAGTTCTGCAAATAAAGAGGGTTTGCTTTATTTTTTAGCATTATGCATATGTCTATGCATGTATTAGGTACTAAGCAATCCTTTTTAAATGTAGTAGAAGACAAGACATTGCAGCTAAAACTGGTGCTCCTGACTTCTGTGTACAGTTTATGAAATAGTCTGGGTGGAAATCACAAGACAGGTTTTCCAAAAGTGGTGTCAGCCTCAGGAATCATGCAACTAAATGGGAAAAGGAGATACTTGCCACAGACTCTTGGAAGGGTAAACTTGCAATTGAAAGTGTCTGAAGTTAGGTGCTTCTGGGACAGGCTAAGTGCTACTTGAGACTCAACAAAGGGATGTCCAGAGGACTTCCAGAGTTATCAGGCCTCTACTTCTCTGTGCCCAGCCAAATGCAGAAGTGTAACTGAAGATATTTGAACTAAAGGTTGAAATGAAATCCTTGGTTATTGAGTCTGGAGGTAAACTTAAAGGAGGAAAAGGGAATGAACCGGAAGATGAAGCTGGAGAGTGGTACCTACACATTCCATGTATTAGAATAACCCAGAAGGCTGGCTGAAATGCAGTGTCCCCAGATCTTGTCCCCAGCTTCAGATTCAGTGGGACTGAAGTACAGTCTAGAATTCTTGGAGAGCCGCTGGCCTAGTCAATGGAGACTGGGAGTCATAAAGACCCCATAATGACATAATTCAGTTTTTCCTCTCCTCCCAGCTTGCCTTTTCTAATTTATGAGAATCCTGTTCACAAGGTAAATATGCCTATTCAATACTATTCGACTGTTTGAGGAATAATTTTGTCTCTTCACTGATTAAGCTTGATAATCAGATTTCCTCAAATAATTTGACCCACTTAAAAAAGGGCGGGGGCTGGTGGTAAAAGAATTCTCTGGGAAACAGCAGTTTAGGTTGACATCTCCCATGAGTAGAGAGACACAATTTGAATTTGAAACACTTCATGGGAGAATGTGATAAACTGAAATTTGAAACACGCTCATAAAGGCTTTGGGAAGCCCATAGATGCCTGGCTCTCAGAAAGAGCAGGAGCCTGAGCAGTTGTTGCTGTGATGCTGTAATGATGACAGGGTGTACATTGGAGATTTTGCCCTTCAGCCTCTTGGATGTAGGTTTTCAGATGGCCTTGAGATTTTCCCTTTTGCCTCCAGTCTAACCATCCTTCCATGTGCTAGCCAAATGTTATTGTCTCTACATTTTACTAAAAGCTAAGCATAAAGAGAATCTAGCCAAAGAAAAAAGAAGGAAGTGTTTGAAAACATGTTTTCTTTAAACAGCAATTTTTTTCTCACATACAGACCTGTGTTATAGAACAATGATGATCTTTCAGACAGTGACAAACCAGATAGACCATAGTAATCCTGTAAGCTTATATCACTTGGTTGCTTGTCTTAGTTTGTGTAAAGACACTCAATGATGTTCAAGCAGCAATGAAATTTCCTAACAGTTCATTTCTCAGAATGAAACCCTGTCATTAAGTGATGCATGCCTTTGCATATGTATTTTGTGGTCTGTGTTACACTGGATACAATATTGTTTTTGTTCTCATTAAACGTACAATGTGTAATGTTACTGACCTCTCTTATACAACACAGTTCTGCTTTTTGTACAGACACCTAAGCTTATTTTACATAGATGTATAGATAGACAGACAAATAGGTAGATAGACAAACAGATAATGTCTAGGGAAACAAACTTTCTTGTAACTCCATAACTTAAAACAACAGAATTGGAAGCTAGAATCACCTGCCTCCAGAGAATTAACTCTTGGTTCCATGAATTCTTGTTCAGGAAGATAAAGATATCCCATTATAAGTAACATGAATTTTTGTTTCCACAAACTTCCGCAAAACAGTTTTTTGTACCAAATAGTAGTACACTTTCCAAGATTCAATTCAAGCCCTTCCCATTGTATATGGCAATCCCAAAGATTGCCATAAAATATTGCCTAAAAATATCCTCCTCACTCTTCCATCTTCTGAGACACAAGATGTCAAATTCATCTCCCTTACCACAGTAAATCTAAGAAACCATGTTCACCAGCATATTCATTTCCTGATGGCCTTTTGGACAGTCAAAGATGGATACTATTCACCTGTACATATTCTAGCTAATGTGTGATTTTTTTAATATTGTGACTTACAATATCAAAATGTCAAGAGATCACTCTTTCCCTCAGATGTACAATCTTTCTTCCGTCCTAATGTTAAAATAGCATTTTCAATGACTGAGTTAATAGCCAGATGATATTATTGTCAACCAGAAGTCTTGAAATATTTTCCAAAAATTTTCTAAAAGTATATATGACCATGCACATTTTTTTTCTAGTCCTGGGGCTTGAACTTAGGGCCTGGGCATTGTCCGTAAGCTTTTCTTCTAAGCTTAGTGCTCTACCACTTGAGACACAGCTCCACTTCGCACTTTTTGGTGGTTAATCAGAGCTAAGAGCCTCTGGTATTTCCTGGCAGGTCTGGCGTCATACCATGATCCTCAGATCTCAGCTTCCTGAGTCTTACAGGTCTGAGTCATCTGTGTCTGGCACAACTCTTTAATTGATATCTAAACTTTTCATTAGTTGAGAAAATACAATTTTGGCATCTTTAAAAAATTGATGTGTAAAATAAAACTGTTACATTGTTGAGATAGTCCTCTGTTATATGTAGTAAATAGAATAAAAAGTCATAAATGTTATGCTTTTTAAAAATAATTTAATCAATAAATGATCCTGGGTCAATTGAATATCTAGATTAAGAGAATGAATTTGGACCCTTAGCTCACATTATGTATTAGAACTCAAAATGGATTAATATAAGAGTTAAAACTATTTTTAAAAATCCTTTCTATGAGAATGCTGGTGGCTTATACCTGTAATCCTACTGGCTTGGGAGGCTAAGAATGGTAAGATCATGGTTCAAAGCTATTCTGGGAAGAAAAATTCACAAGATCCCTCCAGCTAAGGCTGGACCAAGGAGTTTTAAAACCCGCCTAGCAAGCCTGAGCCTCTTGAGTTCCAATCCCAGTATTGCCCACCACAAGAAAAGTAGTTGAAACTTCCATAGATTGGAGACCAAGAATTGGGGCTGATATCAGCAAAAGTTGGGGTCCTCTCTGTCTCAAGACTCCTCCCTTACTTTCTCTTTCAGTGTGTGGAGTCATCCAGCACTCCTCCATAAGTACTTCAACTTTGTATGTGTGCCAATAACCGGACTTGAACTCAGGGTCTGGGTGTGTCCCAGAGCTTTTGTGCTCAAGGCTAGCACTCTACCACTTGAACTCCACTTCTGTCTTTCGTTAGTGCTTAGAGATTGGAGTCTTATGGACTTTCCTGCCTTTGCTGACTTTAAACCTTGATCCTCAGATTGCTACCACTTGATTAGCTAGGAGGCTTGATCAGACTTTTTAAGCTGCTGCCCAGCAGGGTAAAATTTTATTGTACAGGTGATGAACAAGGGGGTTATGGTTACACAAGTAAGGTGATGAGTACATTTCTTTGTGGACATTGTTACCCCTTCCCTCATTTTCTCCTGCTTTCCCCTCCCTACTCCCCTTCCCCACAAAGGGTCAAACTTTTTCTTCAGATTTTATTTATTTCAGCCTAATGGCAGAGCAAAGAGGGGTTTTAATTGCTGGTTTGGAAATATGTTATTTTTTAGCACAGTCAGAGAGTCCCTAGTTTCAACCCAAAGAAGCTGAACATTTAGGAATAAGGCTATCACTCTCTTAAGAAACTTAAACAGACTGGTTTGTACACACAGTGGCCAGACCAAATGCAACAATGTATAGCAACTGACCCACAATCTATAGCAACTGGTTTTGTAAGACAAACCACAATTCTGCAGCTATCAGAAAGGATGTGGTGAATAACTGATAGCTTTCCTATTTTTGCTCATGTTTTTGTTTTATTTAGGACCAAATATGCTGCCCATCTATATCACCCTCAACTGAGAGGCTTTATGACTGTCCATGTGCCCTTGGTGATAGCTCTCCACTTCCCAAAATCCTGACTCCAACTGATACTTTACTTCATATGAATACTGATGATATTTAATTTTTTCTATTGAATACCTTTAGCAGTAATCCCTGAATACTTGTTGAATCATGTATTTTCTTTTCCTTCAGTTTCAGCCATTAGATAATCCCAGATCGCCTCATTTTCTTTAAAGTCTTATGTCCACAACTATTTCTCTGTCTGTTAAATGTGTCCCCATCTGATTTAAGAGGGGGAAAGGAGAGGAAGAAGATGAATAGGAGGAAAGAAACACATTGCAAAGAGGATATTGAATAGCTTTCAATTTACTAGCGAACCAAGCTTGGGAAAATGGGCGAAAGGAGGTAAGTTAGGAGCAAACAATGTCACATTTTCTCCTCTCAAGAAATGATGGTTCAGTGAACACATCATTCCTGCCTACAAATGCGTGTCACTACTGTACCACTGCCACCTGTTATGGCCTCTGTTGCCTTCTGTCTCCAGGGAGGATGCTCCATGCTGGGTGGCTCCTGCTTCATCATCTGTCTCTTTTGATTCAAAATCCAAGCTAGACACGTCTGATCAGTGAATCAGTACAAGCTATCATGTCTATGCCCAAACTGAGATTTTTTTTTTAGCTTCCATAAGGCAAAACTAGATTTAGTTGCTAGGAAGACTTTACAAGGTAGGAAATTTTGAAACAAGAAGAGATTCAAATACTAGAAACAAAAGAAACAAAAAGCAAACAAATCACAACCATCTATTGAAATTGTCACTCATTTTTTTTGTATTGGCGAATCCAAGGATCACAAATACTAGATCTAGAAATGGGTTTCATTAATATACAATAGTTTGAGGCTCTGCCCACTGACTAATGTTACCTTCATGAAGAAAAAAAGAAATCAATGTACAATTAAGCTTGTTTTATCTATACTACACCTGCAACACAGACTACTTTCTTAAATGTACTGCTTCCATGTTTTAAAGCTTTGCATAATGTAGCCATAATTTTTAGTTATGGGAGAAGTTGCTTATGTTTCAAGGAAAGTTCAGTGAGTGTTGTGCTGGTTCAGAGATCTGCCTTTCATTTATCTTACTGACAGGCAACACTCCTTACAGAGATATTTCCCCCAGATCGTCTCTATTTCAGACAAAGGACAGGGGGGAGTCATTTTCTCAATGAATACTCTTCATTAAAAAAAAAAGAAACTGCTGACTTCTAAGTTTCACATCTCTGCTATTTCTTGTTTCTCTTTACTATTGTGAGGCTTGCTCTTAAAACTCCCTGTACACAGAATTTTCTCGTTGCTGTGCTTGCATTTATATGACAGTGCCCATGATCACAATTCAACCCATAAGTAAGCAGATATTTATAAGTAGACATTCAACAAAAGTAAATAACTAGCTCTAGCCCACACATCCAGGATGTGATGAAGTCAAGATTCCTTATAGGTTTCCTTGCTACATACATGCCTTTGCTCCTCTCCATCTGACAGTGAGTACTCAACAGATGCTCGTTGTATGCAAAAAAGACTTGGAAATAAAATGCACCAAATTGTGTCTGATGTTTTCTAGGTAATCTTTGGTTATGAGAGCCTAGGATATTCAAAGCAATTCATTGAAATTTGCTACTGATACTTATTAGTTAATATTAAGTATTAATAGTTATTACTAATAGCTTAACACCTAGATTTCCTGGAATTTTTGGTTGCTTACTAGGCTCAGGTACATTTTTATCATTCAGAATAAGCTCAGCAGGGCATGGCAGGGCACATCTGCAATCCCTGCACATATGGAGTTGTATCAAGAGGATCCTGAGGTTGAGCCAACCCTACCCCAGATCGTAAAAATTATGAATGAAGCCGGCACCAATGAATCATGTCTGTAATCCTAGCTACTCAGGAGGCTGAGATCCAAGGATCACGGTTCAGCTAGCTATGTCATTTGCCTCGGTTCAGCTAGTTATGTCATTTGCCCTGCAGAAGCTCTGCAACTTTATGCAGTCCCATTTGTCCAACCTTTCTTTGATTTGTTGTGTTTCCGGGTCTCTATTCAAAAAATTTCGGCCTGTGCCAAGGAGACCTAGGG
>NW_012267318.1:5037756-5047829 GCF_000151885.1 Dipodomys ordii
GGCTGCAATGCTTGGTAAGAAATGTACGCATTATCCTGCCCATGTAATTGTAACCCCTCTGTACAGTATGTTCACAAATAAAAAATAAAAAAAAGGATCACGGTTCAAAGCCAGCCCCAAGCAGGATAGTCTGTGAGACTCTTATCTCCAAACAACCACCAGAAAAAAACACAAGTTACACTGTGGCTCAAGCAGAAGAGCACTCTCCATGAGCTGAAGAGCTCAGGGACAGCGCCCAAGCCCAGTGGTCAAGCCCCATGACTGACAAATAATAATAATAATAATTATGAATGAAAATGACAGCAACAGAAACAAGCAGTTGTCTCAGGAAAAACTCTTTACAGCCAATGAATGACCAGGAAAACAGCTTCACCAGAAAAAAGCTTCACTCCAAGGAGAACAGAACAGTGTCTTGAATAAACACCCTGAGCCATTCCATCTGGAGCCTGATGAAAAGCAAATATCACAATCAACTATAAAGATGTTCTTTTCCTTTGTAGAGTTTGTATCTTTGCCAATTTTTAAACACCCTAAAACCAAAGGACTTTTTCTCCCTTTTCATCCACATATTTTGGCATTCTAGAGACATGCCTAGGTGATACAGACTTACTCTTTTGACAGTTCTGCTTCTGGCACTGTGTAGTGTGTATCTTGGGGATCATCTTTATATCACATATAATGATTGGGATGCTTTAGGAAACTGCCATAGATAAAGCAGTTCCATTGGAATAATAGAAATTTATTTTCTCACAGCTCTGGAGGTCAGAAGTCCTAACTTCAGTAAACCCAGCCATGTCTTCTGTGAAGTCCCTAAAAAAGAAGGCTTCCTTATCTTTCCTAGCTTCTGGTTGTTGCTGGCAATCCCTGATAACCCTTGACATTGGTAGGTTTATAGATGTAGTGGGCCAATTGCTACATCCATTTTTGCATAACTTTCTCAAAAAGTGTGTCTAAATTCCATCCTTAGGAGGACACAGGTCCTACTGCATTTAGGTTTTAGGTTGGGCCACACTCTAAATCCAATCAGACTTCAATTTGTGTGTGTGTGTGTGTGTGTGTGTGTGTGTGTGTGTGTGTGTGTGTGTGTGCCAGTCGTAGGGGCTTGAACTCAGGGCCTAAGCACTGTCTCTGAGGTTCTTTTGCTCAAGATTAGCACTCTATCACTTGAGCCACAGTTCCACTTCCATCTTTTTGGTAGTTTATTGGAGGTAAGGGACTTTCCTGCCTGGACTGGCTTCAAACTTTGATCCTCAGATCTCATTCTTCTGAGTAACTAGGATTACAGGTGTGAGTCACCGTTCTCCAGCTCATAGCACTTGAGATTTTATTCCTTTTCTGACCAGCTTTTGATTCCTTTACTTTTTTTCATTTGTCTCCTTTTCTTTTGTTGTGAGACCAAGACTCAAACTCAGTACCTGACACTTTGCTCATTTGGCTGGCACTCTACCAACTAAGCCATGCCTCCAACCCCAGAATAGACATTTCTTAACCCCAGCTCTGGGTTAAATAGTGTCGCTCCAAAATTCATGTCCACCCAGAACTTGTGAATGGAATCTTCTTTGGAAATGGAGCCTAGTTAAGATGAGGTTGTTTTTTCTTCAGACAAGTTTTCTAATTAGTCAGTTCTATGACTTACTTAAAAGTATACTTACAGTTTCAGCAGTACCTCTGTTTCCCTCTTCCTAATTTTTTTGCCTTTGGAAGTAGCTCTTCTCCTGATAGATTTATTACTCAGAAATACAGTAAGATATCTCAGTTGCCTTGGACTGATAGCAAATATTGTTCCTGGGGATCTCTGCTGAGGACTTTAACTGGAATAAAGTAACATAGGATAACCTTTCTCCTGGACCCCTTTCCAGAAGACATCATTATTTATGTACAATCTGGTTCGAGGGCATGGTCTGAGAAGGAAATATTGTTAAATTTCTGAACAAGGGTCATGTTTTTCTGTTTGGGATTTCTTTAAAGAATCATTTTTTATCAAACTTAGTGGTGAGAGATTGGGAACAAAGGAAGAATATCCTCTTCCATTTCATGTTCAACATTCTGGAACCTTGGCTAGAAAAACAGGATAAAAAGGGAAATACATTTTATCTATAAATTGGAAATGTAGAAATAAAGCTCTCTTGAATTTTAGATGACAATATTTTCTATATGAAAAGAAACATCCCACCATTTTGTTAAGTTCTAAGTCTACTCATTTGCTAAGCTTGTAGAATTAATACGTATAATGGACTCATAGATTATAAGGTTCATATTAAAACTTCAATTAATTTTCTAATATAAAGTCATTGAACTGTTCTAACTTGAAATTAAAAACAAAACATCACTTATGATAGTCCTTCCCAAAATAAAATAGAAATAAATGTGTCATATGAATAGGATCTCATGCAGAAAACTACAAATATTTATGAAGATTGAGGGAATATCTAGATCAATGGAAAGAAATTCCATGTTCATATATTCAGAGACCCATTATTGTGAAGATTCTATACACTGAATGACCTACACATTCATACATTGAATTCTATACATCCTACACATTGACTTGATCTTTCCATTCAGTGCAATGTCAACTAATACTCAAGAGACCTATTTTTAAGTAACAAGAAACGGATTCATATGTAAAGACATGAAAGACCTGGAAAACCCAAAACAGTACTGCAGGAGGAGGAGAAAAAGGTAGTTTAAGACATTATACTATCCAATTTCAAAAAACTTACTCTAATGCAATAGTAATCACAACAGTATAGAAATAGTAAAAGAAAAAGTTGATATAATAGTTCAATATTATAGAATATGATATAGATTGTTCAATATGATAGAATAGAATGGCTACATATGTTAACTGAGTCAATGAATTTTTATTAAAAAAGACCATTAAAAGGCAAAATATATACTAACCAATAATTGTACCGGAACAATTGGACATCCACATGGAAAAACAAAGCAAGAAAAGAAAAACAAACTTGGCTAAAACCATATAGCTTAAAGATATGGCACCCAAGATGGCCATAAACCTAGCTATAAAATCAAAATTGTAAAATGAAGAAAAATGAGAATTTACATGGCCTTGGGATTAGGGCTGGTGATCATTTTTTAAGCACAAATCAATTGCTTGAGTATTGAAAAAAATTGATAAATTAAATCTTAGTAAAATTTCCTGTACATAAGAACAGATTAGGCTGTGCATCAGTGGCTGACACCTGTAATCCTAGCCACTCAGGAGGCTGAGATTTGAAGGTCAAGGTTCAAAGCTAGCCTGGGATGGAAAGTCTCTGAAAAATAAAAATAAAAACTGGAAGTGAAGCTGTGGCTGAAGTAGTAGAGTGCCAGCCTTGGATGGAAAATCCTCGGCGACAGTGTGCAGGCCCTGAGTTAAAGCCCCAATACTGAAACAGAGTGAAGGAGAAGAGAGAGAGAGAGAAAGAGAGAGAGAGAGAATTATAGAAGCACCAGCAGTTACGTCCACCCTATTTTTGGTCCATTGCCCAATAGTGGTCTACTACTGTAGGATGTACCTAAATTTAAAAGATTGATAAAATAGAAGGAAGTGAACTTCCGGAATTGATAAATACATATCTGTTAGTGACCTTCTCAGCAGAGTGATCTAATAAGACATTTGATGGATTGCCTACTGTAGGACTCCAGGTGTTTTCTCTTAGTGGATCAGTTTCTTTGAGAGACAGTCTTTCTGAATTCTCCTCTGGGGGTTATTTTTCTTGGAAACAGACAGGAATAGAGACACATCTTAAAACTAATATATCTAATAGTAAACCCTTGTTCTCCCTTCCCCAAATGCATCACCTTCATCTTTCCAGTTGCATTAATGACAAACACATTTTATTCTAAAAAATGCGGGTCTTCTTTTTGATGAGTCACTCATTCCCACACTCCAGATCCAGTTGACTAGGGAAGGCTGTTAGCGATCACCTTCAGAATAAGTGTCACACTTCATCACTTCTCCACAACAGCACTTTTGCTATCATCTGGTCGGTCCCAGCCATTCTTATCTCTCTTGTCAGTTGTTACAAGAGCCTCTAACTGGACTCTGTACTTCTACCTTTGTTCCCAGACTTCCTCACTTCACCAACACAAGGCTCTTTTTACCCCAATGCTACTTTTGTGTGTGTTATTACTAAGGCTTAAACTCAGGGCTTTGCTCTTTCTCATGACTTTTTTTTCCTCAAGGCTGACACTCTACCAATTGAGCCACATCTCCACTTTTGGCTTTTTCCTGGTTAATTAGAAGAGTCTCACAGCACCCAGCTAAGCTGTTATTCTTAATGATCGAACTCAATATTTTCAGCCCTTCAGTGACTGCTGCAACTAAAAAAGTCTAACCTAACTCTATATATGAAGCCTAAATCCTCATATTCTTACTAATGTTGGAATTGAATGGATAATATTGAATGCCAAAACACATCAGATATGCAGCTACTTCTGATAGAAGATCCAACAATGATTGCATGGACTGAAACTTATGATTGCTATCCAGCCACTTCCATCTCCTTGGTGTCTCTAATTGATCTTGGCCACTAAAGGAAAAATTTGACTGCAAAGCTATAATGGAGATAAGAAACAGTTTGCCTGAAATATAGATGATCTTTTAGGGCAGCTCTTACAATTATTATGTGTTGTGAATAAGGTAATTAGAAAACAACAATGCAATCCATGTCCTGACTGTTCAGCAGTGAAAGTCCCAAACACACCAGGTTAAAAATTATATATATATATATATAATTTTATAAAAATTATATATATATAATTTTATAAAAATTATATACATATAATTTTATAAAAAATTATATATATATAATTTTATTAAAAATTATATATATAATTTTATTAAAAATTATATATATAATTTTATAAAAAATTATATATATATATATATATATATATAAACGCTACTATCAACTGAGATGCTTCCTGAAAGCAAAGGCAATATAAAATGGGTAGTGGAAGAAAGGAACTAATAATACAATCACATGACCAGGTGCAGTAGTGAGGACTATAACTATATTAGCACTTTATTTATTTTGTTAAAAGTATGTTTGTGTGCATGTATACATAATATGTTTGTGTATATATTAAGAAAAATATCTTTGTTTTTTTCTCATGTTCCTTTATCTTATAATGTAAGATAAACTGATTTTCTGTGACAATATTTATTGTTAGGTATGTGTGTGTGTGTGTGTGTGTGTGTGTGTGTGTGTGTGTGTGTGTGTGTGTGTGAGTCCTGGGGGCTTGAACTCAGGGCCTGGGTACTGTCCCTGAGCTTATTTTGCTCAAGGATAGTACTCTAACACTTGAGCCACAGTGCCACTTCTGGTTTTCTGGTGGTTTATTGGAGATAAGAGTCTCATGGACTTTCCTGCCCAGATTGGCTTGGAACCATGATCCTCAGATCTCAGCCTCCTGAGTAGCTAGGATTATAGGCCTGAGTCACCAGAATGAGGCTAAATTCAGATGTGTGTGTGTGTGTGTATGTGTGTGTGTGTGTGTGTGTGTGTGTGTGTGCTGGTCCTGGGACTTTGTTTTCAAGACAAGGACTGTAAGGCTTCAGCCACAGCTTCTAACATTTTGGTGGTTAGTTGGAGAGAAAGAGTCTCACAAACCAACCTACACAGGTTGGCTTTGACCTATTATCCTCAGATCTCAGCCTCCTGAGTAGCTAGGTTTACAAGCATGAACCACTGACACCAGACCTCTTCAGACTTTTAGCAGCCAGAGTAAGAGAAGTTGGGCCAGACATTTTAATTCTATAAAACAGAAACTTCCCTCCCCTCCTCAAAGTTATAAAGTTCCTTTTCAACATAGTGTCTTGTACATCTCACTGCTACAAAGGCTCAACCTGTATCCTTATTTCAGCATTTTATTATTTCTCTTCCCCTCCCCAAATTAGAAAAATGTATATACAAAATGCATGGCACCAGAATCAAGTACAGTGAAAACAGGGGTTATAAAATGGGGGTAGAACATACAAAAGAAACAAAAAATTCACATAGAACATTATAAGTACAATAAAAACAACAGCAAGAAAGATAAAACCTCTGGTATCCCTATGTTGGGGTTCATTTCACTTAGCATCATTTTATATGGTTGGGGAAAAACAAAGGAGGGGGTAACAGTGCTCGATAGGAAATGTACTCAGTACCTTACTTATGTAACTGTAACCCCTCTGTACAGTATTTTACAATAAAAATATATTAATATAAAAATTAAAACAGAAACTTATGATTATTCATAATGGAAAGGCAGGGTGCATGTTTTTTGGAAGGGAAATTTTTGAAAAGGAGCAAAAATGCCTAAGAATACCAAGTTGACTTACTGGAAAACCAAGGAAGGTTATGCACTTTATAGTTAAAGTAAAATTTTAATGTAATGGGCAATTGGTCAAGAAGCAGTAGCAACCTTACCCTGACAAAAGATAATGAGTTCAAGTTGTTGTTTAATAAATAATAAATAATTTCAATCTGTAATTTGCATTCAGAACAAAGATACCAGTCTATGATAGTATTAAAGATCTGTTAAAACACTTGAGTCTGACTTTAATAATCATAATTGATAACACCACCTTTTATCTTCTAAATAAAATTAACTTTACATTTGTTCTCAACAACAACAAAAATAGAGTTTCAAGCTGCTAAAATCACTAAAGGGTACATGCAAACATATAGAGAGGCAACTTCAAAAGAGAAATGTGTCTTTGTTCCATCTTTGTCTCCAGAAAGACAAGATAACCTAAAAAACAAATGTTAAAAATGGGTCCTAAGTTTTATGTCCCCTAAGAGAGAAAGCCCAGAAACATCTGTTTCCTGCTACACAAGTATGTTTTTCTTAAGAATAGAAACATGTGACTATCCATCTTCAGAGAACTATGTGTAACAATAAAGGAAGAAAAGAAATGGATAAAGACATGATTGCTAATTGGAGCATAAATGGAAATTAGGAAAATAAAAGGAAAAATTTTTTAAAGACTAAAGTAAACATGTAATGCACTTTGTCTTATAGGACCAGGAAAAAACCCAAACTACAATGTAGCTGACTCAGCCCACAAAACTAAAAGACCTTGGTACTAGCAAAAAGCAGTTTGAGGTTGGGCACCTGTGGCTCATGCCTGTAATCCTAGCTACCCGGGAGGCTGAGCTCGGAGGATCACAGTTCAAAGCCAGGCCAGACTCAGAAGTCTATGAGATTTTTATCTCTAATTAATCAGCAAAAATCCAATAGCAGAGATGTGGTTCAAGAAGTAAAGTACCAGCATGAAATGAAAAAGCCAAAGGAGAGCATGAAGCTCTGAGTTCAAGCCCCAATCACAGCTCATGCGTGCGCACACACACACACACACACACACACACACACACACACACACACAACACACACACACACTCATACACAAAAGCAGCTTGATATTTTTATTTTCTTGTTATTGTTCTTTATTTTATTTGTTACACTTATATTTCTTCACACATTTATAACATAATCCAATCAGTCTCACCCTCTCTATCCCTCTTTTCTTTGTTGATTGTTTTGGGATGGGTATGGGGGGTGGGTGGGTGGATGCCAATCTTAGGGCTTCAATTCAGGATCTGGGTGCTGTCCCTGAAATTTTTAGCTCAAGGCTAGTGCTCTACCACTTAAGCCACAGCTCCACTTTCAGCTTTTTGGTGGGTAATTGGAGATAAGAGTCTCAAGGACTTTCCTACCTGGGCTGACTTCAAAACTTGATCCTCAGACCTTGGCCTCCTGAGTAGCTAGGATTACCTGCATGAGCCACCAGCACCTAGCCTCTTCGGGGGTTTTTAAGATGCCTGGCTTCACTCTTTTTATTGTTTGTTTGTTTGGTTTGTTTTTGTACTGATGGTGTAGGTACCTCTGCTTCAGGAAATTCTTAAACATCCATTCTTGCAGAACCTCCTAATAGAAGATACTATGTGCTGAGTGACTTTATTAAAAAAAGAAATCTTTCTATGGCTTTAAATAAAACTCAGCTATTCATACTAAATAGTAAATAACTGAGTTGGGAAAACATAATTGAGAAGTAAATGGATTCTCATTTTAAAAGGGGGTGTGGAATATAAAAGATGAGTTTATTTTCTCGTGGGTGAAAATACTAAATGGGATGTTCATATTCCACAGTGGCCCCTAGTGGTCTTGGGGGACAGGATGTAGACCAAGGCCAATGCTGGGTGGACGCAACAAAGAGCAGCCTTTTCCCTTTGAGAAGAGGCTGAACAGCCTGAAAGGCTAGCCTCAGAGCTGGTGGAGAGGGTGCACTCATCTGACCACAGTCCTGATAAATAAAACCTCATCAGAATTCTCTCTGTTCTCCTTGTAAGCCTGAAGTCAGAACTTTGTAACTGGGTCTCCACCTCTCATGTGAAACTTCTAAGCGGTTTTTCTGAGAATCTATGGACAAGATAGAAAAGGAAAAACTACCAGAATAATGAACATCTAGCTTTATATAAGCTAGGTAATAGCTTATATAAGCTTTCTATAAGCTAGGTAGCTTTATATAAGAATCTCTTTCCAAGCCATGTAGATATGGTGTGTAGAAATTAGATTCAAGAAGTGGCGCTGTGGTTCAAGTGGTAGAGTACTTACCTTGAGCTGAAGAGGTAAGGGACAGTGACCAAGCCCAGAGTGCAAGACCCAGGACTGACAAAATAATAATAATAATAATAGAAAATAGATTCATTCTCATATTGTGCTTGCCCTGCTCCTGCATAGGGTGTCACTTGATGATGACCTCAGGGACATCCTAAGATTAGGATACTGTCTGTTATTCCCAGAACCATCACAATTGTCTTTTATTTGTTGTTGTTGTTGGTCGTGGGGCTTGAACTCTGGGCCTGGGCGCTGTCCCTCAGCTCTTTAGCTCAAGGCGAGCGCTCTACCACTTGAGCTACAGCGCCACTTCCGGTTTTCTAGTGGTTTATTGGAGATAGGAGTCTCACGGTCTTTCCTGCCTGGGTTGGCTTTGAACCGCGATCCTCAGATCTCAGCCTCCTGAGTAGCTAGGATTACAGGCGTGAGCCACCAGCGCCCGGCACAATTGTCTTTTGACTTACTTGTTTACTTCCTATAATTGTCAGAACTTAAGCCCTCACATTGTTGCCCATGCACTTTCTAAAAAAATAAATATGGTTGTACTGTTCCCTGTTTTAAATCCTGTATGAATTGCTCTGGGTCGTAAGCATAAAGCCAAGCATCCTTTAGAGACATAAGTGACATAGGTGCACACCTGGGCATTGGCCCATGTAGCTCCTACTGCTGGAGTGCTCTCTCCCGTCCTTGTCCTCTGTCCTTCAGCCTCAAACTTGGGTTAGATACGTTTCCCAGACTCCTCTAGAGAATTCCACATGGCCTATAAAACATCATTTTAATATACTGATTATTCCTTGTATTTCTACCCTATTTTCTTATTGACTCTTAGACTGTCTTACAACCTATACCCCTGCATCATGAAGAGTGCTGGAGATATAGTTAATCTTGACAAATGTTTTAGTAAAGGAGTTCAGAAATAAGTAAATGAATGGCTTACGTCTCTACCCCCTAACCTAGTCAATCAGGCTAGTTCCAAATGATACTGTGGCTATTAAAGAGCATATATCATGTTGGAAAGAGGCACTATACCAGATGACCACCTCTTCCGAGGCTCTGCTTTAGGTAGGTAGTGATTATTCAGTCATTAAAAATGAAGAAAATTTTCCAAAGGTCTTAATTGATTGTAGAACTAATTAATTAATTCTGAAATTTCTTGAGAGGAAAAGTATTTTTCCAGTAAATATATCACACTGATATACAAAATTTTACTGAAGTCTCATATCAGTACCCAATAGTTTGCAGCTAAACTATTTCTTTTTTTCTGTATTTTTTTATTGTTAACATACTGTACCGAGGGGTTACAATTACATGGGCAAGATAATGCGTACATTTCTTATCAAGCATTGCAGCCTCCTCCTTTGGTTTACCCTTCACATCCCTTCCCAGCCTCCCCCCTCCCCCCAATCCTCCCCCCACCACCACCAAAGTTGTAAAGTTTGTTTTCAACATGACAACTTGTA
>NW_012267318.1:5048729-5049091 GCF_000151885.1 Dipodomys ordii
TCTATTGGCCATCCTTCTTTCCTCTTCAGAGAAGTTTCTCTTTAAGTCTTTAGCCCACTTATTTATTGGGCAGTTATTTCTTTGAGGATTTGTTGCTGGGGGATTTAATTTTTTGAATTCCAAGTATATTTTAGATATGAGACCCTTGTCCGTTGTATGGCTAGTGAAGATCTTCTCCCAATCCGTAGGCTTTCTATTGGTCTTGCTAGCTATGTCCTTTGCCATGCAGAAGCTCTGCAACTTCATTCAATCCCATTTGTCCAACCCTTCTTTGATTTGTTGTGTTTCCTGGTCTCTATTCAGAAAATTTTGGCCTGCCCCAAGGAGACCTAGGATTTCTCCTATTCCATCCTGTAATGTTT
>NW_012267318.1:5049141-5071716 GCF_000151885.1 Dipodomys ordii
TTCATGCAATCCCATTTGTCCAACCTTTCTTTGCTTTGTTGTGTTTCTGGGTCTCTATTAAGAAAATTTCGGCCTGTGCCAACATGACCTAGGGTTTCTCCTATTCCATCCTGTAATGTTTTCAGAGTGTCTGCTTTGACTCCGAAGTCTTTGATCCATTTGGAGTTGATTGTGGTGCAGGGTGATATAGAAGAATCTAGCTTTAGTTTTCTACAAGTAGTTAACCAATTTTGCCAGCACCATTTACTGAAGAGGCTGTCTTTCTTCCATTCTATTGTTTTAGCTCACTCATCGAAGATTAGATGGCTATAGGTCTGTAGGTTCATTTCTGGGTTTTCAATTCTATTCCATTGGTCCTGAGGTCTGTTCTTGTGCCAGTACCAAGCTGTTTTGATTACTATGGCTTTATAGTAGAGTTTGAAATTTGGTATTGGTATTCCTCCAGCAGTGTTCTTTCCATTGAGGAGCGGCAAAAAAAAGATTTCTCCTCCAAAACATCTCCTATTCAAAATTAATTTCAATATATTGGAAGCACAAAAGTCATTATGATCTCTTTAAGCTTCCTAAAATCAAAGAAAACCCTTTCTTTGGATAAACTAATTCAAATATGGACACTTCTGGTTTTTTTAAATAGAGAGGTTTGTAGCTTAGATTATCATTTGACTTTTCATAGTGAAAAATACCATCAGAGACTTTGAAAGTCTCGCAACCCACCCCTGATAAGACAGTAATTTCCACTTTTTTAAAAAGTGATTTCTTTTACTTTACTACCTATTAAATATTCATACAGGAAGATACATTAGTGTCATAGATGATCTCAGAAAATAACAATTCAACATATTTTGTGTTAAATAAAACCTTTTTTATGTTCTTGTCACTTGTACCAAAATTAATGAAGGAAGTAAAAGAGTTATGTAATGAAATGTGAGATAAAGTTGCATTTCAGGTTTTATAGAATATGTTTGGGAGTGATAAATTTTTACATTATGTGCCTGTGTTTCTGTAGAACTTCTAACAACTCTATTAGCAGATTGAAATCTTCATGCATGCAATGTGTCAAGCCTATGAATCTTCTTCTAAAAAAGTATGTATATTATATTTATAGGAAACAGATTAAGTGGGCTTTTAAATATCCAGAGTGGTCTTTGTATATATCTTCATGCAAGATAAACTCTAGTTCACAAAGGAATGTTTTTCTGCTGTTGAAAATTCAATTTCCTTGCTGTCACATCCTAAAGATATTTTATGATATCTAAAAAGATCTTCTCATATTTTGTGCAAGTCCCAGGATAACAAACTTCAGAAAGACTCAGAAGGGGAAACTGAACGTGCTTTCCATTATACCTGATGAAATGTGGGGCATAAATCACATTTATATCTATTTGATTTACAAAAGAATGTCCCTTGCGCTCAAACTGCAGTTAAAATCAAACTATTTGTCTAACAAGCATTGGACTATGGACTGGGAGTCCTGTCTCCTGAGTATCTCCTTCTAACCATCCTTGTAATCAAGAGCTGAGACACGTTCTGAGCCTCAAGTCTCGCTTTTGTGAAATGAACTGAACTTACTTGATTTCTAAGATCTCTTTCATCATATCTAAAAAGCCATTAAATATATCATCATGCAAAAAAATAAAAAAATGATGCTTCACAGTAGTAGAAAATTTCCTTTTTTGGACTGCCGAATGATTTTATGTTTTGGTAATTTGGAATTTGCAAGGTGTTCTCTGTAGTATTTTGGACCCTGTAGAAATATTGATCTCATTTTTCTGTGGGATTAGAATCTGAAGAAGAATTTTAATTGTGTACCCACTTGCAAGAATTTCCCAAAATACGCCAGGAAACACTGACTCTAAGTGAATTAACAGAACTCTGTTCTTACCCCTTTCCCTCCCCTACTCCCCCTGCCCAAAAAAGTACTGATGTCAAATCAATGGGGCCAGTCATGGATCAACAAAATTAAACCAGTCACATTACTACATTCAGAACATTAAACATGCTGAAGTGAGGTTCAAGAATTAATTTCTCTGTAAACAGAAGGTGGTCTTCCACCTTCTCAGTAGCTACCACCCCCCTTATGTAACCCCCAAGATGAGTAGACAGAGCAGATAAGCATGTAGACACCGAACCAGACCCAGATTTCTTATGAGACATAGGGAGGGAAGGTCCTGAATCACAAGAAAGTTCAGTCTGCTGCACAATTTTAGAAGTTTGCATTTCAGTTTAAAGAAGAACTGTACCTACAAATTAGAAATTAGTTAAACTGGAAGAGCTGAGTCTGGAGGTGGTGGGTTGTCATCAAAGGGAGGTTCACATGGAGGTAATGAGGAATCCCAATGACCACACATGCAAAGCATGCCCTGCTAAGCACTAAGTACCTCATGAGGGCTAGGAGCTGAGCCCAGTGTATGAGGGATTCATGGCAGGTTTCTTCCATCTAGTCATCTTGCTAGAAGGGGATAGTTTCAGCAGCAAGAGAAAGGAATAGCTAAGACATTTCTACCTCCCTGGACATCTATCTAGTCCAGCCTGGCCCCATGTCCATGCACTGAACAAAGTTTGGAAATAAAGTGGCAGAACTTTGAAAGTGCGGTCTGTGGTATCAGACCTAAGTGACTTAACCTGTGTCCCTTTCCTCATCTCCAAAATTGGAACAATACCGCTGTTTATCTCATAATGAGACATCAGTGAGTCCAAACAAAGCTCTTATGCCAATGACTAGTAAATTAGAAGAATGAGCATTTTCATTGTTTCTTTTACTGTTTATCCCCTAACTATCATTCTTCTTCCCTGATCACTTGATATGGTACTTGGGACATCACAGGTAATCATTTAATATTGTATTGAAGTTGAATGTAGTGGCACACATCATAATTTGGGAGGTGGAGGCTGCACGATCACAAGTTCAAGACCATTCTGGGCTACATTGTAACTCTTAAACAACAATTGTTGTAATTATAAGAATATTCTATTAGGTGTAAATGCTATCGAATTTCAAGTAAGGAGATCATTAAGCGTTGGAGGAGCCTTGAAGATTCTACAAAGGTAATAGGACCTAAGTAAGAATCATGAATGCCCAGAATTTAAATATATGATGAGAAACACATGAGTGGGTAACAGAAGAAAAATTACATATTATACAGCTGTTCCTAGATGATATAGTTCACCCTTGCTTCTGGGGTTAGCAAATTCCACATTACAGTATTCAGTTTCATTCATTTCTATTCAATTAATAGCAAAGCATGCTCAAAATACATTATTAAATGTGCCTTAATATTACATATAACTGTATATGTTTTCTATAAATATCACTTTATTTA
Source organism: Dipodomys ordii (assembly GCF_000151885.1). Classification (NCBI taxonomy): domain Eukaryota; kingdom Metazoa; phylum Chordata; class Mammalia; order Rodentia; family Heteromyidae; genus Dipodomys; species Dipodomys ordii. The sequence continues at coordinate 5,052,462 of NW_012267318.1, forward strand.
ATTGCATATCAAACTGAATTCATCATAAATATGAGACATTATGAGTGAAAAACCTTAGAGATATTATTCAGCTACATTGTAAAAAACATGATCCATAAATGTCATGGAAAACTTCTATTGTATCTAAGTGCTACTTTTACTAAATAAGTCCAATTACAACTCTTTTTTTCATGTTAGGCACTTGAGAGTTTTTTAAAATAGTCTTCAGGTCAAGTTATGCTTAATCTACATGGAGTGAGATTCCTTGCTGATCTTTCAATGGAAGAGCTGAGCTTTTAGTATGTTTTCAGTTATTATTTCTACCAGTCCTAGGATGTTTTGATTCATTTATTCTCCAAATGTGTAGCATACTGTAACACACTAACACTGAGTGCTCTTCAGAAAATCAGGAATACTTTTTATGTGTAAGCATATATTTGTAGCCAGTACACCTAGGCCTCAGTTACCCAACAAAACTGAGCAAAGATAGATCCCAGCTGAACATTTCCCAGGTCAGGCAGTGTGCCTAATCCTCAGGATGGCAAATTGAGATCATGTCTTCAGACTTGACCTGTTGTCTCCCTTCTCTTGATGTCATCTGAGACCCCCCTCCTCTCTTCCTCTTTCCTCTCTTTCATGGGTAACTATCAACTGAGCTCCCCTTTCTTCTAGACCCATGGAAACTGATTCAGCATCACACCAGTCTCTCAAATCCCCAGGCACTTTGTTTCTAATGCTGTCCCCTCCTTTCACCTCAGCAACATACCTCAAACTTTTAAAAATTCTTCTCCCTATAATTCCATTCTTTGCTTCCAGCTCAACTACCCATAGGTAAAGTTCTTTTTCTGTTTTCTGAATTTCAAAAGAGGAGTTATAATTTCACATGTCCATGTATGCGTGAAGTGCTTCTTAACTTAGCATGGTCTTCAGCATGTATACATTTTTTTCTGCAAATGGCACATTTTCCCTGTTTCTTTTTTTATTATGATTAAGTGATTACATAATTTCCCAAATTTCACAGTATTGTGGGATAGTGATGCTCAGTTAAAGTCACAAACACATTCTAACTTTCCTGGAACAATTTGTCCATCACAGTCTATAATAGTTGTGAGTTCTATGAGCTTTGCTATACAGTTATTTCTTCCACATTGGGTGGTATATACATTTCTTTTGTTTTGCATAGCATCAGCTGTTCCCTCTTTCCCACTTGTTCCCTCCCTCCCATCGCTGCCATTGAGTTACCTAGTTCATTTTGGTCAATGTCCAGTGCAGCTGATGGGTCCCGCTGTTGTATGTTTTTCCCTGATTCCCTCTAGTTCTGTGTCCTCCTCCTGGCTTCCATCCGGTGTACACATATATACCATACATGTGATCAGCAGCATGGGGTTATTTAGTAGTGATTCAACCAGATGAGTGGAAGTTCTTTGTTTCTTAAGTCTTGTTAATTTTTTCATTTTGGATTTAACATGCACTTATCAGGGAGACCATGTACTATTTGTCTCTTTGCTCTTGACTTACCTTGCTCAACATGATTTCTTCTAGTTCCATACATTATTTTGTCCTTTCTAATGGCTGCATGGTATTCCATTGTGTACAGATATCACAATTTTTGGATCCATTCATCTGTGGTGGGACATCTGGGTTGTTTCCATATCCTGGCTATTGTGAACAGTGCGGCAATAAACATGGAGGTGCATGTGTCCTTGTATACTGGTTCCTGTTGTTCAGGATAGATGCCTAGAAGTGGTATGACTGGGTCGTAAGGGAGGTCAATCTTTAGCTTTCTAAGGACCCTCCAGAGTGCTTTCCAAAGTGGTTGTATAAGTGTACATTCCCACCAGCAGTGTAATAGGGTTCCTCTTTCTCTGCATCCCCTCCGGCATTTGTTGTTGGCCGACTTGAGGATGTGGGCCATTCTGACTGGGGTAAAGTGGTATCTCAGGGTTGTCTTTATTTGCATTTCCTTTACAACCAGGGATGGTGAACATTTCCTCATTTGCCATTTTTCTCTCTTCATCTGAGAAGTCTCTCTTTAGTTCCCTTGCCCATTTAGTAATTGGTTTGTTAGGTTTGGGAGGGATTTGTTTCTTGAGTTCCCTGTATATACTGAATATTAACTCCTTGTCTGATATATTGCTGGTAAATATTTTTTCCCAATTAGTTGGTTGTCTTTCTAGCTTGGTTGCAATAGCTTTAGCTGTGCAGAAGCTTTTTATGTTAAGGTAGTCCCATTTGTCGAGTCTCTCACCAATTTATTGTGACCTGGGGACTCTGTTCAGGAAGTTCCTTCCTGTGCCTGTAAGTTATTTTCCTTGTTTCTGAAGGTACACAATATCCCACTGTGTGTGTAAAATATATATAAAGTGCCTGCCTTGGGCAAAATATCCAGGGAGGAGTGCACTGGCCTTGAGTTCAAACCCTAATACTAGCACAAAAAAATAGTAATGTAAGTTAATGTGTATCGATCACTTACTGCATAGCAGAGCCTGTGCCCTAACTATTCAACCCTCTATTCCTTACAACCTGGCTTCTTGCATCACTCCTGAATTATTTTTTTCTCTGAGGAAAATTTCTCTGCATATATATTGAGAAGTACTGATGGGAATTTGTGGGTGTGTATTATTTATTTGTACTAGCAGTGTTGCTGTTGGGGTTTTTACAGAAAATTTAAAATACACAACCTTAAAATTCATCTTCTTAAAAAACTACCTTTTTCCTCTGAGACATAGTAAGCAGTAGAATAAAGTAACTTCCTTACACACACACAGTTATGACCAGGCATAGAGGTACTCATATATAATCCCAGAATTCAGGAACATCATTCAAGTCCAACCTGGAGCATATTGTGAGACTGTTTAAATAAAAGATACAGCTAAGGATATTTAACTTGATAGAATCATTTTTTAGAACAATAATTTTCAAATTCTTCCAGATGAGATTGAAAAGTAAATGAAATATGCATCTAATAGTTAAAGGAAAGACATTTGTCTTTTCCAGTGGAGCTTGGGTGTTGACTTCTATGGAATTGTTCATGAGTAGAGATAAGGCTATTGATTACCAAGATAAATTTAGGAATAAATAAATTCAATTGTAAGGAAATTTATTCTGACATACCTGTAATGAGATTTGAGTTTCTGCTATGTAGCTTGAAGTCATATAGAAACAACATTTTGAAAGATTTATAGGTCCTTCTAGGCAACAGTAATTTTCCTTACAAAACTAAGAAATAATACCATATGTTTATTGTGAAGAGAATGGCTGTTAATCATGTTATTTTTTCTTAATTATGGAAATTCTAAATGAGAAAAAAAGAAGAACATTAACTAGTAGGAGAAACATTAGGACATCAGTAGATAAATGACTGGAAAATACACCAAACAGGGAACACTGCTAAGCACTAGGAAGGAAAAATAAGGAGTTAAAGGTTACTTGCAAAACTGACCCAAAGAAAACTGCATTATGTATAGTAAAACACATGTGGAACTAATGCCGGTTGTAAAACGTGGCTCTCAGGGATGGGCAGCTTTAAAAGAGAGATCAAAAGGTGCTGGCAGCCAATGACTCATGACTATAATCCTACTTATTCAGGAGGCTGAGATTTGAGGATCACAATTCCAAGCCAGCCCAGGCAGGACAACCTGTGAAACTCTTACCTCCAATAAACTGCCTAAAAAATCAGAAATGGAGCTGTGACTCAAGTGGCAGAGCGCTAGCCTTAAGCACAAAAGTGTTGGGGCAGTGCCTAGGCCTTGAGTTCAAGCCCCAGGACCAGCAGACACATGCACACACAGAAAGATCTGTTCTGCATATCAGTATCAGTTGCATCCTCATCTTTAGAAGAGTGATATTTGCACATTGAAAGGTAGCAAAGCTGGTAAGTTGTCAAGCTAATGAAAATCTAATAATCTTAGGAGAGTCTAATAAACAGAGGTCCTAACTGTCTCAACTTAGGGTTGACCTGTGGTCAGTTCAGCCAGGCAAATCCCCCAATCCTAACACTCTGAGATTGCAGTCTCAAAACTCAGAGGTTTACCTTTGAATTGGAATTTTGTAAGTGAAGTCTAATGGGACAGAAAAGCATGCACTCAACTTGGGATCCCCTCTAATCCAAGATCTTGCTCCCTGCCACCTCTCTTCCTCCCCAGTACTTCTAGGCCATCAGCCCCTTGAAGACCCCAGACTTGCCCTGAATGGACAACTGCTGATACATTCAGCTTTCTGTCACCTCCTGGATCAGAGTGTATACAAAGCCAGGCTGGGCAGGTTGGGGGTGGGGTAAGATTGCAACAGGGTTTCAGTGTATCTAAAGAGCAACTTAGGGTCCTGTTGCCCACCCCTGAAAGTGGCCATGAATGTGTCCCGTCATAGAGTGGAAACCCCTTTAGAGGACTCATATACCCTGGATTGAGACGGTAGGTTCACAGAGGAAGATAGAGCATGATAAATTAAAAGGAGTGCCCTGGTACTGTCATCAAGTGCCCTCTGGTCAAGTGTCTCGTGATTCCTGTTTCAACTAAAGAAATCCAGACAGCAATATGCCAACCCAGAGATTTACTCCAAGGGGTTCCAACCCTTCTGTGCCGTTTTCACTTTATCTTGCTTATATTGGATTTCCTAGCCCTAGGCTGTCTTCAACCCACTCAAATCCCTTCTTATATTTGCAAAAGCTTTTGTCAACTTTGGTTTTGTGTGTGTGTATGTGTGTATGTGTGTGTCTGTGTGTGTCTGTGCCTGTGTGTCTGTGTGTGTGTGACAATACAGACACATTTTCTAGAAGGAACTCTCCTACATTATTTCCTTTGTGTCCTATGTCATTGCTTTTGCCCCCAAATTACTTTGCACTTCTTATTCTGTCGCATTTTTCTATCTGCCTATTAGTAATTCAGTAACAAGTGAGTCCTTAGGGTGGGGGGGAGAGGGTGAAGAGAGAAGTTCCCACACCTAGCAGACTCCTGGCTTCACATCTGAGTAGCTATTTGATCTTGAACAACTTAACCACTATACTTCCTCATTTCCTCTATAAGAAATGAATAATAATAGTGCCAATTTCACAGTACTATTATGAAGACTAGGTACAATAATGTGCGAAGAGTGGATCAGAGGAAAATTGGTACTTAATTCCCAAGGTGTCATATGTGTTCAGTAAAACAGTCAACATCCGTAACTTTCCTTTTAAAATGTATTTTAACAACCTGGTAGTTCTTAATTTCTCTTTTTCTGATCATTTTTCCTATTTATGTTCTAATAATTGACGAGTTTGTAAATTACCACTTTTTTTCCTTATACTTTTGTCAGCCTTCGCAGATAATGGAGTTGCTATAAATGCAACATTCCTACCGGAGAACACAGCCGATCTTCCATGTATATAATGTTTACATCGCTGAGGAAAGTTATGTCATTTTCTACATCTTGGTAACAAAACAGTGCAGAAGGGACACTTGTCAAACAGGTGCCCACAACCCAGATCAGAATCAGAGGAAATTTGTATCTTTCCACCTCAAAGAGTGTTATTCTCCAATCTCTGGTGAGTCCCTCATTGGATCTGTAGTAATGCCAGAGTCTTGCGTGGGGTGAGCAGTTCAGGAGCAGAGACAGAGAGGAGGAGGAGCTGGGAACAAGAGCAGAGAAAACTCACCCTGGAGACAGGCAGTTGCTTGAGTGGCAAATGTTCCCTAGATTGGTCTCCTTTGGTTTCATACCTCACAAGATAGAACTGAAAGAAGTGAGAGGAAAGCAAGGCAGGCATTTACATAGAAAGAGGTGTAACATTGATCATAAGCATGATGACGCTACACAGGGTCATTTGTTCTAGTGGTACATTCTCTGGCGATGCAGAATGACATATTGTGACTGTCTTTGTACTGTGTTTATTGCTACACAGGGTTTTGGCTATGTTAATTGGTCAGGAGGGAGAAGTTCAACTTGAGGAGGGACTTAGAAGAAGAGGTGGCCAAATGTTGATTGATGTAAAACTTCACAAGTTTGAGCATCCAGAATTAGAAAAGGGCAAGCTAGGGGCTTCCACAGTAATTTCCACAAGAAAAGGCAATGTGAGATTTTGGTATGAAGCTGACAGATTGCTATATTTCTATTCTCATTGGCTGAGAACACAGAAATTTGTAAAAAAAAAAAAAAAGTGGAGATTTACATGTGGCCCATTATTCTGGGTAGTTTTCTTCTACTGGCCCCTAAATACAGACCAATTCTGCCCAGTCTCTCAGTCCCTCCCTAAATATAGCTATGATGCTCACTTGACATTATGTTGGAAATGACCTATAGAACTTGGGTGGGAGAATAGGGAGGGGGAAGGGTAAGTGGGAGAAAATGAGGGAAGGGGTAACAGTGTTTAAAAAGATATTTACTCACTACCTAGCCCACAGGAAGATATGGGAAAAAGATGCCAACTACAAGCTAAGGAGAAAGGCTTCAGATGAAACCAAGCCAACCCCATGAACAACTTGACCTCACATCTGGCCTCCATAACTATAAGAAAATAAACTCTTGCTATTTAAATGCCATCTGTGGTATATTGTTTCAGCAGCCCTGGCAAACTAATATCACAGACTATAATCACTGAGTTGTGGAGAAAGGTTGAAACCTTGGAAGACTTATTTTGTAAGCCAATCTCATTCAACAATGATCAGGAATTTTTAACTATGAACAACTCTTCTAAATTTTGGCTGCATTTTTTCCCAAAACCAGTTTTAAAGTTTTTAATCAGAAGGTGAAACAATTAGAATATCAAAAGTTAGCTTTCAACTTTCCTGAACAGCGTTTGTCAAGAACAATAAACTTTGTGATTTTTCCCTTATTAAAGTCAATGGAGAAATGAAACAACATTTTTTAACAGATAGCTCAATTATATACAAAATTCTATTTAAAAAATTTACAACATAGCTTTGGAACATATTGACTTACAGGAAGAATTTTTTGATGGAGCCCCTTTCTACTTAACTGAATACATTTATATGCTGCATCAGAATTAAAGGAAATTAAGAAGGACTACAAGTTTTCAGCTCCTGGCAAAACAATCATTACAAAAATAACTTACTCAGTGAGGTGGTTTTTTTGTTTAAAATTATGTTATAAAAGCTGGGCACTGGTGGCTCACACTTATAATACTGGCTTTTCAAGAGGCTGGGATCTGAGGATCACAATTCAAAGTCAGCCCAGACAGAAAAGCCCCTGAGACCCTTATCTCGAATTAAACACCAAAAACTCAAGGTGTGGCTCAAGTGGTAGAGTGCCAGACCAGCCTTGAGCAAAAAAATAAGCTCAGGCACAGAACCCATGCCCGGAGTTTAAGCCCTAGTACTGGCATATCTATGTGTGTATACATATTATCATACATGTGTGTGTATATATATATATGATAAAGATAAATATATTCTCAATGGAGACCAAAAGATACACACACACACACACACTTTTTAAAAAATCAGCTTCAATCAAGTAGTTCCCTCATTAAGCAAGAGTTGCTCTGACGTGCCACTTAGCATGTTTCCTTGGTGCTTCTCTCCCAGTGGTTACACACAGTTTGATATTTTTAAAGTCTGAGCTAACATTTGGGAATTTGCTTCTAAATGATCTGCTTGATTTCCCAGAAGTGTGCCCAAGGTTTGTCTCCATCTTATTCTCAGAAGCCTCTATCTGTTTTGAATTGAACTGTAGCCATCTTGTCCCCAAGTTTATATGTTAAAATCCTAACCACCAGTATTTAGAACATTGTTACATTCATTGAGTCAGAGGATATTTTAAAAGATAATTAAGTGCTGGGTACCAGGGAGCTCATGTTAATAATCCTCGCTGCTTAAGAGGCTGAGATCTGAGGATTCTGGCTTGAAGCCAGCCCAGCAGACAAAGCTGAGAGAATTTTACCTCCAATTAAGCAGCTAAAAAGCTAGAAGTAGAGGGGTGGCTCAAGTAGTAGAGTACCATCCTTGAGTGGAAAAAGCTAAACAAGGGCAGGAGACCCTGAGTTCAAGCTTCAGTAACACACTGTAGTGGGTACAAAGACATTCCCTAAAAGTTACACATGGCATCCTTTTCCTTCCCTAATGACAGATCGATGTCATTATCTTATTCAACCCAGTCAGTTCTGTAATGAATTAATAGTCCTCCTGATATTGTTGTATTTAGGAAGTGTACACTTGCTTTTTGTGTGGTAGAAAAATCCAAATGTCCCCTATCTTTTCTCACATTAATATGACCCTTCCTTTTGAAGGGTCCCCATAGTTTACCTCTTAATTTTGTTCTTTATCAGTAAGTTTCCTGGGAGATGAGATGAAATGATAGAGTCCTGGTGAAGCATAATTCAAAGAAGTATCCTCCACCTGTGTTTTCCTGGCTTCAGCTGACTTCTCCCCTAAGTGCTAAGTCTGGAGATGTAAGACAGATCTTTGTTGGGCTGCCCTCCCTGTACTTTGGGACCTGAGGCTTCCTACTGCTTTGGGCCTAGGCCTGGGCTCTGGATGCTGCCTGCATCCCATAGTTCTTCCTATCTTCTTTTTGGAACAGCCACTTCTACATTCCTCCAGAAGGGGAGGTCACCTGGTAGGGATGTGGGAGGAGCTCTTAGCTCTGCATCTCTAGCTGCCCTGAGCTCCACTGACCCTAGCTTGACAACATATCTCTCTTTATGTGGACTTCTCAGATCTCCACACACTCATTGTGAATGCTAGCAAGAATTTTTGGTTACGTTTTCAACCAAGGACTGAGGATGGGAAGGCTCCCTGACTTCTGTATCCTAACTCCTCCTTAGCTAATCACCAGGTTTCTTTCTTCTTTCACAGTCTCCCAGGATTATTACCATGGCTCCCTCCTCTATCCTATTCTTCAATGTTGACCCCCTCCTTAGGACCCACAAGTGAAATTTGTTACTTTCTACACTTCTTTTCCTACTGCCTCTTGATAGGCCTCTTAACCACTGACCCTCCTTTTGAAAGACCTCTTTTTATGTCATAATGGTTTTATAATCAATTAGCTAGGTAAATTGAAGTCTTTGAGGAATTACAAGAAATGGCACACTCAATTAAGGATCATCCAAACTTACATGCACTCTCCTCAGAGAGTGAGAATGGCATGATCACATCTGTTCTGCTTACCATTGAGGAGTATTGGGTGGGTCAAACAGGAATATGTATTTCTATAATTATAAGAGGCTGTATTCAGATAACTGTATAATGAATCAGTACTTGATTTCCAAAACAGAATTTACTACTATGACATTCCTGATCAACATGATCCCAGAAATTATTTTATTCTCATTAACAGTAATGATTAAATTTGGGTTTTGCTTTTTTTTGCTTTAACTTGAATTTATGGGGTTTGCAAAACATTGCCCGATATTCCCAAGGCATTATTGCTCTAAGTGAAGTCACAAAAAAGATTAATGTTTCATTTCTGCTAGGCAGATAGGCCAAAAAGAAGTCATGAATCCTTCCCTACAGTAACTAGGAAAAAATTGTAAATGTCATATTTTAAATAGACAAGTATATTGGGCAAGGAGTTGATATATATGACTTCTATACCATTAATTAAGAGTGCTGGAATGGCATTGAACAAGCCTTTTGAACTCTGCCAGATTTAATTTCCAACCTGGAGGAAATGAGATAAATAATACCATCTCTGCCTATTTCAGAGTTGTTATAAATATTAAATTAAGTGTGTGAAAACACTTTGCAGCTGTAAAATGATCTGTGAAGTGCAGTTTTATCAGTTATTAAATTTATTTTAATAAGACTGAAATTGTTAATTAGTAAGGGTATGCGCATATCCTAAAAGCCAATCTTCTCATATTCTAAAAGCTTCTCTCTCATATATAAGAGATCGTAGACCACCAACTAGGAAATCAAAAGAGACTGGCATCCTCCAGTCCTTTCTGAGGGAACAATCAAAAGAATAAAGATCTTCTACTAAGCCACTTTCTAAAGGTTCTACCACCTCCCAATTTTAGTCCTCTGGGCACTAGGCCTTTAAGAGACATTCAACATTCAAACCACAGCAATTCTGAGGCCTACTAATGTCCAGGAAAAAATACGGAAGGAGAGAGGGAAAAGAAAAAGGAAGGAAGGAAGGAAGGAAGGAAGGAAGGAAGGAAGGAAGGAAGGAAGGAAGGAAGGAAGGAAGGAAGGGAAACTGCAAAATCATAATCACACAAAGGCATTTCTTTGGTATGTTCTTCCCCCATGGTATAACTCCTGTTTTCACTGTATTTCATTCTGGTACCCTGCATCTTGTATATACATTTTTCTAATTTGAGGAGGGGAAGGGAAAAAAGTGCTTAAATAGGGATACATGTTGAACCATTGTATCAATGAGATGTACAAGACACTATGTTGAAAACGAACTTTACAACTTCAGGCATGAGATGGGATGGGGGGAGGACTTGGGGAGGAGGGAAGGGAAATACAATGGAGAGGGTAACAATGCTCTATAGGAAATGTACTCATTACCTTACTCATGTAACTGTAACCCTGTTGTACAGTATCTTTACAATAAAAAATATATAAAAAAGAATTTCTAAGTTCAAGGTTAAAGAGGTTGTTATTAAGATTCATGAAAGAAGTATGTCAATTTTAGATATTACATGTCAACTCTATATCATCTGGCTCTTCTTCCCCTCTTCTCTGCTTAATGAGACATATTATTTTAGGAAACAGCCTTACTCATATTCCATTGATAAGAGGAAACTCTTCCTCCTGTCTTCCCTTAATCTTAACTGCTGTCAGTTGGTTTTTTTCCAGCCCTGGTCTTCAATACCATTTTCCACCAAAAAAAAAATTGAATTTCTTAAGAAAATAGATGATTTCTAGGCTGAGGCAAGGAAGGAATGTCTGACTAGACCATAAACTAAATAAACACTAATAAAATATGGTATCTGGATGTAATAGCACATGCCTATAATCCCAGCACATAGGAGCCTTGAACACAGAAGCTCAGGAACAGCCCCCAGGCCCTGAGTTCAAGTCCTAGGACCAATAAACACAGTTACTCGCCTCCCCACCACACACAAATCAAACAAATATATAGTGGAGCCTACTTGAAGGGGTACTTGCTGACCAAATATTGGAAGGTTTTAGAATAACGTAGTGAAATATGCAAATAAGAAGTATAAAGAAGGCTATGAAGGTGGCTCAGTGGTAGAGTGCTTGCCTTGCATGCATGAGGCCCTGGGTTCGATATCCTTAGCACACATTAGCAGAAAAAGCCAGAAGTGGTGCTGTGGCTCAAGTGGTAGAGCACTAGCCTTGAGCTGAAAAGCTGAGGGACAATGCCCAGGCCCAGATTTCAGGCCCCACAATCAACAAAAAAAAAAGTATAAAGAAGTTTCCTGCATTATAGAATATCTGTTGTAGAATTACGATTCTGGAGTAGTATTGTGTTAGAAAAATCTGCATTTTCAACAATCACAGTAAAGTCTGAGTCACATAGAAATCATTACTCAATGCTAAATAAAGGCACACTTTTATGAGGAGCCGACTATTCGAATGTGATTTAGATATTTTTCTCACAGACTGCATATTGGTTGCCAGGAGAAAGTTTATACTTACATAGTGACAAAATTAAAAGCATCTTGGCTGGGTAGACAATTAGCATCATTAGTGAAGGCTGAGTGAGCATTCTTTACCTCTAGACATTGTACTTTGAGAAGAGCACATAACCTGTGTTCTGTCTATGACACATCACCTACATCTACTTATAAGGAAATATCCAACAAACTCCAAATTAAAACCACTGTGGAAAGCAAGGAATAGGTTTGTCAAAAATATTAACATCTAGGGGCTGGAGGTTTAGCCCAGCAAAGAGCGCCCGCCCGGCACGTGCAAGACCCTGGGTTTGGTCCTCAGCCCTGGGGAAAAAAAATATTAACATCTAGTATAAGTTTAGGACAAGCAGAAAAAGTCAAAAGCTGTGTACATATGACCATATAAGATGATGTTAAGTGAAATGAACCCCAAGATAGGAACACAACTGTTTTTTTCTTGCTATTGTTTTTAACGTATTTAAAATGTACTATGTGATTTTTTTGTTTCTTTTGTATGTTTTCCCCCCACAGTATAACCCCTGTTTTCACTGTATTTGATGTCAGTGCCCTGAATCTTGTATATACATTTTTCTAATTTGGGGAGGTGAAGGGAAATAATAAAATGCTGAAATAAGGATACAGGCTGACCCATTGTAACAATGAGATGTACAAGACACCATGTTGAAAACGATCATTACAACTTGGGAGGGTGGGAGAGAGGAATTGGGGGGATGGGAAGGGAGGGGATGGTAGGGGAAAAACAAAGGAGGAGGTAACAATGTTCAATAAGAAATGTATGCATTACCTTACTCATGTTACTGCAACCCCTTTGTATGCTATTTTTTTCAATAAAAAAACATAAAAAATAAAAAAGTTATCTTCACAAATAAAATAAAATAATAAAAAATAAAATAAAAAAGTTAACATCACCAAAGAAAACAAAATATTAAAAATGTTTCAGATTAAAAGAGGATAATCAAACATAGAAATTAGATATACTTCTTAATCCTATGTATATACTATGCTAAAAGTATAGTGCTAAAAAATAAAATTATTCAATCAATGAGCATGCTTGGATTATGGCTATTAAAGTGTTATGACAATGTTAATATCTACATGAATATGTAGAGAACATTCCTATTCCTGGAAAATGTACATTAAAAGATTGAAAGGGGTGTCATATATGTAAGTTTCTAGTGAATAAGATGAAATAGACAGATAGCAGATAGATAAATGATAAATACAAGTTAAAAGGAAGATAGAGGCAATGCCATCAAATAAAATATTAACAAGTTAAATCTGATCAGAGAAATATTATGAGCATTTTACTAATATGCATGTAGCTTATGTGTAAGTCTGAAGTTATTTTCACATAATTTTTTAACCTCTGTTTCTTAGACCATTAGAAATACAACAGAAAGACCAACTGAGAATGCCCCAACCCCACTATAGAATAGGCTCTGGAAGCAGCCGGCTTACTTATGGGTAATAAGCCCACTGATCTATTGTAGGTACTGATGTCACCATCTAATCCATTCTCACTCAGACACTGCTTGGGAAAATGTCCCTAACTGGACTCGACCCAGCTCAAGATTTCTTGCTTCTTTCATACCCTGCTGTCCTAGCATTTTTCCTATCACACCAATTTAGAGTGAAATGGCTACTTATGTTTCTACTTCTGTAATGCCTCAAGGATCTGAATTTATATTAATTTGTGTACTCTATTTATCTAGTTCTTGTTAGCTCTATTCCAAATTTTGTTTTGTATGGATCCACATGAATGTTGAAATGGAGCATCGTTCCTCAGTGTTCTTTCTCTGATGCATATTCTGTCCAATGTTGATTTCTTTGCTCCATAAACAATCTCTTCTCTGAAAGGAAGAAGTTTCTAGGACTATTTCAACTACTCTGGCATTTGAATAGAGAAAACCTAGTCAGAGAGCTTGCAAAACTCTTCTCAGCTATTCAAAAGTCATAGGATCTTTGACTGTGATGTGTTTCAGATATAAATCTCCTCTACCCAAGAACCCAAGGCTTTGCTCCCAAGTTTGAAGTTGAACCATCTCATGCTTGCTTATTTGTGGGATACATATACAGTAATATAATAATTAAAAAACAGGCCCTTGGTGGTCTTCCAAGCTCTCCTTTGTCCTCATCAATAATTAGCTTTAGGGACTCATCCCTTCCCAACTTCAGTCTTAATCCCCTCATCTTGCAGTGAGATCTCAAGGTAATCACAGATCACCATGTATCATAAAAATATTCATTTTATTACATTATGCCTTCCAATGAAGACACCTCAATAAAGACTATTCTAAGACAATAAGTAGCTAAGGCATCTTTTTCAATCATAATTAAGTATACTCTAGTTTGAACATCTGGTTTTGATACAGGCAGAGAGTTACTATGCTTAGAAGCAGTTTGTTACTTTCTTAAGATGTTTTTCTCTCTTTGAAAGTTCAAATTTTATAAAAATAACTAAATACCCTTTTATTTTAAGATAAAGCTTTCCAAAGCAAGTGACATTTTTGGGGGGAATCTACAAAGCTAGCATTTTGCTTTAAGGTTACTATGTAACATTTTTGGTACCTTAATATTAGTGAGATTTAGTTCGTAAGTTATAAAGAATAAAACATTTCATATCAAAGAAATAAAGAGAGAAATCAAGACAAAAGGGAAATTAGTAAAGGTTAAAAATAAACTTTTATTCTTTTCTGAGAATATGAAACATTAAATTTATTAATTGACTCATGGGCTACATGAATCCATCTAGCAAAGAATTAGGAATTCTTTAATCATATAAACCATTTGTGTCTACTAAGTCGACTTGAGTACGATAGTGTGCTCACTTCAATGAAGAAACAGCAAAAGAAAGAAAATGAAAATGAGAAAGGCAATAAATAGATGAAGATAAACACATAAAGTTTGATGGGGGAAAAATATCACCAGCTAATATTTATTAAGAATCTTCTATGTGCCCAGCACAGTGAAAAACAAACATAAGAGAATTGGGCCACAGGTAGCTCATGCCCTTAATTCTAACTCAGGAGGCTGAGATCTAAGCACAGACAAATCTGAGATGTTCGTAACTACCAAAGGCCAGAAATGGAAGTGTAGCACAAGTGGTAGAGCACCAGCCTTGAGTGAAAAAAGTCAAGCAAGAGCACGAGCCCCTGAGTTCAAGCCCCAGTACTTGCACAAAAATAAAGGAAGGAAGAAAAGAATAAATAATAAAAAGGGAGGAAAGCCCAATAGTTTCTAAACGAGAGAAAATGAAGAGCTAAGTGCCCTTCACCACAAAAATGGCTTATGAGGTGTTATTACCTGAAAGATGCAGCCATTGCAATTGAACAGTTTGTTGAGATAAAATATGGAGCTCATAATTCTCTCCAACATATCATCAAATCTTCACCAGCTCTTCCTACAACTGAATAATCTCAGCAGTAAAATCACACTGGGGGCTGCCGAAGTGTGCACTGGGCCCACACTCACATTAAGGAATTTCGCCAAGAATCAGATAAACTAAAACTAAGGGTCAAATTGGACCTACGGGCTGGAGGTTTGGCAAATCCAAAGTAATCCAACATATTTTCCAGCAATTATTCACCTACAGAGATAAGCCAATCAGAATAATCTCAGACTTCTTAGCAGAGACCATAAAAGTAAGGAGAGCATGGAATGAGGTATGCCATGCCCTAAAGATAATTACCAACCAAGAGTAAGCTCTCATTCATAGTGAAGGACAAATAAAAACCTTCAACAGCAAGGAAAAACTGAAACAGTATATTGGTACCAAACCAGATTTACAAAAAAATCTTCAAAGATGTCCTACACATAGAAAACCAAAAAGAACGGGATATTGACAGTGAAATGGCCCATGAACAGAGAACTATGTAATCACAGCAAGAATAGCCAAGGCACAGCTCCCCCACAAAAAAATTGATAAAAAGGCAGGAGAAGATGAACAACTCTCAGTCCTAACACAATATTAATGGACTTAATTCTCCAATTAAGCAACATAGATTGTCTACTTGGATCAGAAGCAAGATCTTTCTATCTGCTATCTTTAAGAGACACACATTGCCACAAAAACAAACATATTCTGAAAGTGAAAGGCTAGAATAAAATCTATCAAACAAACAGCCCCATAAACAGGCAAGAGTTACAATCCTAATATCAAATAAAATAGACTTCAAATTAAAATTAACAAGAAGAGATAAAGAAGGTCATTACATACTAATTAAGGGATCTCTCATTCAGGAGGATATTACAATCCTAAATATCTACTCACCAAATAATGGAACACCCAAATTTATCCTAGAAACACTACTTTCCCTCAAATCTCACATAGATCCAACTTTAACACACCACTATCCCTGCTGGATAGATCAACCAAACAAAAACTCAACAGAGAAACCATGGATCTAAACAACTGCATAGATCAACTAGACTTTACAGACATCTACAGACTATTTCACCCAGCAGCATTAGATTACATGTTCTTCTCAGCAGCACATGGAACATTCTCCAAAATAGACCACATTTTGAGTTACAAAGCAAATTTGTCCAATTTTAGAAACATTGAAATTATGCCCTGCATTCTTTCAGCCCATAAGGGAATAAAATTAGAATTCAACACCCAAAACCACCAAAGAAAGTCCTGTAACACATGGAGATTGAACAACACACTGTTGAATCACCAGTGGGTCATGGAAGAGATTAGAAAGGAAATTCAAATATTCATGATATTTAAAAAAATGAGCACATAAACTACCAGCTCCTCTGGGACAGCAAAGGCAGTACTCAGAGGCAAGTCTATAGCTCTGAGTTCCTACATCAACAAATTGGAGATATCTGAAACCAACAATTTAACGAGGCACCTAAAGCTCCTTGAAAAAGAGCAACAAGCTAAACAATCCAGTAAATGGAAACAAATAATTAAAAATTAAATACGAATTAAATGAATTAGAGTCCAAAAAACAATAGAAAGAATCAACAAAACAAAGAGTTGGTTCTTTGAAAAAAATTAACAAAATTGACAGACCCTTAGCAAATCTTATCAGAAAAAAAAGAGAACACATCCAAGCAAATAAACTCAGAGATGAGAATGGAAACATCACCACAGGAACAACAAAGATTTAGAACATAATAAGGGAATATGTCTCAAAATGTTATGCTAATAATTTTGAGAATCTGAAAAAATGGACAAATTTCTAGCAAATTTTTTATATATTTTTATTGTGACAGTTACAGTTAGGAGTAAGGTAATGAGTACATTTCCTATCAAGCATTATTACCTCCTCCTTTGTTTTCCCCTACCATCCCTGCCCTCCATACCTTCCCAACTCCTCCCCCCACTCCACCCCTGAAGTTGTAAAGTTTGTTTTCAACATAGGGTCTTATACATCTCATTGCTACAATGGGTCAAACTATATCCTTATTTCAACATTTTGTTATTTCCCTTCCCCTTCCTAAATTATAAAAATGTATATACAAGATGCAGGGTACCAGAATCAAATACAGTGAAAACAGGGGTTATACTATGAGGGAAGAACACAAAAAAGAAACAAATAAATCAGATGGTACATTATAAATGTATTAAAAACAACAGCAAGAAAGATAAAATCACTTGTGTCTCTATCTTGGGTTCGTTTTGCTTAACATCATCTTATATGGTCATATGTACATAGCTTTTGAGCTTTTCTAGGAAATATTGACACACCAAAGTTAAACCAAGATGATATAAATCAACTAAATAGACTCATATCGAGCATCGAAATAGAAACAGCAATAAGAGAGCTCCCACCCAAGAAAAGCCCAGGACTGGATGGATTTACAGCTGAATTCTACAAGACCTTCAAAGCCGAATTCTCTCCAATACTCCTCCAACTCTTCAATAAAATTGAAAGTGAAAGTTCACTACTAAACTCTTTCTATGAAACCATCATAACCCTCATCCCAAAACCAGGTAGGGGCTCATCAAAGAAAGAGAACTATAGACCCATTTCTTTGACGAACATCAATGCAAAAATTCTCAACAAAATTTTGGCCAATCAGCTTCTACAACTCATTAAAAAAAAATACACCATGATCACACAGGATTCATTTCAGTGATGCAAAACTGGTTCAGTATATGCAAATCGATTAATATAATTTATCATGTCAACAAGAGCCAGGACAAGAACCATATGGTTATCTCAATAGATGCACAAAAAACATTTGACAAGATCCAACACACCTTTATAATGAAAACTCTGGAAAAAACTAGGAATCCACAGAACATTCCTCAATATAAAAAAGGCTGCATATAACAAACCTACAGACAGCATTATATTTAATGGAGAAAAGTTAAAGCCATTTCAAAAATGAGACAAGGATATTCACTCTCTCCACTTCTCTTCAATTTAGTATTAGAATGACTAGTGAGAACACTAAGGCAAGATGCAAACACAAAGGGGATCCAAATAGGGAAAGATGAAGTAAAACTCTCCCTCTCTGAAGATGACATGATCTTATATTTAAAGAACTCCATGGACTCCACTCCCAAGTTATTTGAGTTGATCAGATACTTAGGCAAAGTAGCAGGGTATAAAATTAACCCTCAAAAATCAATGGCTTTGCTGTACGCCAATAATGAGAAGGGCGCAGCTAAAATCAGGGAAGCAACTCCTTTTGTAATAGCCCCACAAAAAATAAAATACCTAGGAGTTAAATAAAGAAGTTAAGTACCAATATGATAAAAACTTCAAAAACCTGAAAAAGGAAATTAAAGCAGAACTAAGGAAGTGGAAAAACCTCTCATGCTCCTGGATTGAGAGGATTATCATCATGAAAATGGCAATACTGCCAAAGGCTATCTACAAATTCATTGTGATACCTATCAATAGCCCAACCTCATTTTCAATGAACTAGAAGAAGCAACCCCAAAATTCACATGGAAAAATAAAAGACCCCAAATAGCAAAATCAATCCTTAGCAAAAATAACAGTGCTGGAGGAATATCAATACCAAATTTCAAATTCTACTACAAAGCCATATTAATCAAAACAGATTGGTACTGGCACAAAAACAGACATGAGGACCAATGGAATAGAATTGAAGACCCAACAATGATCCCGCAGACCTATAACCATAGTCCACTAACCATACAAAGAACAAGTGCTTCATATCTAAAATATACTTAGAACTCAAAAACTTAAATCCCCCAACAACACATCCTCAAAGAAACCACTGCCCAATTAATAAGTGGGCTAAAGAATTAAAGAGAAACTTCTCTGAAAAGGAAAGAAGGATGGCCAATAAACACATGAAATGCTCAACCTCTAGCCATAAAAGATTTGCAAATCAAACCAACATTGAGATTCCACCTCACCCTAGTTAGAATGGCTATAATCAAGAACTCTAATAACAACAGATTCTGTGGCCAAAAGGGAACCCTACTGCATTATTGGTGGGAGTGTAAACTTGTTCAACCACTTTGGGAAGCAGTATGGAGGTTCCTCAAAAGACTCCACATAGAGCTTCCCTATGACCCAGTAATCTCATTTTGGGGCATTTACCCAAACAGTCACAAACAAGGCCATATTAAAGCTACCAGCCAATTATGTTTATCACAGCATTATTCTCCATAGCTAAGATATGGAATCAACCCAGATGCCCCTCAGTAAATGAATGAATCAAGAAAATGTGATATGTGTTATACATACATACATATATATATATATATATATATATATATATATATATATT
>NW_012267318.1:5072932-5082646 GCF_000151885.1 Dipodomys ordii
ATTTTGACAGAAGAAAGAAGAGGTAGGGTGAAGAAGAAAGGGAGGGAGAAATGATATAAATATATCTTCTTCTGTCATTTTCTGAGAGTAATGGCTTCCTGTAAGAGCCAGAAAACATATCTGTGAAAGCAAAGCAAGAAAGATGCATTGTACGATGCTTTGGAAAATTTGAGCTGCATAAAGCTACTCTTTTCTTGTTTTTGTTTTTCTGTTTGGCAGCTAGGTTCAATAAACTTTTTATTGTTCATCATCTATACCTTTAAGCTAAACAGAGAAAAAAACACATTAAGTGTAGATTTCTTCATTATTTTCTTAAATCCTATTAATATTTTATGAAATGATTTTATTAGCACTGAAAAATATTTATGTAAAAAATTTAAAGACTTTGCTGCATCATGACTCATGATTTTTCTGATGTCTAGAGCTAAATGATTTACAGAGAAAAACAATATTGATTTGTGTGTGTGTGCACGCACTAGTCCTAATGGACTTAGGGCCTTGGTAGTCCCTGAGCTTTTTGCTCAAGACTGGAACTCTACTGCTTAAGCCACAGCTCCACTTATGGATTTTTGTTGGTTAATTGGAGATAAGAGTCTCGTGGACTTTCCTGCAAGAGCTGGCTCAGAACCAGTATCCTCATATCTCAGCCTCCTGAGTAGTGAGAATTATATGTGTGAGCCACCAGCACCCAGAAACAATCTTGATTTTTAATACAAATCAGTGGACACATAGGTCTCATCGGAAAGAACCTTATTTTACAGATACCAATGTCTGCAACTGTTTTAATATTTTGTTACACACTAAGAATTTGGAGTATTGAAATTTGGATTGGTCAAGGCTCACTGAAATTCCATAATTGAAGCTGTCTTCAATAAAAACAAACCCCATCCAATAAACATTGACTTTCCCCTTGCAATCCTGTCTCTGAAATACTGAGGAAAACAAGAACAAGGTAAGGTTGCAAAAATATCAGAAGCTAGAACTGTAAGCCAATATCCATGGGAGAAATTTCAGCCCTTTAAATTACAGATGGGGCTCCCAGGTAAGCATGGGAGAGAAGTAGGAAGACACAACACATTTTGATACTAAAAAACTGCAATACCCGGATCAAGTCCTTTATGGTCTTGGGAAATATGCCAATGGACACAGAAGGACAAATGAAATGGCAAAAAAAAAGTAGAGCTTCTGCTAGACAAGAAGGGTTCCAAGATGGGCACTGCCTTATGCCGGAGTTAATAAGGTGTTTCTAGGAGAGAGCTACATGTCTCTCAAGATAATTGGACAGGTTGCAGGCCATATTAGTCCCCAGACCCAATCAGAAGCTCCACACAGCCTGTATAACCTATGAGTCCTTTAGTCTCTCTGATTGGATGACACCCCTGGGGTCCAATCAGTCTGTTGTTCATGTTCAAATCTTGCAGGAGAATGTGATGCCCAAATTCCTGAATGTATGTGACTGCTCCAGGCTAGGTAATGAGATGTCTAGAAGCCTGCACATAGAATTGTTCAAGCCCATGGTAAGGGATGCAGGACTTCTATGGGAAGGGGACTTTGCCCCTATTGCCAGCCAGGCTCTTTTTCTGCTCTTAATTTCAAACCTCTCTCTCTGTGGCCCCAACTTACCGGGGATGGAGACTTTGTTTGGCAAGGAGTGTTTTGTCAGCCTTCTTGTGTATAACATCTCTTCTTGAGGCAAACAGGCTTATTTCCCAAACTAGCAAACTCTTCTCTCCTTCAGAACACTCTTCCTACTGAGTTTTAGAATTGCTGGTAATAGAATACAGCCAGAGTTAGAAGTGGTATAAACTGTCCAATTAATATAACTCAGCATACTGAACATATGTAGATGATGCGGTCTGTGTAGGGAAATTACAACAAAATGATGAGAGCACAGAGGTGTTCCTGAAAACTGTGATCCAAAATAAACACACAAAAAATGTAACATAAAAAGTATCCTAGAAAGGCATGGCAATGGCCTGAAAGCTACAGAATGGAGTTTCACCAATTTCCCTTCAGCCACTGTAACACCCCTTCTCCAACCACTTCAGGTAACTAAGCCCAGAGTTGAAGCCTGGCACGCAGAAGTCAAGACTAAGTCTCCTTCATTCCCTTGTGGTATCCTTTGTTGGCATCATGAAACTACCAGGCCAGCCCTGGAAAACCATCTTTCTGGAATTATTTCAAATGAAGAACTGATTATATCTTCTTTTATGCTACTATTTGGGTGTGCTATTGGGTACTGTAAGTCCAACTATTACTCAGAACTAATCAGAAAAAAGGGAGAAAAGAGGAAGAAGAGGGTATCTGTCTGAAGAGATTAAAAACAGAGGTGCTGAATCATAATGAGTGTTCTATAGCACAACATCCTAAACTGTAGTTCTCCACACTCTATTTCCAGCAAAGGAAGACCCACATTCTGCTTTGGATTCACCGAAAAGTAGCTCATTATTCAGGCAGTAATGGTAGATTAGGGAAACTGTGACTCAATAATATTGACTGGAAAGGCTGCCCACAGACCAACAGGAGAAAGCATCAATAGTAAGGATGTATCTTAATGATAACAACAACCAGAAAAGGAAGAACCGGCATTCTTGTTTTCCTTATAAAATGATAGCAAGCCAGGTGCCAGTGGTTCATGTTTATAATCCTAGCCACTCAGGAGATGGCTGAGAATCACAGTTCAAAGCCAGCCCAGGCAGAAAAGTCGCTGAGACACTTATCTCCAATAAACTACTCTGAAAAAACAGAAATGGCACAGTTACTCAAGTGGTAGAGTGCTAGCCTTGAGCAAAAGAAGCTTAGGGACAGCACCAGGAAAGACATCATTTATTCTTCAGCTCCTGTTTTAGTTGATGGCAACATGTTTTGTATTGTGAAGAGCAAACTTTAGGGTATCCATCATCATTCCCCATCATCTGGACATCACTGTATTCATGCCCTTGTAAAATTCTCTCCCTTTGAATGGAAGACAGGATTATATTCACGTAAAATGAATAGGATGCGGCAAAGTTAATAGGATTTCATTGACATTGTCTCAGATTCAATCTCGCAAACAGAAGTGCGTTGCAATTTTCCTTGTTGGTTTGATGAAGAGGCCATAATAGGAAATTTCAGGAGACCTCAGAATTGAAGACAACCTCGCTGAGCCAAGATCATCAGTATTACAGCTTCAAGGAGCTGAATTCTACCAACAATCTCCGGGAGCCTGGAAGTTGGTTTTGCCTCCATTGAGTCTCCAGATAAAAATGTAACCCGGCTAGGCTTGATTGCAGACTTTTAAGACTTTGGGAAGGGAACCCAGGCTACCTGGACCCACAGCTGGGACTCACAGAAACTATGAGATAATAACTGTATGTTGAGTGGAAACTGACTTCCCTCAGCTGGTCTGTAACTTCTTAACTTCAGATTTGTGTTCAGGCCTCAGATAGGAAGATACATTGTAGAAAACTGTGAAGTTAGAAAACATGTCTATTTTTGGAAATATATATTGACAACAAAATACATGCAACAACTCACTTAAATTGTAAATGGAAAAAAAACCTGTATTGTTTTAGGCCACTAGATGTGTGGTAATGTGTTACATAGGGATAAATAACTAATACATGTATTCAAAGGAACAATCATTTCCAGTTTAAAACATTACCTCTATATTGAATCAGAATTTAAGAGAAATATCAATCATCAGAATTTAAGAGAAATTCATCCATGCTCTGTCCCTATTTTTTTTCTTTTTCTTTTTGGTCAGTCATGGGGTTTGAACTCAGTAGGGCCTGGGCACTGTCGCTGAGCTCTTTTGCTCAAGCTAGTGCTCTACCACTTTGAGCCACACTCCACTCCTAGTTTTCTGGTGGTTAATTGTAGATAAAAGTCTTATGGACTTTCCTGCCTGGGCTGGCTTTGAACTATGATCCTCAGATCTCAGCCTCCTGAGTAGATAGGTTTACAGGAGTGAGCCATCAGCACCCAGCCATTCATGCTCTTTTCTAATACATCATTTCTACTTTTTAGCTCTCAAATCCTTTTAAAGACATATATCTAATATCTTTTCTACTTTGCTACCCCATCCTCTGGTCTCTTCCTCTTGCTTTGTTCCATTTTCCATACCATTGCTTGGTCAAGTGATTGAGTGCCAGCCTTGAGCAAAATAGCTAAAGGACAACACTCACACACATACACACATAACCTCATTTAGAAAATACAGTGCTACAAAATGCCCAATTCAAATCATGACCTCATCTCTGATCCTAAGGACCTATCCTGGAAAAGCCATTGAGATTTTTTTTTAAATCTCCTTTTTGCAAAGAATATAGAATTGTATATGCTATTTCCGTTTTTCAAGAATATTCCTACATGCATCTGCTCTATCCCCTGGAGGTTTCATATATTACTACATTTGGCAATAGTTATAATCATTACCATTTCAAATATCCTTAATATAGTTACCTCAAGAGATTTGTTTCTGCAACGCTTCAACAAAAACAAATAATGTATAGATTGAGCAGCATAAAATAGGGAAAGTTGCAGGGGGTGTCGCAGCAAGACAACCTGTAAATATTTTTAAAGTACCTGACTCATGCAAATGTCATTCCAGCATACCATGATATAAATCTGGCTCCCAGAAAAAGTAAAACAACACCCCCAGCAGCCAAACAACTTGTGGAAAACTCAGCCATGTACTGTACTGTTGCCAATATCTGAACATGATCCTGGCTGATACAGTGGTTGATGTGGTTTGTGACTTAAGTAACTGGTTGTTAATTGTGTCTAATAGAAAAAAAAACATAATGATGCTGGTGGTGAGGTTGAGTGAAAATTTACTATTAGCATATTCATAGATATATTCTTACTCTCTGATCTATTCTGAGCAGAAAAGAAAAGAAATTCTCATTCTGGAATTGCTCCAATTTTTTTCTTACTCAAAGTAAGGCTAGAAAACTCCGAATCTTTCTGTTTCTGCCTATTTTCCTGAACTGTTCTCCACTGGTCCTGTTTTACTTCACAATTACTTGCCATTCATTAGTCTACAACTTAGGTTCCTTCTTTTCTGTAGATTCACTTTTCAAATATTGTGTTACTGGCCTCACATCTGTGATGAGGTGTCCTTTCCCTCTACTATCCTCCTGATATATCAATACTCTGTGAGATAGATAGATAGATAGATAGATAGATAGATAGATAGATAGATAGATAGATAGATAGATAGATAGATAGATAGATAGGTAGGTAGGTAGGTAGGTAGGTAGGTAGGTAGGTAGGTAGGTAGGTAAATAGATAGATAGACAGACAGACAGACAGACAGACAGATAGCAAGTGGTAACACATTATGTCTGTACTGGAGTGTGAACTCAGTGGCTGGGTGCCATTCCTTAGCTTGTTTACTCAAGATTGGCACTTTGTCACTTGAGTCACAGCTCCACTTTTTGTAGTTAATTGGAGATAAGACTCTCCTGGGCCTTTCTGCTTGGGCTAGCTTTTAACCTTGATCCTCAAATCTCAGCCTCCTGATTACCTAGGATTACAAATATGAGCCACCAGTGCCCAGCTCATAATGCATTTTTACAACATGTATTTTATATGTTAACTGTGTCTGAATGAACATAATGAATAGACATGGAGTTGTAATAAATTAAAAGAGGTATATTGCATTACAGAAGCCCATGGAAAAGGAAGAACGTACAGATTCTAGCCAGTCAGTCAATGAGCTGTATGATATAAAAAAGAACTTCAGAAATTGACAGGGAGTGACGAATGGGGTAGAGAACTTGTCTGCTAAGAATGAGGCCCTGAGTTTAATCTCCAGGAACAGCAGGGGAAAATATTTTTGAAAAAGATAAAACAAGCCAGGTATGGGTGGCTCACACCTGTAATCTTAGATACTCAGGAGGCTGAGATCTGAGGATCACAGTTCAAAGTCATCCTGAGCAGGAAAGTCCATGAGACTCTTACCTTCAATTAATCACCGAAAAAAGCCAGGAAAGGAGCTGTGGCTCAAGTGATAGAGTGCTAGTCTTGAGCATAAAAGCTCAGGGACAACACCCAGGCCCTGAGTTCAAGCCCCAAGACCAGCACCAAAAAAAAAAGGAAAGGAAGGAAGGAAGGAAGGGAGGAAGGAAGGAAAGAAGGAAAGAAGGAGAGAGAGAGAGAAAGAAAAGAAAAAAGAACCAGAAAACAAGTAAAAACAACCTCAAGCTAGTGTTAACACCAACCAGTAAGATCATTTTTCTGTCCACTACCTTGGCTCTTATCCCAGCTCCCTTTCTGCATACCTCAGTCTCTTTGGTGCTCACTGGACCTCAGGGGACTCCTGAATATAAAGCCTAAGAAGGGAGACTTACAGAGATCTGCAGAGACAGCTCTGGGATGTAATAGAGAATCCCAGCCTTTCCTGAGTCCTGTGTTTGGAAAAGTCTAGTTATTTGACCTCTAGCTACTATATCACAGCCCATGAAAATATAAATGACATCAACATTTCCTATGCTTCCCCCCCCCATTCATGTGTTAGCTTTGTGATTCTTAAAATCCCATTCTGAAATCTATAGTACTGGAATACAAATTCTCTCTAATTTCCAGCATGTTATTATTTTCATAACTCCACCTACAAACCCCCCACATTGTAACTTCTCTTTTCTTAGCTCTTTTACTTAAGTTTATCCAAACGGAGCCTGTGTGTGCTACATACTGACTGCTTGTTTGACAGCTGTATTTAGCCCTAGTACCTTGAGAACATTAGAATTTTAATGGCAGTTGACAAGGCTTCTTAATGATTGTCTCCAGTCAAATCACAGCTGAGTGATTTGTACTTTTTCACTGTAACCCCCATTAGCTTTGGCTTTGAATTCAGGGCCTCCTGCTTGCTAGTCAGGCGCTCTACTTCTGAGCAATGCCTCCAGCCCTTTTCTCCCTTGCTATTTTGACTTAAGCTCTCAACAGTGATCCCCCTATTTCATGCTTCCCACCATAGCAATGATGACAGTATGCATCCCCAGCTACTAATTGAGAAGCAGGTTGCGCAAACTTTTTCCCAGGCTGATCTCCATCTGTAACCTCTAAGTAACCAAGAGTAAAAGTCTGAGTAATGGTGCCTAGCTCTTAGGAGCTTTTCAAACTTTACTTATTTGTTTGCTTGCCTAGTTTTATGCGTTTCAGATTGTACCTAGGCCTCTGCACAAGGGAGAAAATTGCTCTATCATTTGAATAACTACATCCCCATCCCATGGGTTTTTGCTTTGTTTTGTTTTTGAGACAGAATTTAATCATGTAGCTCAGGGATTCAATGCTCCTCCTGACAGTCTCCCCAGACCTAGTCTTACAGGCATGGGCTACCATGCCCAGGTAATTATTTATTTCTATAGTATTTTTAAAGAACTGATTTTACAAATGAGCTTCTTATTTCCCAAAGCACTCCTGCTTCCTATATTCAGCTACCTCCATTGCTTCCTGGATGTGCCTCAGGCTCCCTCATAGCACATAGAAGCACGTTTCACTCAGTGTAGCCCTGCTCATCCCTGACCAGTTACTCCTTCCTGTGCGTTTATAATTCACTAGTTCGATCCAAAGACCTGAGATTTACCTACGTTATCTCTTTTTCTCTCATCATGTCCATCATTCTTACTTTTCCTTGATTTTCCTCTGTGCCTTTCTAGACTCTGCTTTCAGGCTCTGTCTTCTCTTCCACTCCCTCCAAAGCAAAGCCATGCTGCTTTAGTCTCCTTTCTATTTCAAACTTTCCTGTAGCATGAAGTGTGTACTTCTCATGGTTTAAAAAGCAGTTCATACGCATACCCTAGCTCCACTTTTATACTTCATGCTTTTTCCATGTCCTTCACCCTACCCCACTGTACATGTCATAACCCCTTCATTCTTTAACATAAAATGCAATCAAAGCTTGATGAATGAGTATATCAGTAAGTGAAAATTTTAAAAATAGACAACCTGAGTTGTCAGGTAAGATAAATAAGCAAAAGTAAGTCTGCACTCAGGAATGAATGTACTCATTTAATTCTTGACGTTTCTGTTCATTCCTCCAGCAAAAATGAGCAGTTTCAGTACACAGTATGCGTCTCTAGGGTTATCAGAATAAAAATCTCCTTGAAGTATGAAAACTAGTAACAAAATAATAGCTTTTAAATATTCATTAAATGCTTCAACTGTTTAAAAAAATTTTTTTAATGGTGTGAGCTGCTGATCCTAACTATAATTCTAGCTCCTCAGGAGGCTAACACCTGGAAGATGAAGGCTCAAAGTCAGCTCAGGCAAAAAAAGAAGTCTACATGATCCATCTACAGTTAATCAGCAAAAATGCTGGACTGGAGGCATGGTTCAAGTGGTAAAGTACCAGCCATTAGCAAAAAAGAAAATCCAAGTGAAAGCAAGAGGCCCTAAGTTCAAGTCCAGGGAAAGGAAAGAAGAAAAATAGAAGGAAGAGAAAGTGGTAATGAAAATAAACAGGTTAGGGATTTCCTGAATACTTTAGCCAGAATCAAGAAACAGAATCAAGAAACAGTATCCAGGGCTAGGGATGTAGCTCAGTGGAATAGAGCTTGTCTAGCATGGTAGGAGCTAAATATAATGGTCACTGTGAGTGTCCGGACTTGGGACTTGATGGTCTCTGAAAGGCTTCTGGTTTTCTATGATCCTATAAAAATGAAAGGCTAGCCTGAATTTAAAAAGAATTTATATCAAAATGATTTGTGACTTTTCACTTTAACTCAAAGATCCCAGCAATATACATAGTTGCTACACTCAGTCAGGATAAACACAATACACAAACTTGAAACTTTAAACAACTACCCGCTAAGGCCCTAATGTGTTGTATGTTACCTGAAGCTTTGGACATTCAGTCATATTACGTATAATTTCAGAAGAAAGAGTATAATTACAGTTTAGGAATCATTTTGTGAATAATTAAAGGAATGTCAACTTTGGAAGTAATTTCTGAGTAATTGTAGGGGGAAAGAGAAGGTTAATGCATCTCCAAAGAAGACATTACAAAAGAAGAAAAGTTCTGCAAAGAAAAATAGAGTTTATATACTAATTTAATTCAGCTTTGTAACACCTGTGCCAGGACTAATCACCTACTCTATTTACACCCTGAGAAGTTCAGAGGGCTGATGACTCCCAGAATTAGCTGTTGGAGTCACATTTTTCTATGACAATGACAACAGTGACATCAAAGTCTCTGTATTCACAGCAACAAACATGTACACCTTGCTTCTGACTCTGTAGGTCATCTGAGCCACTCCTGGGCCTGACTAGGCTCAAGTTCAAGTGTATTCCATGTGACTCATTCTGAATATGGACTGTGAATCACAAGTCAAATCATATTGTAAAAACACATCTTAAAGCCTCTTCTGAAAGGCAGTATAGGTCACATTTGTCCACACGGAATTGGTGAACACAAATCTCACAGTAAAGGCAAATGTCAATGGAGCAGAGAAATATACTTCCTGCAAGAGGACTCATTAGGAACAATAATCCAAATAATCCACAGGATCTCTAATACATTTTCTGGGTATCTACCCATATTTTGATCTGACCCTTGATGTGGGGAGAATAATCCTATGTTTCACTTGGGTCAAGAATTTGCTTGAGGGCTGGGAAGGTGGCTCAGTGGCAGAGCGCTTGCCTTGCATGCATGAGGCCCTGGGTTCGATTCCTCAGCACCACATAAGCAAAAAGAAAAAAGCCAGAAGTGGCGCTGTGGCTCAAGTGGTA
>NW_012267318.1:5082696-5104426 GCF_000151885.1 Dipodomys ordii
GCTGGGAAGGTGGCTCAGTGGTAGAGTGCTTGCCTTGCATGCCTGAAAGCCCTGGGTTCGATTCCTCAGCACCACATAAGCAAAAAGAAAAAAGCCAGAAGTGGCGCTGTGGCTCAAGTGGTAGAGCACTAGCCTTGAGCTGGAGAGCTGAGGGTCAGCGTCCAGGCCCAGAGTTCAGGCCCCACAACCGCCCCCCCACAAAAAAAAGAATTTGCTTGAATTCTACCTCCAGCCTTGCTGGGTAACCATGGCATGAACAGCTGATACTCTACTATTTTCCTTCCTTCCCACTTCCTTCCTTCTTTCTTTTCTTTCTTTTCTCTCTCTCTGTCTTTTCCCCTCCCTCCCTCTCTCATTCTCTCTCCCTCCCTCCTTCTCTCTTTCCCTCCCTCCCTCTTTCTCTTTCCCTCCCTCTCTCTCTTTCCCTCCCTCCCTCTTTCTCTTTCCCTCCCTCTCTCTCCTTCCCTCCCTCCTCCTCTCTCTTTCCCTCCCTCCCTCCCTCCCTCTCTCCCTCCCTCCCTCCCTTCCTTCCTTCCTTCATTCCTTCCTTCCTCCCTCCCTCCCTCTCTCCCTGTCTTTGTTTATCTGCAGCTAGTCCTGAGGCTCTAACTCAGGGACTGAGCTTCTTTTGCTCAAAACTAGGCTCTACCACAACTCCACTTCCAGCTTTTTTTTTTTTTTTAGTAGTTTGAGTTTTACAGACTGTCCTTCCCAAATAGGCTTTGAACCTCGATCCTCAGATCTCAGCCTCCTGAGTAGCTAGGATTACAGGTGTGAGCCACGGGTGGCCAACTTTTTCACTTTTTTTCATTAGTATATATAAATTATATAATGAGGTTCTGTTGTGATATTATTATACAGGCATATAGTATATTTTGATCAAATTCACTCCTTTACACTTTCTATTTCTTCTTGTCCCCTGTAATTTTAACAAATTCCACTACTCTTATTTTCATTACATGTGAATGAAGTACTTTGGTCATATTCATTCCCTGACCTTGCTCTCTCATTTTTCCTTTCTCCCTTCCACTCATTCCCACCCCTGACAGTTACCCTTGTTATACACTCCTGTTATTCATTTGCTTAGGTTTACCTCCAGTATGTGCGGGAGAACACAAGATGTTTGTCTTTTTCACTGTGACTTATATCATTTGATGATATCTGTGTCCATCCATTTTCCTGCAAAGGACATAATTTCATTCTTCTTTATGACTGAGTAATATCCCATTGTGTGTGTGTGTGTGTGTGTGTGTGTGTGTGTATACACACACACCCCTCTGTCTATTCATTGATGGACAACTATGCTGATTCTAGCTTGGCTATTGTAATAGTGCTGTGATAAACATAGATATGCAGATATTTCTATTGTATATATGACTTACATTCCTTTGGAACATGCCCAGGAGTGATATAGCAGGCTAGAGAAGTTCTGTTTTTTTAGTTTTGTTTAGCAATCTCCATATTGGTTTCCACAGCAACTTCACTAATTTATATTTCCACCAACAGATGCTAATTATTAATCTAATTATTAATCTTTCCATCCTTCTATCAAAATAGACCTACAGCCTTCAAAGCTCAGTTGTTCTCTGCCCTGAAATGCATTGAGCTTCTGGTGTACTCTGTCATCATTGTTTGGGTCTTTACTTTTTTAATACATCTAACATTTAAATTTACTTTACACTCCTTTTAGGAAAAACTTGGAGGAACACAACTTTTAGTGGCCAGTCAATTTCTCTGAAAATTTTTATAAGTTTCTGCTCATACTCTGACATCTGTTGCTGTTGCTGTTGCATTCACATGTCTCCTTTGCAGATTCATCTTTCCTCTTGGGTTTCTTTCTTAATGTCCTCTCCCTATCTTTGATATTATACAATGCCAAAACCAAATATCTAGGTCCTGGCATGCTTTTATTTGTCTTGCCTAGAAACAAATGTCTTTCCTATCAACATAAACCCATGTGTTTTCTTGGCTCTAGACAACTTGCAGTCATTTTCTCATCAGCTATTGCCTCTTCTTTGTTCTATTTTCTCCTTGGGGGATACAAATTAACAATCTTGAAATATTGTGTATGTTCTTTCAAATCTCTTGGGTATTTAACCTATCCATTGGGCTTTGTTTCTGTTTTCTTTGGTCTGCTTCATTTTGTTTCCGTAGTATTAATGTTAAACTCAGGGCCCTTCACTTGCTAGACAAGCACTCACCCTTTGAACCATTCTCCCAGCCCTATGTGCTTCTAGCATTTCTTCCAGTAGGGTAAATTTTGCCTGGATCAACTTTGAACCATGATTTCCCTCATTGAGGTTATTTTCTTAGCAGTTTATATTTTTTCTGAATGTTTTAGCAGAGTACCACCTTTCCTGGTCCTCATCTTTTGATGCTTCCAGAAGGCTCTCTCAGAAGCTCAGTTCTCAGAACCTGCTACTGACTGAAGGCCTAACAGCTGCATGCTGATATTCACATTGGCTAGCAAGCCACATTTGTTTACCCTGGCCTTTTACATTTCTTTACTGCATGTGTTCCATTACTGTTTCAGCATTTGGTTTTCATTTTTTCTTGGTGTTTTCCCTCTAGACTTAATTCACCTCATTTTAAAGGCTTACAAAATGCAGTATAGCTTTCTTGGTTTTTTTTGCTGGAGGAACTATTATTTTCAAGTAAAGGGGCCTTTCAGAGTTATCTAATCTGCTATCCTGCCAGTAGTGAATATCTGGGTGACATTTTTTACTCTGGGTTTATGACTATGTTCCTAATAACTCTGCTTGCCAAGACTGGAAATTCCCAGATAAACGGAGCATGATTCAAATTA
Organism: Dipodomys ordii; assembly: GCF_000151885.1. NCBI lineage: Eukaryota > Metazoa > Chordata > Mammalia > Rodentia > Heteromyidae > Dipodomys > Dipodomys ordii. The sequence continues at coordinate 5,085,503 of NW_012267318.1, forward strand.
TTTTAAATTTAGAACATCAGAGTGAGAACACTTAGACTTTTCTTGCCTATAACAGGACTGTTTTACTCAACTAATGCACACAAAATGCTTACGAGATTGTGATTCCACTAGGTTTTCCCTGCCTGAAGGGTACCAATAAATCTGTTACCACTGCTGAAAGGTTACATAAAATCTCATCAATTTTATTGAACGATGAGGTACTGCTATGAACTCACATGGAAAGAATAACATGTAACTATAATTATAAATACTTAGCTAGTATGGCTGAATTACTAAGATTTTACTATAAATGATTTATAGTAAGTTGACTACTTGAGTAAACACTGGCACTGTTGGTCTGCTATCATAAACTTGATATTCTGATGGTAATTATTCTATAATTTATCTTTTTGAAGACAAAAGTCTTATGTATTAGTGTAATTTATTCATGCAATATCACTATGTCCTTTTCCCCAGAAAGAGAAAATGATACTAAGCTGCTGATGAACCAGATAATGTAAATAGAAGGCTATAGAAGTGAGAGATGTTTATAAGTCTGTATTGTCACACTATAGTGGGAGTGTAGTAAATGTACTGGTTGAAAACATTAATTTAGCCAGCATACTGGTGTCTCAGGCCTGCAATCCTAGCTACTTAGGAGGATAAAATCTATGGATTGCAGTTCAAGACCAGCCTGGGCAGGAAAATCTGTGTGATTCTCATCTCCAATGTACCACTAAAAAATCAGAAGTGGAGGTGTGGCTCAAGTGATAAATGCTAGGTTTGAGCAAAAAGGCTAAGGGACACTACCCAGGCCCTGAGCTCAAGCCCAAATATGGGCACAAAATAAGAACAACAAAATAAAAATAATAGTAATAACTTGGCAAAATAATGAATTATAGTCTGTATGAGAAACAATTGCTATTCTGAAAATGTGTTAAAATCATATTTTTCTGATCACATTTAAATAACTTACATTATTGATGCAAGCATTATTGAAGAGCCATTTCTAAGATGTGCATAAAGTAATATTAGAAAATGTTTGCCTCCACCTTTTACTCAGACAGAATCACTACCTGAAAACTAATATTTCAATAAGTAAACTTCCTTGAATAAGCCAGAATCCTGTCTAATGCTTAATTGTGCTACATAGCAAATCACATATTTATAGAAATTACGATAGTGTTATTGCCAAAAATATGGATGTCACCAACAGAAGATTGGAATAAAGAAATGATTTGGGTACGGATTGATGAAACATCCCAGACAGATTTGAAGTTAATAAACAGTTATGAGTCAGTTTGCCCAAGTCTTCCATCTCAGCCCCACATGTGGCACACTGCGGGGCCTTCTTACCAATTATATCTTTAGCGGGCGTGTAAATTGATTCAGCCTTATTTAAACATATACACTCTAGCCCTGTGTACAGTTCAGCCATGCCAATTACAGTTCAAAAGCCTGCATCTGCACAGGAACTGAATCAAAGAGAAAACATATTAAATGAAATAATATGACCATTCTAGCACTTTCTGCCCTTAAAAAAAATCATGAGCTGAGGATGTTCGTGACTGTTCATTATAATTATGGCATTCTGAAGCTTTTTGTGTTAATATTTCAATGACTAATTTTGAAAAAAAAGACCTAAAAGGAAGAATGATTCAAGTTTTTAACAATTTAAATCTAGGGTAAAAGCTTGATATTAACAAAGTCCAAACTAAGTTTCTCTGAAGTCTTGACGTTTTTCTTCTTGCTCTAAAAACTGCATCTTCACAAAAAATAAGTTTAAACTTCAAAAAGACTTTTGACGGGCAACTCATAGTACTTAATTGCACTGAAAAAGTCATGCTCAAAGTTTCATTTCCAGAAGCTATCGTCCATCAAATTGGCCGAACAGAAAATGTAAGAAAACCCAACTGATCAGCCCTGATTTTTTTTTCTGAGTAAAGTAAGGAGATCTTTATTTTTTAAAAGAATTGAAGGTTGGTGGAGGGGGAAGGAAGTATCTTGAAATGTAAGAAAAGATCTTCCTATATATTTTTTAATCTTTGACTTTAGTCTCTGTTGCTTTTTCTTTTGGCTTAAAATTCAGCTGAACATATGTGGAAAGCATCAGAGGGAATTTAACTCACTTCTTAAAAGATAGAACTGACTTCATTAGGTGATTAATAAAATATTTTCTTGTTTCAAATTCTGTTTGAATCCTTATTCTACCAAAGACCGGGACATGAGAGAGAGAAGAGAGAGAAGAGAGAGCGAGAGAGAGTGTGCATGCAAGGTAAACCCCACTACATGATTTATGATAACAATAGAAACCATCCCAAGAAAGCTTTCAAACAATGTTGGAATAAGCAAATAATAACACAGCAGAGAACCTGCACCATTCAGTTACAAAATCCCCTATTCAAATCAGGACTACAAACTTTGCTGCACAGATATTTCCCAGTGATTAAAAAATAAATACTCCGATGAGCAAATTCTTCAATACCTTTTTGGAGAAGTCTTTATGATTATTATATTAGAACCAAATATCATTTTATACTTCAACTTACACAAAGTATGTTATTTTAAAACAAAACACTTTCAAGCTGTAAGAATAAGTCATACTTAATGTTTTCTAGTAGGTGTGCAGCCCCATTGAAAGCAAGGTGAAAGTCATCCACTTTAAAATAGAAATATGACTGGGAGAGACGAAGAGAGCTTCAAAATATTGTGTAAATGTTTTACAGTAAGTAACTGTTTAACACACAGCTATATATTTTAATAATTACTCTCTTCTGTATGTTATTCTAAAGCATTTACGTGTGAATAGGAGTGGGTGTTCTTTGTATTTGTCCGTAAGTAGATTTTTGTCAGTTGCTTATTGCATGAAAAATATGCATGTGAAGAGTTTCATAACCTATTCAGTATAAATCTATACTCCTTCATATTTGAGAATTTCTTTTATATGTTTAGATTTAAAGTCTGTGCAAAATGTTCTATGTGGTTGGAGGAGGGAAACAGGGAAAGTTGATTTTCAAATGTTTCTTATCTAACAATATTTGAGTCATATTTATGCCTCCCTTTTACATGCTATAATGAATTCATGACCAATGACACTATTTATGCATTTAAAATAAAACAAAGTAAGAGAAAGGGCAGGCTGTGTAGGGACAAGAGTCCATCTCCTCTTGTGCCAGGGAAAATTTTAGCAGTGAGCATGCTCAGATACATGGGAGGCACCCAAGTTACTATATCAGAACTAGTTCTGAGGTATAAGGAGACGACGTCAAACAACCTCATTGCTGTAAGCCTGTTGCTCTGCATCTGATATTAGACATCTCCTCAGCCTGAGATCGATTGCAATGTTCCTCCTACTTCATGTCATCATTCTGATAGATGTCAGAGGTAAGGATGCTTCTTTCTCATCTCAAATGAGTGCAATTCCCAAAGAGTATAAATTTTCTATTTAGTTCTATGGTGCTTTCGGTAGATTCCACTTTGCATTTCATTGTCAAGACCATTTATTGCTGTAGCCCATTAAGCCTTGTGATTTCTGAGTATGACACTTTTTTTTCTTAGAAAGTTGCCTTTGCGTGGTATTAAAGTTGCAGATGAATTATCTTTAAAAAAAAAACAGCGGTGTGTTGACTAACAATCTCAGATCTATCAGAGAAATATTTAGGTATTTGTTTTTGTAAAAGTAGGGTGAAGTAGCAGACTAGAAAATTGCTTTGTAACCATTCAACCTGTTGAACCTATCTGTAAAATATCGAAGTTGTTAGAAACTATGATTTGTTGACATCGACTAGAAACTGCAAAGCCCCTGAGAAATCTACAAAACAATACCCTTTACAGATAACCTATGTGAAATCAAGTCACTAAAAGTTCTATAAAAGTGTATCTATTAATATGATTTTCTCCTTTGTTTTGAGCTTTTGGAAATTTTTCCTTTTAGTCAAAGTACTAATTTTCAAATCAGTGACATTTTATTGTGAAGTTAACAAAAATTAAACTTAAATATTCACCTGGTTTTAAATAAAGAGACTTGTTTTTATATACTTATAATTAATCTATCCATCATTCCTAAGATATGCCATTTATTAGTAGTAGTATTCAAAGTGTATTTAATTTATACCCTCTCATAAAGAATTTTGATAAGCCTCTGAGAACAAATGTTGGAACTCAAAACTATTTTTATTTCTGAGACATTCTTTTAGAATAGTCCATTTTACTAAAGAAATCCCAACTTATTTTCGATCTTGAAAGAAAATACAGTATGTATCATAATCATAAATGCAATATGTATGAGCAATATTTGATGCGATGTTTAAGTACACCTAATGAATTAAAGTTTCTAAAATAGTTAAATTTTATTGTGAGTTTGAAATCATACTCAAAGCTTTGTCCCAAACTGTTTAAACATGTTCATCCCAATAGGTCTAACATAATTTTTATTTTGTGTTTTAAACACATGAAAAGCTACCTCCAAAAGAAAAACAATATGTGGACTCATCTTGCATAGAATATATTGGTAGAGAGTAGTCTTGTCTCTTTGCTTTAAGTCTTACCTCATAGGCTTATGTTCTATCCAAATTTATAATATGTAATTTTATATGATTTTAAGAATAAACAGTTAAAAAGTAAGTTCTTCCTCTTAAGATATGTCACAGAAATATCTGTGCCTTTAAAAAATCTTCAATGCTTATACTGTAACTGTGTAGTGAGCCAATTTTATTATCCTACTGCTTTTACTAATGGTAATGAATTTGAGTTTGCTTTAACCGTTTAAAAGACAAAAACATCTATTTCTAAAGAAATGCTTTATGATTTACTATAATGCAATGAGCTTCTTTACTAAAAAATATGAAAAAATTAAACAGATTATTTTTGTCTTCTTTAATTTCTAAATAAGGGACAAATTACATAGTAACAACCTAATAAATGTTGATTAATTGTAGTTGTCCAAAGTTTTTGTTCTCTAACTTTGTCATTGTTTAAATATTAAACCTAAAACAATTCGTTTTCACAGTTAAACACACTAGTGCTGTGGTACCTTATGCCTGCTGATGTAATACCTGCTATATAATCAGTGAAAGTTCTTTTTTTCTTTTACACAGTAAAATTATAAATAATGAAAATGGTAAGCCTATATATTAATCAAACAAGTCATTAAAATTATATCAAAGTATATATTGCTTTTTAAATTTAAATGTTTGTGATAGATTCTTAGGGCAGTCTAAACAAAATGAAAAGTTTGAAATTTTATAATTATAAATTTTCAGTTCCTTGTACACTGTCTTTTTTCTAAGTTGACTGAGAATGAACTATTATGTATCATCATTACATACATTTTATCATTAATTTAGTCATTATATATCCTTACTAGCTAGCCTCAAAGTTTAAAACAAGTTTTTAAGGCCATTTTAAGTCATTTTAAGCCACTATTTTAGTCTGTAAAGTATTATAGATTAAAATAATGGCCTTAAGTAGAAAATCAGTGTCAAATATCGCAGATCCTACTGACTGGTTAAGCACCCATTGATGGTCCTTCAGCGAAGTTGCTAACCTTCAAAACCTGTGGTCTACCACAGCAAGCCTGAGCAGCATTTATAGTAAGTGGTGTTGGCCTGCCCTCTAATGGCCAAGTTCAAGGTTTGACTAGTCCTTTCGATTTATTCTCTAACATTGAGAAAAGATCTTCCCAATACATTTCACTTTCACACAATTACTTCCATGCTGATTATTGCTGTGAAAATCAATTGTATTTCAAGCTAGTTATTCTGAGGGACAAGAGTCACACTGCTAATGAGAAAGATGTTCACCTGCCTGAGGCTGAGTGGAACCTGCCCGGAGGTGGGGGTAGGGAGGGCGAATGAGATGGCCCATTCAAATGTCACAGCCTTGCAAGGTGCCCCCTCTAGAGGCTCTTGATAAATACAGGGTGAAAAAGAGGACATGTACCCACTTTTGTTCATCAAATATGACCAGGTGTAATAAACGTTTTGCAGTGTCTCGTGTAAAGTGTCAAATTTGACTGCCATTAGAATTTCAGAAAAATTGGGATGTTGCTTTCTCATTAGTTAACATTGAAAAATCAAATGCTATCTTTTTTTTCCTGGAAAATAATATCCCAAATAAAATTTAATTAACAACAATTCCGTGTAAGCAGTTGCACAGAATAAATGTGGAGGGGTTTTAGGTATATGTTTCGTTATAAGAACCTGAAAATATATATTTGGGCACTGATAGTTCATGCCCTGTAATCCTAGCTGAGATCTGAGGATCACAAAGATCTGAAGATCAAAGCCAGACCATGAGACTCTTATTTCCAATTAACCAGAAAAAAGCCAGAAGTGGAATTGTGGTTCAAGACGTAGAACATTAGCTTTGAGAGAGTTAACTAAGGGACAGTCTCCAGGCTCTGAGTTCAAGCCCAATACAGGCGCGCGCGCGCACACACACACACACACACACACACACACACACACACACACACACACACACACTTAGTAAATGTATAACTTATTCATCAAGCAGAACATGCTATTCTCCATGAGAAATAGCAGTAGGATTAAAAGCATAGTTACCTAGAAACAAAAAAAAAATAGAACTTTCTTTTACATTTTACTTACATTGATTTATTTCTCTACCCTAACTTTCCAGAGGGGAGGGGGAAACATTGTGGGATTTTATATGTATATGTTTAATAATTTTTTTCTTATTCTTTTTTTAAATTTTTGTTTGCTTTTGGCTTTTTTTCTTTTTTTAATTATCAATTCAAAGGGGTTTCAGTTAAGAGAGGTTTCAGTTATAAAAGTAAGGTAATGAGTACATTTCTTGTCAACCCTGTTTCCACTTCCCTCACTTTTCTCCTACTTTCCCTCCCCTCCCGCCCACCCCCAGTTTGTACAGATCATTTCCAACATATTGTCTGTGATGTCACTGTTGCATTGGTTCCCCCCTTGTCCTTTGTCTTACCATTCTATTGTTCCCCTTCTCTTCTCTAATTCAAATAAACATATATACAATACCAGTGTACCAGAATGAAATACAGTAACAACAGATGACATACCAGAGGGTGAAGAACATACAAACCAAACAAAAACACGTAATACGTTGAAAACAACAACAACAAAGAAAAACGTCTTGTGCTTTGGAGTTCATTTCATTTAGCATCATCTTATATGGTCATATGTACATAGCTATTGAGCTATTCTGCTCATCTGCTAAGATCTAAATATATACTAATTATTGCAAATAAGGGAAAGCATGAGCCCTATGTCTCTTTGGGTCTGGCTTACCTAATATGATTTTTTCCGTCTTTCCATTTCCTTATATTATTTCTGATGGAGGCATAGAATTCATATATATATATATACATATATATAAATATATATATACATATATATCACATTTTCTTATTCCATTCTTCTACTGAGGGACATCTGGTTTGGTTCCATATCTTAGCTATGGTGAATAATGCTGTGATAAACATAGTTGTCCTGGTAGCTTTAGTATAGTCTTGTTTGTGATCATTCTGAGGGGCATCTGGGTTGATTCCGTATCTTAGCTATGATAAATAATGCTGTGATAAACATAGTTGTGCTGGTAGCTTTAGTATACCTTTGTTTGTGATCGTTTGGGTAAATGCCCAAAAGTGGGATTGCTGGATCATAGAGGAAATCTATGTGGAGTCCTTTGAGGAACCTCCATACTGCTTTCCAAAGTAGTGAACAAGTTTACACTCCCACCAACAAGGCAGTAGGGTTCCTTTCTGTCCACATCCCCTCCAGCATCTGTTGTTATTAGATCTCTTGATTATAGCCATTCTAACTGGGGTGAAGTGGAATCTCAATGTTGTTTGGATTTGCATTTCTTTTATGGCTAGAGAAGTTGAGCTTCATGTATCTATGAGCCATTCTTATTTCTTCTTCAGAGAACTCTCTCCTTAAGTCTTTAGGCCACTTTTTAATGGGGCAGTTGTTTCTTTGAGGGTTTGTTTTTGGGGAGTTTAATTTTTTGAATTCTAAGTATATTTTAGATATGAGGCCCTTGTCCATTGTCTGGCTAGTGAAGATTTTCTCCCAGTCAATGGGCTTTCTATTGATCTTCCTAGCAATGTCCTTTGTCATGCAGAAGCTCTGCAGTTTCATGCAATCCCATTTGTCCAAACTTTGTTGTGCTTGTGGGTCTTTATTAAGGAAATTTTGGCCTGTGCCAAGGAACCCTGGAGTTTCTACTATTCCTTCCTGTATTGTTTTCAGAGTGTCTTTTTACTTTGAGGTCTTTGACCCATTTGGAGTTGATTCTGGTGCAAAGTGATATATAGGATTTAACAAGTTTTCTACAGATGTTTAACCAATTTTGCCAGCACCATTTACTGAAGAGGCTGTCTTTCTTCCATCTTATTTTTTTGGCTCCCTTATGAACCCACAGACCTGTAGCCACCTAATCTTATTCTTTTTGCCAGTCATGGTGCTTGAACTCAGGGCCTAGGTCGTGTGCCTGAGCTGCTTCTACTCAAGGCTGATGTTCTATCCCTTGAGCCATAATGCTACTTCGGCCTTTTCTGAGTGGATTGTTGGACATAAGAGTCTTATGACTTTCCTACCAAGGCTCGGTTTGAACTGTGGTCCTCACATCTCAGCCTCCCCAGTAGCTAGGATTACAGGGGTAAGTCACTGGTGCCCAGCTATATGTATATTTTTAAAGGGGAAATTTGCTATGATGATTTACCACCATTACTTGCCAGGGAAAAGTGCCCTAAAACCAAAATAATATGGGCAATTCAATGCCCATGTGATAAATAGGCATTTGAAAGCTTTAAGATTAAGAAGAAATTGTAATTGAGAAACGAACTTCATTGTGAAGTAAATGGATATTAGATAAGTACCAGTGGCTCAGGCCACTGAAGTGGAACTGTGGCTTGAATGGTAGAAGGCCAGCTTTGAGCAAAACAATCTAAGACAGAGTACTCAGGCCCTGAGTCTAAATTCTAGCGCACACACATACACATACAAAACTACATGTTGAACACAACTGGTAACATCTTAGCCTTCCTTTCTTGTCCTTCTCCTCCTTCCCCTGATCTTTCAACTTGGGTGTTCCTTCCCTCAGTTATCATCCTTCTTTCTCTCTCCTCTCTCACTTCCTTTCTGCCTTCACTCTTCTTTCTTTTTTTTTTTTTACATATCTAAGGGTTCATTTTCCTGACATCACATTATCTGACCTTTTCCGCTTGACTCATTCACTCTTCTTTCTTACTTCAACTTTTTTAAGTAACATAAAAATGTAACTAATTATGTGTTATGGCTTGTGATGTGTTGTCATATGTCAACTTGTCTAATATTCAAATAAAATATTTTTTACTTCCTTATGTTGAAAATGTTCAAATGCTTTTGTTCAAGCTTATTTTATATATATTTTTTCCAGTTTTTTAAATTTTTATTTTCTTGTAAAGATGCTGTACAGACAGGTTACAGTTACATCAGTAAGGTAATAAGTACATTTCTTTTTTATTTTTAAATTTTTTTTATTGTAAAGATACTGTACAGAGGAGTTACAGTTACATAAGTAAAGTAATGAGCACATTTCTTGTCGGGGAGAGTTACCATTTTCTCCCACTATCCCTTCCCTTCCTTCCCTTCCCTCCCCCACCCTCCAAAGTTGTAAGGTTCATTTCCAACATGGTGTTTTATAAGTATCATTGTTGCAATGGGTCCTCCTGTGTCCTTGTTTCAGCATTTTGTTTTTCCCCTTCTCCTCCTCCCCAACTTATATAAATGTATATACAAGATGCAAGGTATCACAATCAAATAAAGTGCAACAGGGATATACCATAGGAGGAAGAACATGCAAAAGAAATAAAGGGGGAAAAATCACATAGTATATTCAAAACAACAACAAACAAAACCTTTTGTGTCTATATCTTGGGGTTCATTTCACTTAACATCATCTTATATGGTCATATGTACATAGCGTTTGAGCTTTTCTCCTCATCTGATAAGATCATCCTAGACATAAATTAATGAATCAAGCTTATTTTAACCAACATGGATGCATGGTGCATATTAATCGAGTGTGGCGTGATGTGACAGCATGCACCAATCCCACCCAGATGGCTGGCATTTCCCTCTTGTTCTTACCATCTCTTTGTATCAGTAGACTTTATGCTCCTCAGGTCCACACAGAAAGACAAAGGTCACACATCCTTATATGTGGAAGCTAGGAGCATATATTTGAATATAGTCCAGTGATTGCTAGATGTTGAGAAGGTAAAAGGATTAGAGTAGGGGAGGAGAGGAGAAAGGAAAGCTAAATAAATGACACCAAAATAGGAATAGAAGGTGCGTTTATGGTGTTCTCAACACAGTGCCCTCAGTAAGTTCACCGGACATATTCGAACTTGTTCTTTTCCTATGTTCACTTCCCAAGTATTTGTCCTTTGCGTAAGCTGGTACATACTTGGTTCCAGGTATCATCCTGACCACTCTTTCCACTTCTTACATCGCTCCCTCTTACATCCATCACTTCTTCCTCTTACCTCTGAAATTCCCCTCTCTTTTCTTGTCTCTGTTTCCCATCTGTCATTCTATGATCTCTAATCTTCTTCAACTCTGCCAGGGCCTTGTATAACATTGAGCTCTCTCTCTGATTCCCACATCTGCTCCCTCCATCTGCCTTTGCAATTCTACCTCCAGCTACATCAGTCCCAACGGGTTCCAGGCTTCTTCACTTCCAGTCACGTCCAGTCTTTGTTGAGCTTCCACTCCAGCCATTTTTTTTGTACCTGTCTATCTCCTTTTTTTGGCCCTTATTTCCTTGCTGTCCTTTGTTCTCTAGCTCATTTTCTCTTGGCTTGATCAGTGGCCACTCTTTTCTGTGACTAAAATTGGTAGGACACATGCCTGAACAGAACCAAATGAGTATCTTAGAATTTGAGCATTGCTGGGCTTTTTTTCTTTTTTTCAAGGTCCATTCTGATAGGCTCACAGTCTTGAAATGCATGAAACCTAAATCACCTTCATATCTACAAAATCCGGTCTGAATTGACCAGAGGCTATTTAGCACTGGTCTTTATACCCACCATGCAAACTATTATCCATTTGTACTGTAGCACATTGCCAATGTATTTTATTATGGGATATCTACCCTACACCTGGAATAAAATGTTAAATTATTTATACCCTAGACATATATTAATTTTCTAAAATGTACAGCCTATAAATTTTACAGTCCATCTCTCCAGAGTCTTTTTGCCAAGGTGATGCAGACCTGTAGTTAGCTGTCACCCTATTTGGTTCTCCATTAGTCCTCAGTCACATTAATCTCACCAGTGGGAGAATGATTATTTTCCCCAGAGAAGCTTGATGATAATAGCATGTGTTTGGAACTTTCAATTAATTTTCCTCTCTCTGATTCCAACTTATTTTTTTATTCAACCTCTTGGGGTTTTGTTTTTTTTTAGTGATTGTATTTTTTATTCCAATAATTCCAACTATTTTTTAAAATAAGCTTTTTATTGTGAAAATACTGTACAGAGGGGTTACAGTTACATGAGCAAGGTAATGAGTACATTTCTTATCAAGCATAAAGCTCTTTTGCCAGACGTCAGTAGCTTAGGCCTGTAATCCTGGCTAAAGCTGAGATCTGGGGATCCTGGTTCTAAGGCAGAGACTGAGAGACAAATCCAAGAGATCCAAGAGACTATAATTAGCCAACAAAATGCTGGAAGTGGAGGGGTGGCTCATGTGGTAAGCTCCAGCCTTGAGAGAGAAAAAAAGTGCACAAGAACTCAAGGTCATGAGTTCAAGTCCCAGTATCAGTATTAAAAAACTAAACTAAAATTTAAAAAGCTGTTATCTGCTAGTCCTCCAAATACAAATTAACACACACACACACACACACACACACACACACACACACATTTCTTTGAAGCCCTGTACATATTTGTAAAGTTGGGGGGAAAAATCTGCTCTGAGACTGCTATAAGTAGTCTTGTATGTGTATCCACATTATCTATGGCATACTGGGATGTGGACTATCGATTGTCTTAATATCTCAAGCATTTCTCCTTATGAGGGATCCAGTTCCAGGTGCATGCCCCACTTATAGAGTTTCTACCATGTTTTCCTGCTGGCCAGGGACAAGATTTAGTGGACTGACAACGCTGGATGGCCAGGCAGGGCTTGGCCCTCTTCATCACTGTCCAGGCTCAGTCCCATTGCTTCCCGTCATTGGGATCCTAGGTTCTGCCGCTTGGCTTGGTTACATCCAGCTGCCTTCTAGAGCTGTCACTGAAAGCAGCCCAAATGGATTCTCCCATGTCACCTCACTGCGGATCAAGTGACTTTAGGCCTCTTGAAATAGTAACCTTGGAAGAGGCAGTTGGTCTGGGGAAGGCCCTGGGACTCTGTACCTTTAAGATCAGCCATTCCAAAGTCAATGCATATCCTATGAAATTAAGAAAGTTGAGGGGAGGGATTGATGACCAAAGGGTGACATCACTCCAGGTGGTTGCACGGGTCTTCCCCACTGACCACATCCTGGGTGTGGGGAGAAAATAAAAGTCTATAAAAAGATGCCAGCTTTTGTTATACACTTGGTGTGTACCCAGGATTGCTAATTGCATCTGCTTAGATGGTTGAACATAATTAATTCTACTTGGAAAGATTTTTTTTAATGTTCAGGTTATAAGAACAAATTAAATACTTGGCAAAGGAATAGCAGTAATCTAGTAACCAATCTAGAACATTGTAATGGGTAGTATGATTCAAAAGCTAGGATATGTAAATTTACATATAGGTCAGTTTTGATGTTAATTTACCACACGCTCCTTTTGTAAAATCAATAAGCTCATAGCCAATACCTAGAGAAGAACATTTTCTGATTTAGGCCAGATTCTCTAGAATTTATAATCTGGCTTTCATTATTTCCTTTTTAAAATTGATTATGGTCCCTACAGAGAACAATATATTGGTTAGAGTCTCTCTCTGTGTGTCTGTCTCTCTCTGTCTCCCTCTCTCTGTGTCTCTTTTTGTCCCTCTGTCTCTATACTGTCTCTATGTGTCTCTCTCTGACTCTGTCTCTATCTCTGTATCTCTCTCTCTCTGTCTCTCTCTCTGTCTCTCTCTCTCTCTCTCTCTCACACACACACACACACATTGTGCAGAGGATTAAGCCTAGTACCTTGCTCTCTACCAGTGAGCTGTATCCCAGGTTTTCTTTCTATTATTTACAGTGTATCTACGATGATCTGTCTCAAACATGTAGGCTAAAAATACCATATCGATTGCTATAGATAGGTTTACTTCCTAATTCTTTTATGTAAATCCATGAGATAGTTAAAATTTTAGAATATGTGAGTTATCTTCCATTCTGCCTTGGAATGCAACTGGGGAAATAAACATTCCTTGAGAGCTCCAACTTCTGTCTGAGCCTTTATATAAACGTTCTCATAGGCAGGAAGAAGACAAGAATCTATGCTAAGTGTTACTGAAAGCCTCTGTTTTTCTATTTGCAGCCATTTCCTTTATGGCTGCTTCCTGTCTCCCACTTTAAAATGCTGCTCTTACTGTAATTGTACAAGTTAAAATTATCTCCTGGAAAAAGTAAGCAGCCCTCCCTAAAAGCACAGGATTGCACAAATGTCAGTTTATGTTTGCCCCTTGTACCTATGAATTGTAAGTTTTACACAAAGTAATGTGTGAAGGATTACACTTCTACTCTGATTCCTAAGCCAGTGGAAAAAACCACTTAGCCCAACTTACACAGCATCTTATAGAAAATTAGAAGCCTCCTTAGAGCGCCAACCTTGAGCAAAAAAAAAATTCTTAGGGACAGCACCCAAGCCCTGAGTTCAAGCCCTAAGACTGGCACCAAAATAAAAGGGCTGGGGAGGGAGGGTGGCCTCAAATGGTAAAGTACTTGCCTAAAATGCATAAGGTCCTAAGTGCAATCCTCAGTATTTAACAAAAGGATAGACAAATGAAAGGAAAATGAGTACATAAAGCATATACACTGATGCTTCCTTGACGCCATATGTCATATTCAACACATGGAGCTTCTAGCATAATTGTCACTGAAGGACATACTTGTTCCTTTCTCCCACCCATACGCAAGGACTCGGGTATTTATGGCTCATCATGGCATTATGATTGTCATTATTAGACATGCTCAATTTTCACTCTGTGCATTTAGCAGTACTGAGGTTTGAACTCGGGGTTTGTGCTTTCACTCAGGCTATTTGTTCTTCTGGTTCTCTACCCCCTGAGCCACACTTCCAGCCAAGGTTTTTGATAGTTATTTTGGAGTTAAAGTCTTGAGGTGTTTTCTGCCTGGACTAGCTTTTATCCCTCAGTCCTCCAGATCTCAACCTCCTCAGTAAACCAATGGCACTTGACAAGTTTAAACCATTCTCAAGGTTTGCATTATACGCTAGTAACTGAGAACTTCTCTACCCATGAATGAAAATCAGTAAAATTAGCTTCTTTCCATGAGATGAGATACATAGCACCAGAGGAAAAGAAAAATATGTATCATTAGAATGTAGTAAATATTACAACAGAAGTATGTGCCAGGTGGCAGAGGCTCACTCTATAATCCTACCTACGCAGGAGGCTGAGGTCTGAGATCAGGGTTCCAGCCAGCCCACTCAGTAAAATCTGTGAGACTCAAATCCCCAATTCACTATGCAAAATCTAAAAGTGGAGCTGTGGCTCAAGTCGTTGAATACCAGCTTTGAACAAAATGACTTTAAATAAAAGTACCCTGACCCTGAGTTCAAGCCTCAGTATTAGGAAAGGAAGAAAGGAAAAAAGAAAAGAGAAAGAAAGAAAGAAAGAAAGAAGGAAGAAAGGAAAGAGGGAAGGAAGGAAAGAAAGAAAGAAGGAAAGAAAGAAAAAAAGAAAGAAAGAAAGGAAGGAGAGGAGAGAGAGAGAGAGAAAAGAAAGAGAGAAGGAGAGAAAAGAAAGAAAGGAAGGAGAGGAGAGAGAGAGGAGAGAGGGAAGGGGAGGAATGGAGGGAAGGAAGGAAGAAGAGAGGGAAGGAGGGAGGAGAAAAAAGAGAGAGAAACATGTGTGCAGTGGGTTGGGAAAAGTTGTACCACTGGAATGATCTTAGAAGAGTCAGCAGTGAGGTTTTCCTAGAAATTACTTCTGAGATGAATAGCAAAGAAACAGCAGGTCCAAAGAAGAAAAATAACCTTTCAGATACAGAGAAACACTCATGGTAAAATCTGGACACACTACCACTGTCAAAGGCTGTCAGGAATGTTTTCCTGAGTGAAGATCAGACTACGGCAGGAAGCAGAACTGCCCGCTGGCTCTCGGGGTGTGAAATCACCCTGGATGCTTTTGTTTGCTCATGGTCAAGACTACATCCTAGTATGACCGTGGGGATGACCGTGGGGGAGATGCCACCATGTTGTATCCACTTTCTCTTTCAAAGACATTTGGATTAGCTAGGTTGCCAGTAGCTCATGCCTTTATCTGGAGCCTCTCAGGAGGCTGAGAACTGAGGATCCCAGTTCAAAGCCAGCCTGGACAGCTAAGTATATGACATTCATCTCCAATTAACTAGCAAAGAGACAGAAGTGGAACTGTGGCTCAAGTGGTAGAGTGCCAGTTTTTAAGGACAAAGCTGACTTGGCCCTGAGTTCAAGCCCAGGTTTTTTCTGTGTCTGCCTGTCTGCCTCCCTCTCTCTTCTCTCTCCCTCCCTCACCCCCCCCTCTCACACACACACAAACAATATGGTGGTGACTAATGCGTCTGTGGATGTTCTGTGTGGACGTGTATTTGGAAGTCATGCTGCTGACTTGCAGGTTTCGCAAAGCTTCCGGTTCAGCAGATGGTCACACTATCTTCCCGAGCAGCTGTTCAGTTAGCACTCTCACATGTGCACTGTGGCTTCTCCTTCTGCCAAGCTGTGTGTCATTGTTTGCTTTTTAATTGTACCCATTCTAGTCATCTGTAGTACTTCCTTATTGTGGCTGAAATTTGCATTTTCCTGGTTACAGATTCGATGTCATATCTTTTCAGGTGGTTGTAGTTATTTGGATATCTCTTTTTATTTAGTACCTGAATGATCAAGTCACTTGCCCATTCTTCTATTTCTGGCTCATCTTTCTTTTTTTTTTGTCAGTTGTGGGGCTTGAACTCAGGGCCTGGGCGCTGTCCCTCAGCTCTTCAGCTCAAGGCTAGAGCTCTACTACTTGAGCCACAGCGTCACTTCCGGTTTTCTGGTGGTTTATTGGAGATAAGAGTTTCAGGGACTTTCCTGCCCGGGCTGGCTTTGAACCGCGACCCTCAGATCTCAGCCTCCTGAGCAGCTAGGATTACAGGCATGAGGCACTGCAGGAGGCACTTTTACATTCTCTTAATAATGACTTTCTCTTGTGATTTTTTTTCTTTTCAATAAAATGTCTTGGAAGTAACAAAAAGGTACAGTGCCTCTGATCATAGAAAATAATATTTATAGAAATAAACTCCAAAAGAGGTGTTTTTTCAAAAAAAAGTCTTGATTTTAATACAACCAAATTTACAAGTATGTTTTCCTTCATGATTAGTGCTTTTGTCTGTTTGTATTCTCCTTAAGTTACTTACCCCAAAGTCATAAATAAGTTCTTCTTGTACTGTCTTCTAGAAACTAACATATTACCTTTCCTACTTTGATCTATAATCTACCCTACAATTACTTGTTGCCTCCTCCGTATTCTCTGTAGTGTTTACTGTCTGTAAATCAAATTTTATGTGTCATTTTCCAAATTTTCTATTCAGTTCTACTGCTCTTTGTTTCAGTTTTTGCAACAACATGGCCTAAAATATAGTCCCATTATAATAAATTTTGATCTGCAAATAAATTATCTTGCCTAGTTTTCCTTTATCAAGAGTTACTTGTCTCCTGTGTCCCTTCGGATCACTTGGTGCCTTTTAGATCAACCCATCTATGGCAGAGTGTGATGATACATGCCTGTAATCCCAGCTATTTGCACAGATAAAAGGATCACTTTCTGAGGCTGGTCCCTGGGCAAAACCTGGAGACTTTACCTGAAAATTGTACAAAAAAGTAAAAAAAAAAAAATGTCTGAAAGCATAGCTCACGTAGTAGTTGCCCACCAAGTACAAGACCCTGAGTTCAAGTCCCACTACTACCAAAAGAAAAATTAATCACACTGTCTAATGTATTTACTCCAGAGATTTGAGTTGTGATTGTTTTCACCATGGTGAGAAATTTGGTGACACAACTTTAAGCTACCTTCCATTTATTTAGCTCTGAATAATGTCACCCACCTTCATGTTGGATGGATTCTTAAGGATGTAAAATTGATTAAATGGTGGCAGAGTAAAATATTTTTTAACAGTTCCACTCTCAATTGTTTGTTGTTCATGTAGAACTGACATTATAGAAAACTTTGCTAGGGCTGGGAAGGTGGCTCAGTGGTAGAGCGCTTGCCTTGCATGCCTGAGACCCTGGGTTCGATTCCTCAGCACCACATAAGCAAAAAGAAAAAAGCCGGAAGTGGCGCTACAGCTCAAGTGGTAGAGCGCTAGCCTTGAGCTGAAGAGCTGAGGGACAGTGCCCAGGCCCAGAGTTCAGGGCCCACGAACGGACCCCCCCAAAAAAAAACTTTGCTAAACTCACAAATACTAGATTTTATTGTTTTGGTTGTTTTATGATCCCAGCCACCTCACTTACAACCAATGAAAGAGTTGTTTCTTCTCCCGTGTACAGCATAGGTTCTCTTTCCTTACCCAATCACATTGGTTAAATCTAGCTAAATCTTCTAGTATAATACAGAGTATATAGGGTAACAGCGCATATCACAATTTCCAAGCTGAAAAGGAAGCCCCTCAAACATTTACCATTAGCTATATTATATGCTATGGATTTTTATAGATGCACCTAATTACATCAAGTAAAGAGCTGAGTGCTAGTGGATCACACCTGTAATCCTACCTATTTGAGAGGCTGAGAGGAGGATCATAGTTTGAGGCCAGCACAGGTATATATGCAAGATCTCTTCAATAGCTGGATGTGGTGGTGGAATGGAATAGCTGGATGGTGGTGGATGTGGGGGGCTATGACTGGGAGGATTGCAGTTCCAGAACAACCAACACAGACAACTTCCCAACTGAAAAAGCTGTGCACAGTGATGCATGCCTGTCATCTCAGCTATGGTGAGAAACCTAATAAATTAAGAGGATCACAGTTCAGGTGATTGGGCAGGAAGCAAGACCCTAAAATAACCAGTTCAAAGCATGAGCTTGAGGCATGGCTCAGCAATAGAATGCCTGCAAGCACAAGGTACTGAGATCCAACCCCAGCACTAACAAAAAGGGAGAAGGGATCGGATAAGTTACTTTTTCAGTTTGCATAGTTATTTTCATGTCAGGATCTAATAGTTCCATTCCCGGAGGCCATTTCATAAGCCAAGTCACAGACAAGTGACAAACAGAAAAAATAATATGTGTGAGTTATTGCAAGAGGGCTAACCTCCCCTGAGAATTCTAGCCACCATGCCAGATTCTGTTTTTCTCACACATAGTTCCAATGCTGGGGCTTCAGACTCCTGCTGTCAGCAAGGAATGGTCCACCAGTTCCTGAGCATAAATAAGTGTTTTCAGAAAGCTGATGTGTTCCTTGGAAGGGCTGGTCTTTCCTTCCCTGAATAGGTTCTCTCACATCTTTAACAACAAAGTACAATTTGTTTCTAATAAAAGCAATATTAAAAAATATAAGGTGATTTAAGCTTTTAAAACAACCTTATTTCACAAACTAAAACATAATCCACATTTCACAGGTTCTTCTAAATTTCTTGATGTTTGAAGAAATTTAATCCCACTTTTGGGCATTTACCCAAATGTTTACAAACAAGACCACACTAAAGCTACCAGCACAGCTATGTTTATTGCAGCATTATTTACCATAGCTAAGATCTGGAACCAACCCAGATGCCCCTCAGTAGA
>NW_012267318.1:5105546-5180438 GCF_000151885.1 Dipodomys ordii
ACAAAGGAGGAGGCTACAATGCTTGATAAGAAATGTACTCATTATCTTGCCCATGTAATTGTAACCCCTCTGTACAGTATTTTCACAATAAAAATTAAATAAAAAATTAGAAATTTCAGCCCTGACAATATAGGTGACCTTCAAGGCATTCCCTAAAAGAAAATGTTTGAAGGAGGCGGTGAATTAACGAGATAAAAGAGAAGAAGCCTTCTGGAAAGCAGAGGGGAGGAAGTAAAAACTAGAGCAGTGAAAACACACAGAACCAAGGGGAAATGGCTGGAAGTGTCAAAGGCTAAACTGAAGATACATAGCGGAGTTTGTAACAAAAAGCCTGTTAAGAAAAGAGGAGGGAAGGGTTGGGTAGGGAAAGACAGTGAAAATGTTGAAAGGGGTGACACTGATGAAGATGTATTGTATTCATAAACTGCTTTGTTAAATGGCAAGCCCTTTGGATAGACCCTTTGTATAGATACTTAAAGATCATACTTTTAAGAAGTAAAAAAAAATACCATGATATCCACATTTAAAGAAATACAACCAAGGGGCCAATTCTTCTCCATTGCCTTGATACCAAAGCTCTTCCCTCAAACTGTAAGTTGGCTGTCCTTCAAAGGTGAGCTCTTAGGGTCACTTTGAATCTTGTTAACTGTGTCAAGGGGAGGGTCAGACAGGTAGATTTGCAAGTGGAGTTGGATTCACCTTTGTTCCTAACAGGAGCTCCCAGAATGCTGCTATGGCTCCCCTCAGACATCCCACATCAGAGCTTTGGGGACTTGATGGGCAGGGCCTGCTTTTTGACTGATGACAGAAGCTCAGTGCCTGTGGGGCCCTCAGGGAGCATCTTCTAATTGTTACATGAACATTGCTCTGCTCCTCTTTAGAGTGCATGGCAGAGGCTTTATCTATGATTTCTGCCATCTGGATCTCCAGCTCCATTGCTTTCCTCAGTGACCCCATTGTCTGAATTGGCTTGAACACCCCTCGGTAGGATGCATGCTGGGAAATGACCTCTTTGGCCAGTCGCCTCTGTGTCCTCCTGGGTTCATGAAGCTGTTGTCTCTAGAGAGGGTAAAAGGAAAGTCTCCGCCAGGACACGAGGCCAAGAGGACTCAGGCTGTCTCCACAGCTCCACGTAGGACCACCAAGAGCAGATAATGAGAGCCAAAAGGACTTGCATTATATCCAGCAATTCTTGCACTGGGAATCTAAAAGATCATTCTTATACCTGATGTCTCCCAGGAAGTCAAAGAAAGTGTAGGTAGACAGCAGAAATACCCCCCAACTGGCAATCCATTTGGCTTTTTAGAATTTAAGAGGAAAGAAAAGGAGTTATTTCATAACATGACCAGAATATTCAGAATATTGACTTAGAAGGAAAGGCTGGACTATTTTTCTTTGCACAAAGCCTCCCCTCCTCAGCAGTGTGCTTGGCAGAGGCAAGAAATGGTTGTGGCACCTGTCCATTTTGCTTTGATATGGGCATCGTCCACTTTCATATACCCAAGTTTCAATAAAAGTGTCTGTTTCCACTTCTGCAGATGGCAGGAGTGACAGGCAACAGAATACGCCTCCTACCCATGGCCAAATGCAGCAGGAGTTCTTAATGATTATTTAAATTTTATAATGTCAGAACACCATGTCAAATGAAGTACACAGAACATTAAATGTTCTATGAGTGCATCAGGAAACATAAGCTTGCAATTTTGGCAAGGCTGAATTCTGTGTTTTGTTTTGTTTTGTTTTTGTCAGTCATGGGGCTTGAACTCTGGCCCTGGGCACTGTCCCTCAGTTCTTCACCTCAAGGCTAGCACTCTACTACTTGAGCCGCAGTGCCACTTCTGGTTTTCTGGTGGTTTATTGGAGATAAGAGTCTCATGGTCTTTCCTGCCCGGAATGGCTTTGAACCATGATCCTCAGATATCAGCTTCTTGAGTAGCTAGGATTACAGGCATGAGCCACCAGCGCCGGGTGGCAAAGTTGAATTTTGAAAGAGACTCATTCTTCAGTTTTGTTTTTATTATTTTATTTATTATCAGTCCTATATGACCCACTAATTATTTATTTTAAAAAGTTATTGAGTGTCAAATGGGCACTTAATATACAACAAGGATGTAGGATGCAGGGAGAAAATAATAAGGAATAGATTTTATTTCTCTTTCCATATAAAAGTTTTTCTTGGAATGTGTTCAGGGATATGTTATGCTTAGATGGGAAATTATGAGACAAGTAATTTGCAGTTCTAATTCTGCATAGCCAATGTTTGTTTTTCTTTCTCCCCATAGATGCTAGATGAAATTCATTTTTTTTTCTGGAGAAGAAAACAATAATCTCAATCCCTCTTGACCATGACATTGACTGATTATCTATCTGCTTCTGCTCCTAAGTGCGTTTGTACCTGAGCAATGAGCATGAGGTTGCTTGCATTCCTCTAAAGACTCACGATTATCTCCCTGATAAGCCAGAGAAAGATGAAATGCCCCGCTTTCACTGTATCTCATGCAGCCACAGCTTTCTATTTTAACATTTTCTTAACCATCCCTTCCACGCACTACAAAGGTGGTATCATTAATAGATGGAAGGGTGTCTTTTCCTTGCTTATCGTTTACAACCCTCCAACCTTCAAAAGATATTTGAGGCTGTTTAAAATAAAAGTCAAATGTGTCATACTTGCAAACGCCTGAGAAAGTAGGGAAAGTTTTGTATGATAGCCCTTTTTCTTTCTTTCATGGAAGTTTAACTTTCAAAATTCCATAAAAGCTAGAAAGGGGCATCCATTCATTGTATTCCAGAGGTAGGAAGATCACAATCCAAGGCCAGTCCAAGCAAAAGCAGGGAAAGCAAATGAACAACAAAAACAAAATAACAAAAGAACTGGAGGTCTGACTCAAATGGTATAGCATTACCAAGTAAGCATGAGACACTGAGTTCAATCCCTGGTACCATAGAAATCATCATAAAGCATATTAAGGCTCATAAAGCTCCCATTCTTACATACAGACTCCTTTTTAAATTGTATTTTCCTATCTATGTTGAGATTACCTATGAATCAGGCCTTACCTAATCACAGATATGGTATTCAGACTTCCTGGCCCACAGTATATACATCATAGTCCTCTTACATAAGAGGAGCAAAAGGTTTAAAGAGGCAAAGTAGCGAATGGCTGAGAGAAGTTTAAGGCAGGTCTGATGGTCTCTAGAATGCTTTGTTATTAGGGAATATTATTAAGTAGGAGGTTATGTCCCATTAATGGACTGTGAAATCAATTTATTAGACCATGATTACTTTTCACATTAATAAAATAGAAGAGCAATGATCAGAGTTCATCCAAGACAAAAAAAAGGTAAGTGATATTGCCCAGGTTTTGTTTTATTGTATATGTGAGTAGGGTGAGTATTGGTATAAAAGGATGTGGATGGTTGTGGTTATGTGGGTGTGAGGGATGGGGTGTGTATGGTGATGTATACAGCTATGTCAGGAGGGATTTGTGGGTGTGTACAAGTATGGATGTGGGTACAGATGAATATATGTGTGGGTGGGTCAGTATATATGCTGGATTATGTTACAAAAATTTATTTCTAACTGAAGTACTGCTTTAAAAAATGTGAAAGTCGCTACACTAAAATACGTTGAATTGCACTCATTCATATTCTAAGAACAAGAATGTCATGTTGTTGTTTTTGATCATTCTGCCTTCTATAGACATCTGTACAAGCAAGAAGTTCGGAATTCTTAGGATCTTTGACTCTTTCCTTTACATGAGTTGACTTAATAAGCCAATCCTCAGAGCCATGTAGTAGAGAAAGGCTGCCTAACATAGTCAAAGACTGGACTGGGTTTATGCCTCGTTACTCTAGTACACCATTTACCATTCATTCCCCATTGCAGCAAGAACAGGAACCAGTGGGTGAGAAAAATCACCCTAGCACCATTCTCTGGGTTGGCTTCTAAAAGCTTAACATGCACTTGTAATTCAAATACGCTCAGTGCCCAGCCTCACCCTCCCTCTTGCCTTTTAACAAATGCATCAGTTGTCTAACAATGAAGACCAACAGATTTCCTTACTTTAGGGGTGTCTCTAAAGGAATTGGAAAGAGCCACTTTACATGGGCTGTTCCCAAGAATCAGGACAAAACTTTGTCTTCATTTCCTCAGTTTTATCTTAACCCCAATTGGCATGACGGCCATTAACATTCAATAAAATTAATTAGGAATTACCCAGCATAAAGTAGATAATGTTCTTTACTATTAAAGTTAGTTCCTGTATCTGCTAGGTTAAAAACAAAAATAAAATGTTTCCTTAGCTGATGGAGAGAAATTCTGAGTCACCATGTCAAACTTTGGCAGCATGGTTAGGGGCATTTTGCCAACACTTCTCTGATTCTCTTCAAGAAATCAAAATGAACCATAGCTATTTCTGGGCCTGCTCTCTTCTTAAATCAACTTCTCTGATGTTTCAACTTGAACTCCTTTTAGAAAAAAATAGGCAACTTCCTTACCTTTCCTAATCAAGTTAAGAAAAAATAACACATATTTCCTTATTTTCTGGAAAACATTCCCAAATTTGCAAGAATGTCTAAATTTCTAGAATTGTTGTGTCCTTCCTATCCATAAGCAGAGAACTCTTGTAAATGTTCATTATATTTCTTTTCTGTACTTACTTTCAACTTTCATTACGTTTGTGCTATGTTCTCAGCCCAAGAAAAGTTTAATTAATCTTCATAAACAACTCTCAAGTGCAAGTTCCAGGCTTCTGAATTCTTCTACCACAATGGTTAAGAGTGGGCCTTTGGGGTCAGAGGTCAAGTCAGACCTTCCCTGTGTCACTTTCAAAGTGACCAACAGTAGGTAAAAGGCTTAACTTTTCTCCCAGAGCCTGAACAATAGTTTCACCCCATACTGTAGGCAAGGTGAAAGATTCACTGAAACAAACATGCTCAGCTTGCCTGATGCACAGCAAACTCAATGAAAATTAGGTATTCTTGCTTAGTATTATCTCCCTTTAAGATTTAAGATTTAACTCACACTTAAACTATCTTTTTGCATCTGTTTATATACATACATATATATATATATGGCACACATATAAATACACACAGGTAAAGATCGAAACAAAGATACATAGACAGGTAGGTAGGTAGATAGATGGATAGATGGATAGGGACATAGAGATGAATTAAGTCACTGCTTGTAATAAAGCATAGTGAGTAAATGTATATATCTGTTATGATTTTACTTTTGTGTTTCCAAGAGTGGACAACTCCTTGATTTATGCAAAAAAGAAGAATGAGACATTTGGCTTGCTGCGTATTACCTTGCTGAAATCAAAATGATATTTGAATTGCAACAGGAACACCTATGCAATGAAATAAATCTTGATCCCAGTTCTTAGAACAGCTGGTGTTAGACCTGATCATGGTTACTTAAAATGTTAGCACTGAAGGTATTAGTTGAAGCAATGGAGCATGAAGAATAACACCAGGAAAATCAGACTCATTAGACTTTCAAAAACCAAGTAGACAAGTACCCATGGCTCATGCCTATAATCCTAACCACACAGCAGGCTGAGGTCTAAGGATCTTGGTTCCAACTCAGCCCATACAGGAAAGGCCATGAAGACTCTAATCTCCAATTAACAACCAAAAAGCCAGAACTGGAGCTGGGGATGAGGTGGTGGAGAAGAGTCAGCCTTGAGTTAAAACAGCTCAGGGACAGAACCTAGTCCCTGATATCAAGCCCCAGAACTGACACCACCAAAAGATTGTGTTAATACGATATAATAATAATAATAATAGACAGCATGAATAGTCATGGCCATGCTCCCACTTGGTTTCTCCTATGTAATATTTCTGCCTCTCTCCCTTGCATATAGGTTTTGCTCTGACTGAAGGCAGCACGGCCGCCCCTGCATGCCCCAGAGGGTATTTTCCCTGTGGGAACCTCACCAAGTGCCTGCCCCGGGCTTTCCACTGTGATGGTGTGGATGACTGTGGCAATGGCGCAGATGAGGAGAACTGTGGTGAGTCCTCCCACTCTGTTCCTCATGCTTCGCTGCATGCGCTCCCTTCCCCCACCCCCCAATGGTTGGTCAGCCAGTGGCTGGTGCAGGTGCAGGTGAAGACACTGATCTGTGGGGAATCCCTTTGCAATGTAAATATCCCCGCTAGATTTATTCGTGATTACCAACAGAATTTTTATAGAGAGAGCTTGCTGAAATCAGAAGTACGATATTAGAAAAGGTTACACGTTATGAAATGGAACGCATATTCCTCGGATCTACTTGGGATCTTTCCTGTTATCACTTGATAAAAGGTTTCCTGTGACTATCTCTTAGGAATGGCAATTTGGTTCAGCTGGAATAAAGCCCATCAAATGGGATGGGGCTCAATAGAGAGTTAATTGATTGTCCCTGCTGGTATTGAATGCCTAAGCCCTCCCAAATCATTGGATCGCAGACAAAGTTCTTGCCCTTGCGGAGTCGACATGACATACAAAGACCATAAACGTACATGTAAACAAGTTACCCTCAGACAATGAGAAGTACTATACTTTTTTTTTTTTTTTTGGTTGGTCGTGGGGGCTGAACTCTGGGCCTGGGTGCTCTCCCTCAGCTCTTCATCTCAAGGCTAGCGCCCTACTTCTTTAGCCACAGCGCCACTTCTGGCTTTGTTCTGCTTATGTGGTGCTGAGGAATCAAACCCAGGACCTCATGCAAGTGAGGCAAGCATTCTACCACTGAGCCACCTTCCAGGCCTATACATTTTTTAAAATGATGATATTGAAATGGAGTTGAAAGGGTGCATTAAGAATACAACCAGATATGGTGACATTTGAACTGAGAACAAAATGATAAAAAGAATGGAGGAGGAGGGAGGGAGAGAAGAAGAGGAGGAGAAAAAGAAGGGAAGAGGAGCAGAGGGGAGCAGAGGAGGAGGAGGAGGAGGAGAAGAAATAAAAAAGGGAGAAGACAGAATCAATGAAATCTTCCATCTTCTCAGGGGTATAAAATTCCAAGCAAAGGAAAACAGCCAACACAAAGGCTACAAAACTGAATTAAGCAAGATGATATGTGGCAGAAATGGAAAAGCCCCCATGGCTTGAGTGGAGTCCGTAAGGGTATAAATAAAGGTTTAAGTGGACTAGATCACACAGGGGGCTTTTATTTTGTTTTTTGTTTTGTTTGTCCTGGGGCTTGAACTCAGGACCTGGGTGCTGTCCCTGCCTCTTCGTTCTCAAGGCTAGAGCTCTACCACTTGAGCCATAGTGCCACTTCTGGCTTTTTCTAAGTAGTTTGTTCAAGATGAGTCTCATGGACTTTTCTGCCGGGGCTGGCTTCAAACCATGATCTTCAGATCTCAGCTTCCTGAGAAGCAAGGATTACAGGTGTGAGCCACCAGCACCCAATTCACACATAAGAGTTCCACAGGCCACTTTAAGGTAATCTTACCTGTCTATAGTACTGAGAATGGGACTCATGTCAGGGAGGATATCCTCTGCTAATTCTGTAGACTCCATTGAGGCATTGTCTCCTGGTCTCATAAAAGCTGCACCCCAGCCCAAGATGGCTACAACTCCCCTCTCTTGCCCCAGTACCTTGCATATATTGCTACAGCAACACCAAGTGGTCTGCCTTATGTTTTACTCTGTTTCTCCCAGTAGACAAGAATACATTGAATATGCTGTTTTGGTTGCCCCCAGAACATAGGATAGTAGAGTACACAATAGGCACTCGATCAGTGCTCAGTGTAGGTGGCAACTTTCTAGATTCCAATAAAAAAGCCACTGATAGAGACTTTTTTAATGCTAGTACTAGGGATTGAACTCAGGGCCTGGACACTGTCCTAGATCTTTTTGCTCAAGGCTGGTGGCTCTACTACATGAGCCATAGCTTCCCTTGTAGCTTTTTGGTAGTTAATTAGAGATAAGAGTCTCACAGACTTTCCCACTTAGACTGGCTTTGAACTGTGATCCTCAGATCTCAGTCTCCTGAGTAGCTAGAATTACAGGTGTAAGCCATCAACATCTGGCTGATTTCCTTTGTACTGCATCAAAATAGACCAGTGACTTTGAATCTACCTCAAGAAATGTTTTGAGCCTGGATTAAATCATGCAGGAGGAGAACACAGTACAGTTCAAGGCAGAAGCATTAAAGATATAAATGGGAAACATTTAAAATTTTAAGGACCAATGGAACATTTTAGTGATTGCTTAACCGTTTTACTTGGGTAATTTATGTTATAACATAAATTTTATTATTTTAATAACATATGTTCAGGTAATCATGCCTCAAAATCAAGACTTTCTGTAAAATTATCAAACAGGAAACAACAAACATCATATTAGCATATGCAAATTGACGTTTAACTGCCAAGTTGGGAACATGTCATCCTTTATTAAAACAACCTTTATTAAAAAGAACTTTGGGCTTTTTATTTTTTCATTGTAAAGATACTGTACAGAAGGGTTACAATTACGTGACACTTTGGGCTTTTTAATATTAGATAATATTTTTCATTTATAGTTATGAAAAACAATTATCTATTTTCATTATATATATATGGTGATGCATTCATTTGAAATATTTGCAATTGTAAAAAAAAGGGAATCCTCACAGATGTTTAGCCTTTTCTCCTTTACTATTACTGTGTATAAAGTGTTTTTAAATTTCATTTCATTATTAAATTTATATACTCTTGTTTTGTAATGATATCTGATTTCTAGAATAACTGACACGTATTAATCACCATTTCACAGGTGACACTAGTGGATGGGCGACCATATTTGGCACAGTCCATGGAAATGTAAATAATGTGACATTAACACAGGAGTGCTGTAAGTGCTATTGGTTCAAAGACAGTTATCAGCTTCGCAAAAAACATCATTTGTGGTGCATGGATTTCTCTAAGAACATTAGTGCCCTCTTCTCTGTGGTTTTACTGGCAACAACCTTAACTGCAGTCTAAACATATTAAATGAATGTTTTTGAGGGGCTGGGATGTAGTTCAGTGGTTAAAGCACTTGCCTACAATGTATGAGAGGCTCTGGGGTTTGAGCCTCAGCACCTTAAAAATGATAACAATAATCATCTTTTGAGAGACAGCTCACATCCACTTAACTTTTATAACTGTAGATTGTTATAATTGTGCTATTTTATTATTAACTTTTGTCACTCTCTCACAGGATGACTTTATAAATTAAACTTTATCACAGGTATGCATGCATAGGAAAAACCAGTATGTATAGAGTTTGGTGCAGGTGTCTGGTGTAAGTCTTGGGGTGTATTCCTTGTAGATAAGGGGGAACTACTGTGTGTGGTATGATAAACTCCCTTGGAACCAAGGTCAATTTCTGTTCACTGCGTTTCACTGCCTATCTGGTCTCCTATCAGCCTGTACTGAAAAGATAAAAGAAAACGATCATCTCCATGATTCTAATTTTATATGTTGTTTTGGGATTACAAAAATTATAACACAGTAAGTTTCTTATTCCCTTTCATTTCTTTCTTCAATGAAGTTATCAAGCTCTCAATCCTTTCTAGACCCTATGCTGATGTCTTAACCCACCAATACCTCACAGTAGAGCAGGAATGCCAGACCTGTGTCTCACAAGGGAACATGGAAGCTCACTGGAAGAAACCATGGTTTTACAAAAGATGGAAAAGTAGTCCCCAAGGAGATGACTTTGAGACAAACTTAAAAGTCCTGGGAAGGAAAGAAATGTACATATCACCCGATGTGGAAGAAATCACTGTATTGTCAAAGCTCATAGAACTCATAAATTTTATAGAGCATGATAGAGACAATTTGCCCATGAAGGTTAGAATGTGTTTGTGACTTTAACTAAGTATCACTATCCCACAATACTGTGAAATTTATGTAATCACTTAATCACCATAAAAAATTGCTATTAAAACAAACCTAATGATTAAAAAAAGTCCTTGGAAGGCTGGGTGCTAGTGGCTCACACCTGTACTTGTAGCTACTCAGGAGGTTGAGATCTGAAAACTGCATTTCCGAGTCAGCCCAGGCAGCAAAATCATATCCCAATTAACCACTAGAAAACCAAAAATGAAGCTGTAGCTCAAAGTGGTAGAGCACTATCTTTAAGCAAAAAGAGCTCAGGGACAGGGTCCAGACCCCTACCAACAATTTAAAAAAAAAGAGGCCTTGGAGGGAGAGAGGAAAAGAGGTCAAAGGGAGAGGAGGGGAGATGATCATCAACACATTGGGGTAGAAGGTTTAGCACCCACTAAACAATGTACCTTCATATCTATGCTGAGATTCTGAGGTCCAAGGACAGAAGCCAAGCCAGAAAGCTGGGTCCAGCCCTTAAAGAACTGGGGGTACATACTTTGAAATTTGGGCTTATGTGTACTGAAGTATGGCTCAAGGGTTAGAGTGTTTGTTGAGCAAGTGTTTGGCCCTGAGTTCAAACCCAAGTACTACCAAAAGGTAACAATGATTGGGTTCTTGTATGTGGGTATATAAGTATAAATAAATTAAACTATTGCCTAAGTTCATGCAATATTAGCATATTGATAAATACATGTGTGCATATTACAAATAATATACCACACTAGCAGATTTATACCTTAGCATATGCATAAATATATGTGTGTATATAATAATATAATATATACTCTAATATTATATATTATAAAATATTCTATTATGATAAAATTACAAATTATATATTATATATTTATTAACATAAAATATAAAATTTTATATATAATATATTTTCTATATTGTATATAATTACATAATGGTATTATATTATATTACATTATTACATTATAATATCACTATGTAATATGTTATAATATGATATAAAATATAATATTATATTATACATAATATTATAATACTACTACATGAACAATATATAGCAGTCCTCTGGTATTCCCAATTTCACAAATGTGGATTTGACCAGCTACAAATAAAAAATATTCTGGCTACATGCTGGGGACTCAAGCTTGTAATACTATTCAGAAGGCAGAGATCTGAAAATCATGGTTTGAAGCCAGCCTGGACAGAAAAGTCTGTGAGATACTTACCTCCAGTTAACCAACAAAACCTGAAAGTGGAGTTATGGCAAATGGCCATTTAAAAAAAAGCTCAACAACAGCACCCTGGCCCTGAGTTCAAGACTCCATATCAAACAAAAGTAAATTGCATCAGTGAAATTTTATAGACTTTTTGGTTTAGCCATTAGTTCTTAGGCCATGAATAGTATAACATTAGTATATAATGTAATATGTGATGTACTTTACACACCATTTACATTCTATTAAATAATATAAGCAATCTGGAGATGATTTATAGGGTACAGGAGGACATGTATGGGTTACACACAAATATTACAATATTACACTATTTCAGAGAAGGGACTTGGACTTGTGTAGATGTATCCATGGAGATCCTGGAGCCACTCTCCCTCACAAACCCAGAGAAGATTGTACTATGCACATTATAATACAACTCATTTGTGGGATCCTTAATTATATGTACATATAAAATATATATAGATTATATAAAATATAGAATTATAGAAGTAGGGAATGTATAAAATTAGGAAAATATAAAAGGATAAAGTCTAAAGATATATCTAACTAAAATTGCCCATTTATTTTTCCTTTATGAACCACAAGAGTTTTTCTGGCACACACACACCATTTTGTAGCCTGCCAAAATACATAAAGGACAATTTTACAGGCTTTGTTTTCTACGGGTTTGAGTTTTTTCTTTTCTTTTACTTTTCATGGAAAGAGGGTGGACACATGGTCAGAAGTGAATGAAAGAAAGCCGCAAGCAGAACGCATTTGTGAGCACCACTCTGGAGTGACAGTGTTGACAGATGTGATTGTCCCAGCTAGAAGTGGGCAGGTGGCTGTGGCATCTAGTGGGTAGAGGTCAGCGATGCCCTTGATCATTCCACAGCACACATGCCTGCCCCCACAGCAAAGTACCATCTGGGCCAAAATGCAAAGCATGCTGACCCAGCAGAGAGAGTGATGCAGGAGATATTATGTTTAGTACAAGGCTCCACGTAAACATCAACAATCACTCCAGAACATGCCATTGGCAATGGCAGAGAGAGAGAGAGAGGTGTAAGAAAACTTTCAGAAAACCCACAGAACGTGGGGGCAGGCTGACTTGCAGAAGAAAGAATGTGAAAACTTAGACCCACATTGCTGATTTTAGGCAACATGCCAACTTGACCTTAGAAAATTCTTCTATCAGCAACTAGAACTTTCTAACCAAAGTCCTCAATCTAATAATATTCTCAATAGCAATGTACATCTAAGTAAACCTATTAATACTATCTTTAAGTGGTTCAGCTAATTATCATAGAGAAGGGACTTGGGCATGTGCAGATGTATACATGGACATCCTGGACCCAACAGACAATAATATATATACATAATATATGTAATTTATATTGTCCTATGGACAATACAAACTATTTTCAGGAACTTTATAAAATAAAAGCATCTTTTGTGTTAGGTAGGTATTCAATAATTACTGCTGACTTTACTGCTACAATTTATCAAAATTTATTTTTAAAATAACACTCATCAAGCTGCATGCTGGTAGCTCACACTTATAATCCTAGTTAAACAGGAGGCTAAAATCTGAGGATTCCCATTTGAAGACAGCCTAGGCATAAAAGTCTGTGAGACTCTCATCTACAATTAAGCACCAAAACACTGGAAGTGAAGTTGTGGCTCAAGTAGTAGAGAATCAGCCTTAAGTGACAAAGCCAAGTAAGAGCGCAAGGTCCTGAGTTCAAGCTTCAGTAGTGGTACAAAATAAAAAAATACAAGGATAATAATAATAATAATAAACTTGTCTAAAACTGGCATAAAAGAAACAGGGCAGCTGGGAAAATACTTTAAAAATCACAGTTCAATAAGAAGAATAGGTGGACACTGACACCTGTAATCTTAGCTACTCAGGAGGCTTAGGTCAGATATGGTGGCACACATTTGTAATACTAACACTGGTGAGGCAAAGGGGAAGGATCACAAATTCATGGCCAACTTGGACCACATAGTGAGTCCACATAGTGAGACAGGGAATTAATTCACAGTGAATTAATTCACTGATCAACTAAGTGGAAAAATTAAAATAAAAATTCCCCAAAATAGTTTCTGTTCACATATCTCTTATTTTTCCTCACCTGACACATACATTCATGCATGCTAATGTATACACACACACACACACACACACACACACAAGGCACACCCACACACTGTGTGATGGTCCTATGACCTGCTTGGCCTTGTTTCTCAATGTAGAGTTCTTACTCATTTTTAGCCTATTCATAATTCTTTAAATTCCCTTTATCTTTCTTCTGAATGCCCTTTTCTCACTTGCACAGTTTCTCCACAACTTTCCATTTCCAACTTGATGATGATGAAAAGCCAAGGCCCCACAAGGAAAGGTGGTCTGACTAGATCAATTTTAATAAGGTTCCATAGTAGCTGTGGCCAAACTGGCATCGAGTCTTTCATAGCTTTAAGTTTGGAAGGTAGAAAAATCCGAATTAAGTTTTAGCCAACAAGAGAAATGTATACGTATTCAGCAACTACTTTGTTCTATTGAATTAACCCAATCACTGTTGTTACTGTTTTTTTAAGCATGGTAATGTTTTTCTTTGAAGAAAACTTAGTCCTGTTTCACCATAAGGCTTTAAGCTATTTGAGCATGTCTTTTTTTTCTGTTTTTCTACCCACATGCTGAATCCAACATGACCAGTGGAAGCTACTACATTAATGTCTATACTTGATTAAGAGGGAGTTCTTATTTGTTTTTAAGATGGGCTAAATAATTCTATGTAACATACTGCTGAAAAGCAGATAGTGTGATTATTATAAAGTCATAATTAAGAAATGTCTTTTTTTAGTAAATTCTACTTCTTTTGCCCCTAGTTCTAAACCAGTACCCACAACACTGTTACTGCAAGGAAACTGAATTGGAATGCATAAAAGCTGATTTAAAATCGGTGCCAACAATTTCCAGCAACGTGACATTACTGTGAGTAGAATATATCTGTGTGTTCTCTGCCCCAAAAGTCACATAGAAACTGGAGAAAACTCAGGTCATTGGTATGAAAGAGTCATACAAGCAAAATAAATTCCTTTTAAAACCAGTCATCAAGCCAGGTGCTAGTGGCTTATACCTCAGTAGGGTGACATCTGGAGGACTGAAGTTCAAAGCCAGCTCAGACAGAAAATTCCAATAGAATTCATCTCCAATTAGCCAGAAAACTAATTTCTGGGCTGGAGACATGATACAGCGCTAGCCTGCTCACAAATACTGATGTTCAGTGCAAAATTATGTATGGCTTTCTGATTTTTACATTGTTAATAATATTCTTGTGGTTTTAAAACAACACAAAAAGGAAACACACTTATCACATTTACAGCAGCTCATTTTCATATTGATCGTTCACCTGAGACTGCAAAGATATAAACTTTCTGTGAAGCTATTTGTGTTTCATTATAAAAATTTCTGTACATGTAGCCCAAAACTTTTAAGAGCCTCGGGGAAGTTCAAGCACATCCTCATTTGGGCATTTCTTGAGTTCATTAGGATCTTCGATTATTTGAGTGTTGTTGTTGCTGTATTTTGTTAAATTATAGAGTTAAAGGCAAAGACAAATCACTATAGACTTTCCAGTCTAGTATGCTAAGTGGCTACACTTGTCAAATATTTGCAAGCTGCAATCAGGAGATCCAGGAGGGACAACTTACCTAATCATGGTTCCAGGTGATTGTAATGGAGCTAATTTCCTTTGTCTAGCCATTTAACAACATAGCAGAACACTTACTTGTATTTACAGTGTTGACAGAATGAACAAACCTTGTGTGCTGCCAATCATGTGGAAATAGAACATGCACAATCATGTACACTACACAATATTTCATAATAATTATTAAAATGGTTAGTGGATTATACATTTGTTGTAATTATACTTTTTGTGGGTGCCAGTCCTGGGGCTTCAACTCAGGGCCTAGGTGCTGTCCCTGAGCTTTTTGGTTCAAGTCTAGTGCTCTACCACTGGAAGCTCAGATTCCAGCTTTATTATATTTTTGGTAGTTAATTGGAAATAAGCGTCTCATGGGCTTTCTTGCCTGGACTGGCTTTGAACCATAACCCTCAGATCTCAGGCTCCCGAGTAGCTAGGATTACAGGCATGAGCCACGGGCACCGAGCTATGTAATTCATTTTTATCATCATTTATTTTGTCAGTCATTGGGCCTGAACTCTGGGCCTGGGCACTGGCCCTCAGCTCTTCAGCCACAGTGCCACATCCAGCTTTTTCTGCTTATGTGGTGCTGAGGAATTGAACCCAGGGCCTCATGCATGCAAGGCAAGTACTCTACCACTGAGATACCTTCCCAGGCTTTATAGTATTCATTCTATTTGTTCTGAAATGTTTACTGAGAAGCATTTTCTATACAATAGCTCATACACCTTACTACATAAAGTATACCAAATGGTATTCACAAAAAATTTGTCTATAATGTATTTTTAGAGTATGTTCCATGCTTAGACAGCACATAACTGCACTTCCATTTGCTTTTTATTCGCCCATCAAACCCTTTCAGTTACTGCCATGTTCAAATGTGTATCACTTATCACAGATGTGGCTATAGGGAAGACGCTGGTTCCCCCATGAAAATCCATAATCAAGTCTGCTCTGAATCTTATTTTAGGTCTCTTAAAAAAAACAACATCCACAGACTTCCAGATAGAGTTTTCATCAAATACAAAGAACTCAAAAAACTGTAAGTAGTTATTAATAGTGGGTGTTTTTATGGGAAATTCCTTGTCATGTTTTTGTTTGAGGGTTATTTTTATAAATATATAAAATGTATCAAGTTTATCATTTTAGATTTGTGGGCTTAACATTAAAAATAAGCCAGGCACCAGTGTCCCATGCCTGTAGTTACTCAGGAGGCTGAGATCTGATAATCATGGTTTGAGCCATCCCAGACAGAAAAATATATGAGACTATTATCTCCAATTAACCATCAAAAATCTGGAAGCTGAACTGTGGCTCAAGTGGTAGAGTGCTAGCCTTGAGCAAAAAACTCAGGGACAGCGCCCAAGACCTGAGTTTAAGCCTCAGGATCAGCACACAGACACACTGATAAACACACATACACACACATGAAGAATAATAATACATTTATAATGCTATGCTTTCATTTTATAATTTAACACAGCTGAACTGATTTTGGTTTGGACATGTTTATAGAGTT
Organism: Dipodomys ordii; assembly: GCF_000151885.1. Lineage (NCBI taxonomy): Eukaryota > Metazoa > Chordata > Mammalia > Rodentia > Heteromyidae > Dipodomys > Dipodomys ordii. The sequence continues at coordinate 5,121,821 of NW_012267318.1, forward strand.
AATATGGAGTCAAAGTAAAATATCTGAGAAAGAAAATTCACAGTTTCACATTCTTCCTTAAGATGATTTGAAAAGTGGCATTATTTGTTCTAGATGTACTTTTTAATTTGGCAGAACAGGGAAAGTATAGGTGAGAACAATCAGATCCTTTATAACACAAAATAATGCTAAGACACAGATTGACCCCCAGTAAAATGGAAGGAAAAACATAGCAATAGTACAAACAGTGATGTTAGCATTTCTAAAGAAGGCAAACCTTGGCAAATAGTGCGTCACAGCAGATAGGAAATGGCATTCACTGAGGAACAAGATGCTAAGATGCTTTAAGCATCTAAGAAAGACAACCAGGGTCTGGGGGAATGAATCATGGATTTCCACAGTTTTCAAGGACTATCTTTTGATACGATCCATATGCCGTTGCTTTGATATTTTACTCACCAAGCAACTTCATGATGATTCATTTGTAACTTGCTAGTATTTTGAACTTAGGGCCTTGTGCCTGCTAAGCAGGTGCTCTACTACATGAGCCACAATGCCAGATTAACTTTCTAATGTTTTGTACTGCATATGTGGAAAGTTACATTAGACCAGGAATAAAAGTATTCCTACCACAGGAATAAGATGTGTCCTATTCATACTAATAAAAAGAAAATATACAAGTTCATGGATGAGCCCTTTGTAAAGTGGGGTAGTATCTGCCAGCCCTTCTGAGCCCTAAAGAAGCTATACCCACCACGAGACCAATAGACTAGGTTAAAAAAAATCAGGGTACCATTGAAGTTACTGGAAAGTCATTGGTAGGGCCACTGTCATTCAACATCCAGCATCCTAGAACCACCATCATTGCTTCTCTTTTCATCTAAATTAAGTACAGGGTCTCATAAACAAGAAAAGAAGGCTACAAGGTAGTGTGTATGGACACAGATGTTCAGCCTTATGTGGGTTTGATTATCATCTCTGTATTTCTAGCTTCATCCTGGAGTATGTGGTCATGATATCATTATCACCCTACAGTTAACTACACATTGCCTCTGGGCTTCCCAGCTTCTTTAGAGAGGAAATTTTAACCACAGAGCTTCTAATCTTCCTAGAAACTATTTAAATAACCACATGTTCATTCTATGAATCCGTATTATGTTTGCACTACCTGGATAAAGCACAAGGAAGAAATAAAATCGCACTCACAAAGAAAAGTAAAGGACAAGGTTCTGGTTTTAGAGTAGTCCTTTAAATCCTAGGTTTCACCTTTTTGTTGCTATAGCAAATATCTGAGATAATTTATAAAAAAAGAGAAAGGGTTGTGCTGGGAAGGTGGCTCAGTGGTAGATTGCTTGCCTCACATGCATGAGGCCCTGGGTTCAATTCCTCAACACCACATAAGCAGAAAAAGCCAGAAGTGGCGCTGTGGCTCAAGTGGTAGAGCGCTAGCCTTGAGCTGAAGAGCTGAGGGACAGCGCCCAGGCCCAGACTTCAGGCCCCACGACCGACGAAAAAACAAAAACAAAAAGAAAGATTTATTTTTGGCTCCACGCCTTGGAAGTTTCTGTTTTTAATTAGTTGGCTCCATTGCTTTGGGCCTATAGAAAGGCATGTAGTAGAGCAGGGCCTCTCACCTCATGAGCAAGAAGCACAAGCAAAAGAGGAGGAGAAAGTGTGAATCCGGCTATCTAAGGCCCACCCCAATGGCCTGAGTACCTCCCACTAGGCTCCACCTCTGAAAGGTTCCACCACCTCCCAATAGAACCACATGGAGATTCAAGCCTTTCATACAGGCCTTTGAAGGGTGAGGGATGTTTAAGACCCAAATGATAGCAAATTTTATCTACGTAGTACCATAGAAGTTGTAAGAATTAGGTCTTCTTCCTACACATGAGTGAACTAAAGTAGGCTATGGCTAAATGATCTTTTACCATGACCATTACATAGGATATACAGCTAGTTAGGGGGAAAGTCACAATCAGAACCTACATCTTCCGATGCCCGAGATAATACTTAGATGGAGAGGAATTCTGTAACTTTTGTTCTTTCATTTTGGGGAAGGATGATCTCTGGGTAGGCAGAGAGGTCACTGAAGTATCAAGCAGAAGAGGTAAAATTACATTTCTCAGGATAAAATCCTTTACTGTCCATACTCAATCCTTTGCTACTGAAGAGAATAATATAGAAGTACCTTGATCATTCAAGGACCGAAGTTTACTTAGTGGAAATAAAAAGGTAGAGATTAATCTTCCTTGCAAGATCAAACTATACAGCAATGGGGAAATCATACTAAGACAGCATAGAATTTAATATTAAGTGAGCTGCCAGCCCGGAATGTTCGAAGCACCCACAGTGATATTGAAGTCACTTAGACATTTTCTGGGAGAAAATTTAAAAAAATCCTAAGTGAAATTTATAGTTTAATTGCCAGACAAATAAATATTGCTTAATTGATATGAAATTTTTTACTATTTGATCAATTTACTCATTTTAACAACCCTTTAAAAATGTCAGGATTTTCTAAAGTGGGAAAGGAAAAAGCAATTTCCGATGACCTTTCAGAGAAATAAAGCACAATTTATGGGGTTGACCATAATACTTTATCACTGTTACCATGGAAACCAGCCATGGTTCCTCCTCCTTAGCGTAACACGAACCTTATATAAATTAGAAATTTCTCCTTAAACTGAGTTCTTGTTCAATGCAATTATTGGCAACAAAACATAATTCAAGGTATCTGCCTCACTCTGGAATATAAAATGTCATATTTTAAAAAAAATAGCCTCTACATAGGCATTTATTTGCTTTAGTAATTCAGGTATATAAATTCCTGGTGTTTCTGCTTGAAAAGTTCTGACAGCTGAAACAGCAGGAATTCACAAACCCAGTAAGTTATTCTTAGAAAAGCCATTCGGTGTGAAGTATATGAACTGGGCTCCTATCTCAGCTTTGAATACAAAGAGGGCAGCACTTGCCAAATTGTCATGTTTCCAGATTTCCCCGTATGCTCTGAACACTACTACGCTGCAGAGAAGAAAGCTGATACCGAGGATGGAGTTTAAGTTTAGTAACCCACAGCAGACACCTGAGACGGGAGCTGCAGGTCTCTCTTCTGTGGGAGCCAACAGCTAAAGAGAGGCCTAGAGGCTCTTATTTAACCCACTTAAGTCTTAAGTGGTGTCAGTGAAGGGCATAGTTTGTACACATCTGACGAGTCATGCAGCTCTCTGATTTTCCTTCAGTAAGACAAAAACACAAGGTCAAATTCACAATTTGCAACTTCTTCAAGGTCAATGGGCTTTGAGTTTCTTAATTCGTCATCTCAAAGAAAGTGTAAAGCGCATTAGATAGTGAATTTTTAGATTTAAGAGACATTTCAGTATGCCTATACTGTAACATCATATTCTTTTTCTAGTCTCCTTTGCTATGGTAACTTAATTCATCATATTAACTTGCTTTACATTAGTCCAGGGACTCTAAAAGTACCAAAATACAAATACTGAACTGTGTGCAGAAGCATGATTTATGCTGCAGTGTGAAGTTATCTCCTCACAGACATGGTACGAGGTGGAGGGGGAGATGAGGGGCGAGGCTATAAGGTCACACTGAGTTTCCACTTGACTTTGTCAGATTGAAATGGACGCTTTGTTTGGATGCTCTGCAGTGCCAATATCTTCCACATGGTGGCGTAACAGAGAAAAATAGAGTTTTTATATGGAGCTCAGTCGTGTGTGTGTGTGTGTGTGTGTGTGTGTGTGTGTCTTTTATTGTTGAAATACTGTACAGAGGGGTTACAGTTACATAAGTAAGGTAATGAGTAAATTTTTCTCTCAAGCATTTTTACCTCCTCCTTTATTTTTCCCCTACCATTCCCTCCCTTCCCACCTCCCCAACTCCTTCCTCCCCTCACCCCGAAGTTGTAAAGTTGGTTTTCAACATAGTGCCTTGTACATTTCATTGTTACAATGGGTCAACATGTAATCTTATTTCGGCATTTTGTTATTTCCCTTCCCCTCCCCAAATTAGAAAAATATATATACAAGATTCAGGGCACTGACATCAAATACAGTGAAAACAGGGGTTATACCATGGGGGAAGAACATATAAAAGAAACAAAAAAATCATATAGTACATTTTAAATATGTTAAAAACAATAGCAAGAAAGAAAAGTCAAGTTGTGTCCCTATCTTGGGGGTTATTTCACTTAACATCATCTTATATGGCATTACGTACATAGCTTTTGACCTTTTCTGCTTGTCCTAGACTTATACTAGTTATTGCAAATAAGGGAAACCATGCGACCTATGTTTCTTTGGGCCTGGCTTACTTCATTTAGTATAATTTTTTCCAAGTCTTTCTATTTCCTAACAAATGGTAGCCCTCAGTCTTAAAAATGACACCTTGAATGGCTTTACCTGGCTAAAGGATGTCAAAAATCTTCGAACGTTTACAGTATATTCATTCCCCTCCAAAAATGGCTGGGAAGTTCTATTATAGCATAAAACTAAATTAAAAGTTCAGCTAAGAGCTGGGTGCTAGTGGCTTATACCTATAATCCTAGCTACTCAGCAGACTGAGACTTGAAAGATCAAGGTTCAAAGCCAGACTGGACAGAAAAGTCTGTAAGACTCCATCTCTTATTAACTGGAAAAATGTTAGCCTGGAGGCAGGGCTCAAGCAGTATAGCACCAACTATGAGCAAGAAAGCAAAGTGAGAATGTAGGGCCCCAATTCAAACCTTAATATTGGCACATACAAAAAAAAGAAAATGTGAATTTAAAACTAATCTCTCATTGTATAATGAGGACAAGAAGTAGACATTATTTAATTGGACATTCCTGAGAGTACTATTATTAAAACTGTGTTGTTAAATTGTTTCAGAGTTTGAAGCAAAGCCTGAGCTATAGGTTGCAATAGCATACTATCTCCATTCAACTATGGAGAACCTCATTATACACACTGCGCTTCTTGCATTACATCTTGAATTAGAAAAGAAATCAACCTGGCTCCCTGCTTCATTCATGAGAATAGAATGAAGAGAAATGAACCTGTAAAGGTTTAACCCTAGCTGGGTGCCTGTGGCTAGTGCCTGTAATCCTAGCTACTTAAGAGACTGAGATCTGAGGATCACAGTTCAAAACCAGCCAGGTCAGACAGTCTGTGAAAGTCTTATCTGCAATTATTCACACATAAAAAAACCCAAAACAGAAATGGAGGTGTGGCTCACATAGTAGAGTGCCAGGCTTATCAGCCTTGGGGGAAAAAAAAAAGCCTAAAGAATAGCATCCAGCCCCTGAATTTAAGCCCTAGTATCATCACACACAAAGTAAGTATAACTCTGCATAGAATATAAAAGTTCAGCAGAAAGATTAGATCTTATCCCTCTTCTCTATCTTCCCTAACTTTAGTGATACCAATCAGAGATGCCCAAACCTCATTGTGCAGTTGTTATGGAGATGCTGTGCAATAATGCACTACTACGTGGCCATCTGACACTCACAGTACCTCTCCCCAAATGTGTGAATAGGACCTTGCACTTTATTTGCCAAGTTCACAAATGGTCTTCAGGGAGAGGAAGTGGCGAGCTCATTCTGAACACCTACAGATCATCATCACCTGACTCTCCTCTCTCATTCCAGGTATCTTCAGAATAACTGCATTAGACACATTTCCAGAAAAGCTTTTTGGGGATTACATAATCTGCAGATATTGTGAGTAACTTCTTAATAAGTATCCTAATAAAACTACCATGGTAAAATGGGGGTTCTATTTGGGAATCAAGACTTTATTTGGTTGTAGAGCCTGGGAGACAAACACAAAATAATTATTACATGGAAAGAATTATACGAGGATTCTGACTTTAGCCAGTAGATTCCACATGTTGACTCAGTTCCAATATTTTAGCATTTGAGATTCTGTCTAACTAATCCTATCCAACTAAATACTTTCTTAAAATATTTCCCTACTACAAATATGACCCAAAATGGCAAACATAAAACATTTCCTATATATTCAGTTATTATAGTATTACTTTAATATGATGTGATATCACCATCCATGAGATTCTTACCTCCAATTAACTACCAAAAAGCCAGAAGTGGAGGTGCCACTCAAGCGATAGAGTTCCAGCCATGAGCCAAAAGCTAAAGGGATAGTACCCAATTCCTGAGTTCAAACCTTAGTACCTCTCTCTCTCTCCCTCCCTCCCTCCCTCCTTCCCTTCCCCCCCCCCACACACACAGCATACCTCTGTACAGAGCAGGAAATTTCAGCAGAGAGGCCAGCTAGTCTCCTAACTCCTTCCAGCCAGAACAAGCAACAGATTTCAGGAAGAAGAGTTGATCAACACTGCTTCTCCTCTCCTGAGTTCAGTGGCACAGAGATGCCCAGACCTCATTGCACAGTTGGAGAAGATACACAATGGCTTGTTCCATAGCCATTCTGCATGCACAATGCCAGTACTAGGGCTTGACCTTTTGAAGCACTCACTTGCTCAGCTTGCTTACTCATGGCTGGTGCCCTACTACTTGAACTATGTCTCCAGTTCATCATGTTTGATCATTAACTGGAGATTTAAAAATCTTTCAAAGTGTGTCTGCCTGTGCTGGCTTGGAGTTGCAATCCTCAGATCTCAGATTCCTGAGTAGGATTTAGGAGTGAGCCACCTAGCCCCAAAACATTATTTGGGGCCATTTCCCTGTGCTAACTACAGTGTCACATTCACAAGACTTACAGTTTCAGGAGCCTCTGGGTCACCTTTGATACTACTCTCAGCTTCTCAGCAGACGGTTTTCAGAAGTAGGCATCCATAATCCACAAAAGGCTAACTGTAAGCCATTCACACCGAACAATGAGTTTGCCTAATTCATCACCCATGCTATTTGTAGATATCTCAACCACAACTGTATTACAACTCTCAGACCTGGAGTATTCAAAGACTTGCATCAGTTAACTTGGCTGTAAGTATGCTTGCTTTTGTTTTCCCCCATTAATGGTCATAGGATCAGATTGTGTGTGTGTGTGTGTGTGTGTGTGTGTGTGTGTGTGTGTGTGTCTGTGTGTGTGTACTGAGATAGGATCTCACTGTATAGCCTCAAGCTCAGCTTCCACAGGCTAGGGGTAGTGGCATGGTCTGGCTTTCATAATCTCCACCATATACAAGAGCAATGCTCAAATATTTCCCACACTGGAATGTGTCTTTGTATGTTCTACTTACATTTCTGATTGACATAGAATCTGGAGCATTTTACCCAAGTAATTGGGACAATGGAATATCCAGCAGTGGTTGGTCTAAGGAAAGGAAATTCTTTATGCTTTTTCTGGGGGAGAAATTCTGCACCTCACAGTGGCCTTGCTAAGCCAGACAGCCATTCTAATACCCAGGGGTCACCTGGAAAAGGATTCCTCAGCCTCAACACTATCCACATTTGTGTGTGCTGATCCTAGAGCTTGACAGCGTAAGGTTTGGTTTTTTGTTTTCTTTCTCAAGGCTGGTGCTCTACCACTTGAGCCACAGGTCTATTTTTGGGATTTGGAGGTGGTTAGTTGGAGGCAACAGTCTCATAGACTTCCCTGCCTATCTGGCTTTAAACTGTGGTCCTCAGATCTGAGCTTTACAGACAGGAGCTACCAGTGCTTGGCAGTATTCTCATTTTGACTCACTTAATTCTTGCTTCTGGGAAGGCAGCCCTGTGCATCTGAGGCTGTTGTGTACTATGTATGCCCTCTACCTCACACTAGCTACTGGAGTGTACTCCCTCCTTAGAGAACTGTGACAACTACCGCTGTCTTCACACTTTGCCAAGTGTCCGCTGGGAGGAAATAACTGCCCTCTGTGGGAAACGACTGATGGAGAACATAAACAAGTTTAAGGAATTGCTCTTATTGCCAGAGCGTTCAGAGACACTGCTCTGGGAAGGTGGTAACTCATAGCATTTTCAGTCTCCAGCTGAGCCAGCAGCTCCAGTTCCAGGATCTTACCTCAGCTCCCTCTGCTCTCCCGAGACAATGAGCAACTGGCTTAGTGTCAAACTGCAAGAAGGTTCTGTGTCACTCGGCTCTTCAGAAGCATGTTGGCCTAGACTAGCCACAAAAGCCAGGATTTCAGCTTGGTCTAGACTCTGTGTGTGCCTGACTCAGACAACATCTCTAGTCTTTCAAGGCCTCTTTCTTTCTTATCTGTAGGCTGGAATTATAATTCTTTTCAAAGAAAGATGTTGTGAGAATTAAGTCACATAATGTAAGTGCCACCTGCAGAGCTCCTAGCACATAGCAAATACTCCTCCATGTAACTCCCTTCTCCCCATCTTCCCATCCATAATCTGAGATAAAGACAGGAAACAGCACTTGACTTCAGAGACAATAAGAGAGAAGGATACTCATTTCTCTATCTAATATCTTCTACCAAAAAAAAATGCCAGGAGTAGTTTATAACAGTGGATTCGGTATAAATATGTGTACTCTTTCCATTGGAAAGCTCCTAATGCATGGGTTAAAAAAAAATCTACCCATCCATCTGTACAGATGTTACGGAATGTACCATTGAAGAACCATGAGCTCAAAGAGCCAGGTGGGATTATCTAAGAATTACATTTGCATGCAGCCTTCAGTCCCTCAGCAAGGCAAAGCATTTGTGTAGCCCACAGGCAGCCAGTAAGTACAGCTCATAAGGTGGATGTAGGGAGAGAAAGCAAACAATCAGGATCCAATCTGGTGAGTGCTGAGGTGGGCGTTAGAGTCGTTGAACAGCCCTAGGATGAAGCAAAGGCCTTCGAAAACAGAGACAAGAAAATCAGCCACAAACAAACACTTGAAGGATGGGCCAGGTATTGGGAGAGGCAAGATTGTCATGGGCCTTTTGTTTTCTTTTCCTGGTTTTATTTCAGAAATCTAACATTGGAAATGTTTTTTGGTATGTTTTGTCAGAATTCTGGATGACAATCCAATAACCCGAATTTCACAGCGATTATTTACTGGATTAAATTCCTTATTTTTTCTGTAAGTATTCACCTGTTCCTCTACAAATCACCATGACATCTAACACTAACTTCCAGAAAAGGTATTTGAAAAATAGTATATTAAATCCAGCTGGGTGCTATGGCTCATACCTATAATCCTAGCTACTCAGGAAGGTAAGACCTGCGGATCACAGTTCAAATCCATAAGCCTCTTATCTCCAATTAACCAGCAAGAAAGCCAGAAGTGGAGAGCCAGTAGCTCACATGATAGATCACCAGCCTTGAGCTAAAAAAGCAAAGGGTGAGTTAAAGGCTCATTACCTGCACAAAACAAACAAAAATATTAATTCCACCAAATTGTTTATTACTCGTAACCTTTCCTGTGTTTTCAGCCATATTTAGTATTGCTACTTCCTGGCCACAGATTAAAGAGAAGAATGGGCTGTATTATAATGCATATTTTAAGTCTAGTAATTCATTATTTTTATCCCCTTTAATTTCTTAAAATCCAATGTATGTTTGGAGTGGCTAACCAAAGATTCATTTTTATATCATGATATCCTACCTATACTTAAATCTGTTAGAATCTCCTAGGAGGTTGGCTCCAGCTTCATTTTTTTTTTTACATTTTTTTCCAGGGGTGGGGGAGGCAGAGGTTATACCTATTGACAACACTGGGGCTTAACTTAGGGTCTGGGCACTAAGCATTAGCTTTCACATTCAAGGATAGCACTCTACTATTTGAGCCACAGATATACTTCTCGAGGCTTTGTTGGTTGATTGGAAATAAGAATAGCTCAACTTTCTTGTGTAGCTTGGCTTAAAATTGCAATCCTCAGAGCTAGGATTACAGGCCTGAGTCCCTTGGCATCCAGCTCCAGTTTCATTTTTAACAGAGGAAATGTGTAGTTTTGTCCTATGAAAGTCACCAAAAATTCTAAAAATCTCTATCCTACCATCAAGGCTATTTTCATCATTGTATATTCAGTGTTTATTAATGTTCCCAAATGATTTATCCACAGGGAATTCTTATTTTCTTTTATAGTTGATCATGAAGCATCATTATTTTCCTACTTGTCAGAAAGAACTACAATATCATAAATTAATTGTACAGCATAAAATGCTCATGAGTTGTTTTCCTTCCCTCTGATTCATCCTGCTGTCACTTCTTAGATTTAGTGCAGTTCCAATGTGGTCCTTTAATGTTACAAATGATTAATGGTGCCTCTAAGAAGGAATGTTTGATATATGGAACTGGAAATAATTGCAAACTTCAGTTGCACGAGAATTAGCATGAACTTCAAATTTGAACTTAATATACAGTCTTGTTTCAGCTCATAAAATTAAACTACATAATGCTTATTCTTAGGATGTATTTCATGGTTTTACACTCATAGTTTCTTTGTTATCATCTGTTCCTCAGTCCTTGCTATAGTTAATGGCCATTCGGAAGGAGTAACTATGTATATATGCTTTACCCTAATATATTAGGTTCAGCATGTAAGTTTCAAGTTGTGTTATAATAACAAAGACTGCTCTGAAAGTGGCACATGATTTTTGTTTCTAATGAATATTTTCTTTGTCTGAAGATCTATGGTTAATAACTACATAGAGGCCCTGCCTGAACAGATGTGTGCCTATATGCCTCAACTCAATTGGATGTGAGTATTCCTTTATAATTTAATGTTTATTTGTCCAGCTTAAGGAAACTAGCCCTAAATCTAGTTCAAGATTACCTTAAAAAAACCTATCTACAAGTTGGGTCCCCATGGTTCATACCTATAATCCTAGGTACTAGAGGTTAAAGCCTACCTAGAGGACTAAGGTTTGAAATCAGCCATGAGCAAGAAAGCTGAGACAGTAAAATGCCCTGAGTTCAAGCCTGATACATGATCATAAAAATTTTAAAAACCTGTGATTCCTTTCCTAAATTAAGTCCAGTTATGTTGCTTTCTGGTTTAACTATCCTTTGAGGGGGCTGAAGATAGTAGTTTCCACCTGTAGTCCTAGCACTCAGAAGACAGAGGCAGGAAGATCAAGAGTTCAAGGCCAGGCTGGGCAGCATAGCAAGATCTTATTCCAAAAGAAAACCAAAAAAGAAGTGAAAAAAGTAATAGCAAATAAATAATTATACATATAAGAAAGAAGGAGTCAGATACCATTGACTCAAGTTACTCAGGAGGCTGAGATGTGAGGACTGCAGTTAGAAGCTAGCCTGGACAAGAAAGTCCTTGAGCACCAACCTTCAAGCAAGCACCAAAAATCCAGAAGTGGAGGTTTAGTTCAAGTGATAGAGTGCTAGCTTTGAGCGTTTAAGCATAGGAACAGCATCCAGACCCTGAGTTCAAGCCCCAAGACCAACACACACACACACACACACACACACAGAGAGAGAGAGAGAGAGAGAGAGAGAGAGAGAGAGAGAAACAAAAGAACAGGGAAGCATCAGGCCATAGCCTTGTCTTCCTCCCACAATGATTAACAACAGCAAGAGCAGCAAGTAGCTGGGAATCAGCATCGGAGCCCCTGGCTGCTAGAATGCTCATTTTCACCCTAAGCTCCAGCAAACACTGGAGAAAACACAGATGGTGAATGAAAATATAATTAGTTAGTTGGCCTGCTTACAAATCAGAAGGGCCCTTTTACTCAGATGATAGGTGAAATGTCAAATCCAAATTGCTCCAACCAAAAGGCACGGGCAAAACCTCCCCCACCAAGCTTTCCCTCTCCCTTAATTTGCCACCCTGTAGAACAATGACTCCAAACTGTTCATCTTGGGAGAATATGAAAAAGTTCTTCCTCGCTCCATTTAGCAGTGATGGACTTCTAAGACAATGCGGTGTTTATAATATGTTTTTGAGGGAACAAAAAAAATACAAGAATCCTACAAGAATCCTCCCAAGATGGCTCTAAAATAGAATTTAAAAGACTGTGGCAAAGGGGTTGGTGTTTTTATTGTGCCCATGAAAGAAGTTGCAAAACAGGAAATACTGCCATATTTGGGGAATACTGTAGTAAGCTGGCTATAAAGAAAAGCTAGAAAGCCAGGTGTGGTGGTACAAGTTGATAATCATAGCACTAAGGACACGGAAGTAGGAGGATCATGAGTTCAAAGCCAGCCCAGGGTACTAGCAAATTTTTGCCACAGGGAGAGAGATCTAAATGTAGATAGTTCATGTCTGCAATCCTAGCTACTAATGAGGCCGGGATCAAACCCAGGTTCAAACGCAGCCCAGGCAGACAAATCTGAGAAGCAGCAAAAAGCTGGAAGTGGAGTGTGGGTTCAAATAGTAGAGTAGCAGCTGTGATTGCAAAAACCTTGATTGTTCTAGGAGCAAAGAGGAAGGAAGGAAGGAAGGAAGGAAGGGAGGAAGGGAGGGAGGGAGGGAAGGAAGGAAGGAAGGAAGGAAGGAAGGAAGGAAGGAAGGAAGGGAGGGAGGGAGGGAGGGAAATTAGTAGGGGAAAAAGACGAGTGTTTCTCATTCTTCCCTGGTTGGCTCTAAGTGAAAATGTTAAGGCTGTGGACAGTCTTTCCTCAATAGGGCGATACCACCTGCTCTGAGGCACTGGGTGGCAGAAAGAAATGTCCCTGACAGTGATTTGGGGAGGCTTTGTTACATGAAAAACCACAGGAGATCTGAGGATGGGGCCACAGCTCTGAATTTCTGATTCAGTAGATCTGGGGTGGAGTCTGAGCATCTGCACTGCAAGCAAATGCCAAGTGGCTCCTAGGCTGCTTCCTGCCACGCTGGGAGCCGGGCTGCATCACTTCACTTCACCAGGATCTGGATTTGTATGTGTAAAATCATTGTGGCTTGAGCTTCTCCATAAAGACCAAAATACCTATGTGCTGTTGATAGGAATATAAGAATACCTATGTGATGCTGATAGGAATGTAAGAATATGGTGGACCGGGACAGTTACACATGTAGGCTTTAGATTCTGAGAGACCCAACTTACAAGAGCAGTTCTGACACTTCCTAGCTGTGTAAACAGGAGAGTGAACCTCCAAACATGGCAATTGCTGGTGCGTTAATGAGGAGAAACCTCAACAGTCCTGCAGGAGTTCTGGGCTGTGCAGGCAGAGAAGCAGTGGGCTGTAAAAGCCCCAGTGGCAATGGTTTAGGATGATCTATCAACACTATAATTAATAGTAGAATGCCCAGTATAAAAACAATCACCTGCCCTTTCCCTCCATTGGATTGTGCTCTAATATTAATTGGGAAGTGAAACATAATATTAATTATGTTAACCTTACAATAATTAGGCACAAAACACTGGAAGCACCGGGCACCAGTGGCTCAAACCTGTAATTCCAGCTACTGAGGAGGCTGAGGTCTGAGGATCACAGTTTGAAGCCAGCTGGGACAGGAAAGTTTATGAGACTCTTATCTCCATAAAGTACTCAGAAAAAAGTGAGAAGTGGTGCTCTGGCTCAAGTGGTAGAGCACTATCCTTGGGCAAAAGAAGTTCAGAGACAGCGCCCAGGCCCTGAGTTCAGGCACTAAAAATAGTTCAGCAAAAAGAAATAGTAAACATTGGAATGAATTAAAAATAAAATTCAGATACTGCTGAGAACAGTGACTTGAGTCTGCAATCCTAGCTACTTAGACATCAGAGATTGGGGAATTGTGGTTTGAGACCAGCACAAGCATAAAAAATGTCCTAAGACTTCCATCTCAATTAATGGCTGGGCATAGTGGCTTGAGCCTGTCAACCCCAGCCACACAAGAAAGTGCAAGTTGGAGGATTACAGTCCAGGCCAGTCTAGGCCAGGCGAGTGTGACCTTCCCTTCAAAATAGCCAACCCAAAAAGGAGATGGAGGCATGACTTAAGTGGTAGAAGACCTGCCTAGGATGCTATAAGTTCAATTTCCACTATCTCCACAAAGTAAATACATACATATATACATGCATGCATGCATATGCAGATATGGCTATTAACAAATCATCTGTAAGCATATGATTTGTGCGAAATTATTCAAAAGTATTTTCCTTTGTGACTTTCAGGGATCTGGAAGGCAATCAAATAAAATATCTTGTGAATTCCACCTTTCTGTCATGCGAGTCTCTCACAGTCCTGTAAGTACACCACAGGCTTTGGTAAATAAAGAAGAAACTCTAGAGACTGGGAAATTCTAAGGAGACATTGGCAATGAACTCTGAAGCTGTGTGTTGTTTACAGCTTTGGTGTGACAGTCCAATACTAGGTATGTGCATTGACTGATTTAGCAATGGAGGTGAGGCGTCAGTTAAGTTGCCCACACTCGGGTCTGTAGCTGGCTGGCTCCTGCTATCTGAGGGCAGTCCTCCTTTCTGCTACCAGAAAGTGCCCATTTCCCATCCACTATCCACACAGCCTGTCTGGGGTACTGAGTGGCTCTTCTTGCCAATGGCTTGATCTCTCTCTGTCTCTGTCTCTGTCTCTGTGTGTGTGTGTCTCTCTCTCTCTTTCAAATAGAACATTACCATTGCATTCTAAAGGTGAAAAAGAAAAGCCAAGTACTGGTGGCTCAGCCCTATAATCTCAGCTAGTCAAGAGCCTGAAATCTCAAGTCTGAGGTTCAAAGCCAGCCAGGGCAGGTTTTGAACTTCAAATTAGCCATCAAAAAGCTGGAAGTGCTCAATAGGTACGGCACCAGCAAAAAAGCTAAGGGACGGCATGTCCAGTTCCTGAGTTCAAGCTCCAGGGCTGGCATAATTAAACAAAATAAAAGAGTAAAGGGGAAATACAAATGTCTCATGTCTTCTAATTGGCTAAAGAGTTTGATTGATGATTCTGGTTGTTGGTTATACTGTGGTAATGGGGTTGGGCAGACAGATTGGTCAATTGGCATGTTTGGTAAAAAATTGAAAACACAAGTATCTGTTTGTTGTCATTGCAGTTTTCCACAGGGAATAAGCACTTGGTAGGGTCTGTCGATGATTGAATGGGTGGTTGGAAAAATAAAAATAAATGGAACAGAAAAGTGAGAGACATTTTCTAAAATAATCAGAATCAAAAACCAACTGTCTAGCCTCCAGGACCAAATTCAATGTCTCAAATTGCTTAAGCAGCACTTCGTGAGAGAAACTGAGTCCCACATCAGGAAAGCCTCCCTTTGAGACTCAAAGGGGGGTTGTTAAAATCCACCCTGAGCAGAGCATCTCCCAGGGAGAATGGATTCTGCCAACAAACTCAACCCCAAGGTGCTGACTCTCGCCATGTCTTACAGGTTTCTGCCTAGAAATCAAATTGATTTTGTTCCAGAGAAGACATTTGCCTCATTAAAAAATTTAGGAGAACTGTAAGTAGCATCGTCTACTAGGAAGAATATGATTGCTTCTTCCACGATTATCAATTTAAATGACGTGAGACTACTTTTCCATCAGCAGCAATCAACATTCTGTAGACTATTGAAGGTGAAAAAAATCAATTAAGAAAACCAACCTGATCCGAAAGTCAAGAGCACATGAAAAATCATATGGTCGGGCTTAATGTAGAGTTAGCCTACCCTAGTTTTCTTACCTATTTCTTTGGTTGAATATATAGATGCATGTTTGGGAATAAATGAGTGTTCTATAGCTTCTTAGATACAGAGATCATTTAACTCTAGTGGCTGGATGATAGGTAATTCTTCATCAGTGTTTGTTGAACAAATAATGTGGACCAATTGGAATGACATTAGTAAATGGTAACTGAATCAAAGAATTAAATTTCTTATTATTGCTGCAGTAATTATGACTTTTGTCTCGGGTGAATCAAACACGTATGTCTTGAATGAAGAACTCATGTCATGTTTTTCTGTTCAAATATGTTTTCTAGATTTAAACCTCTAAACCAGAAGCATCCTTACATAACTATGTATCTTGGAAGTTGAAATTAAGTCTATTGCATGACAAATAATGGCAAGTAGGGTTAAAAAAAAGTACTCTCCAGATGTAGGTCTTAAAATGGATATTCATGTTTTTCAATGATCCATCTACATTCTTTATACTTTGTTCTGTAATCCAGGAAGTATTGGGGGAAAGAAGTCAGAGTAATTTTTAAAAGTAATTCAGGAGTAATTTCAATCATTTAATCTAGTTAGGGAACATCAGAAATCGCGTCCATAATTTTTATAAAGTACCTGCTACATGCAAGGAACTGCATTTGAACTAAAAGAGATTATCTTTTTTGAGGCAAAAAAGTTAATTAAAGACTCATTATTCCAAAGCAAGCTCCTGGAAATCCCATTGCTGGTCAGGCTCAGGAGAGGGAATATAGACTTGAGTTATGGGGTGAGGAGGGACAGCAACCTGGAACAAACAAAGGCATAATTTATAAATAAATTTAAGGGACTATGTTTTGAAATTTTTCCTAATCCTCTTCAAATCATACATCGCTCTCCCTCATAAAGAAGGGCAAGGAGGTGAACCCAAGATACAATCAGCTAGCTTACTGGTCTTTTAAATATGCATTTATTTATTATTAAGTGGTTTCAATGCCAGAAGTCAAATTATGAATACAGCACATCGTAATCAGTGCTCCCCCTTTCATCGTTCTCCTCCATCTTTCCCCCCCTCATCCCTGCCTTGAAGTTATGTGGTTCAATTCTTACATAATGTACATTGAATAGAATGACTGTAATTGCTCACTTTCCCTTCTTTCGTGTGTCCCCCCCTCACTCCCCTCGCCAATATGGTTCAGCTTCCTAGTGTTCATTTTGCTAAATGGGGTATTGATTGTTCAGAGGAGCTATACCACTGTAGTCTGCCCTTTTTCAGACCACCAGCAATTCATTTCAACATACTTAACCTCGGAGAGCTGTAGGAAAATGTGTAAGCTGAGAGATACTTGAGCAACACAGCTTGAGTTTTTTAAGCACTGGATAATTTTACTTTGCCACTAGGACATCAAATCAACTTAGGGAGAAATAAACTTTCCTGATGCCTTTCCCTGCAATAGAGAGTATATTCTACCTTTACCTTTCTCTGTAACACCTTAAAGGACAATTTCTGGCTATGCCAGGGCATCAGCATCTGGCTCCATGGTCATGCCCTCTCTGTCCTAAGCACATTTGTGTCTTTCTTTCTGGTCCATCATCCAGGTGTGATCCTCTCACTTGGCCCACCAGATGAAAAAAATCACAGCTGGCAAAACCTGGCACTTGGCTATCATAACAGTACCATGCATCTTACTCCATTTCCTGCCTCTTTGTGGGAATCGTATCAGCTTGATACCCAGGCCTGAAAGATGGCTCTTTGCTGCTCTGTCTCTTCCCTG
This sequence comes from Dipodomys ordii, assembly GCF_000151885.1. Classification (NCBI taxonomy): domain Eukaryota; kingdom Metazoa; phylum Chordata; class Mammalia; order Rodentia; family Heteromyidae; genus Dipodomys; species Dipodomys ordii. The sequence goes on from NW_012267318.1 coordinate 5,139,002, forward strand.
ATGCTCTAAGTTCTCTCTAAACCCAAGCCTTTCGGGTGACCCTGTGAAGCCTTCATTGGCTCTCACCTGCTCCACATCGAGGCCCCATCCTGCCTGATGTCCCTCCCTAACTCCAGCCTTTCTTTCATGTTTCTCATTATAGCCATCCCATAACCCACAACCTAATAATCCATCTGCCCCGCTTGAATTCTCACTCTCTGTTGCTTGCTACTTAGTGATGTCTTCCACATGGCTTCCAAATGGAAGTGTGCACAGCAGTCAGAGAGATAACGGGCCAAATGTGTGGAATGGGAGCCTGAAATGTGGTCTAGAATTCCATAAGCATTCTCAGTGATTCCAATGCCACTGGAAAATACTGCCTTGGAGTGTGCATGCCCTTCCACCTAGCCTCCATGAACTTTCCCAGGCTTACTTCCTCTAAATCTTCCCCTTCCCCACCCCCATGCAAATATTTTCTCCTCTATTCCTATTGGACCACTTCCTGGCTCCTGAAGATGGCATTCAATTCCAAGCGTTTCTTTGATTATGTTTACTCTCACCTGAAAAGCTGCTCTTCTTTTACCCTGAACTCATCTGAACTCATTTACCACCTGAACACATCAAGCTGCGCTCACATAACTCCTTAACTTCTCAGGCCATTATTGGTGACTCCTTCCTCTGTGTGTATCTATTCTTCTGTGATTACACTTGTTTCATTCTCTCCTTCTTTTGTAATCTGGCTCTACAAGTACAATTTCCGTTGCTATAAAAAAAAAAGAAGAACAGCTGTGTGCTGTATTTTATGAAGAAAAGGAAACTTGTTTAACTCTTAGAAGGTGGAATGTCCAAGATCAGACAACCCCGTCAAGTTTGTCTGTGTCAGATGGGTGACATTACAGCACAAGCATGTGCAAAAGGCATTACATGGAAAGACAGGAAGCCAAAGAAGCATTTAGGGTCAAGTTTGCTTTTCATTGGAAAAATTTACTTTTGTAGGAACTATGAGAACTACCTTAATCCCTTCCAAGAGTAACATGCCAATGACCTACCACCTCTCACTAGGCCTCCTCTCTTAGAAAGTCTATAACCACAACACTGAAGACCATTCTACCAACACATGAACAACATCCAAATCACAGCACTCTGTGAAGGTTCCTTTAGGGAAAGAGCTAAATCTTAGCTATTTGTAACTGCCCCATATCCATCGTTAGCTCTAAAATATCAAGAAAAAGATAGGTGGACTTGGTACAGCATACCTATAATCCTAGCTATCCAGGAGCTGGAGATAGAAGGGTAGTGGTCTAGGACCAGTCTAAGCAAAAAGCAATAGATTCTATCTGAAAAGCAAACTAAGAGTAAGCATGACAGCTTGAGTTCAAACAGTCCTACCAAATAAAGGCTATGTTTGAGTTTTCAATTCATTTATGTTTAGGAAATTGTATATTGGGTTTTGGTGGTGGTGGTGGTTACTCCCCTATGATTCTTTCTTGATTCTACCATACTATGACATTTAATCATAAACACTCACATTTTTAAAGCAAAAATAGTCCTGTATGAGAATGTATTAAAAACATGGAAAGTTCTATTCAAGATTGTCAAGGCAGATACTGAGTGGCCAACATTATCTTAGTTGGAATTTGAAACAAGTAAAAGACGCAAGAATTGACCTCACAAAATTTAATAAACAAGAGATCACCTACGTGGACCAAGTAGGACTCACAGGAGTGTGAATGACTCAAGTGTACAAAGAGTACCTCCAACAGAGGAAATTAGTCAAAGATCGTAAAGCCAGCATGTGGTAGAAAGGGGGTGAGAGGAAATTCCAGGCAGGAACTGGATGAACATAATGTCAGGTGCCCATAAAGCAATGGAAAACATATCCATTTGGCTGTCTTGTTGCGTAACATGTTATCAGGTTGGTTAATTGGGTCCCTATCTTCTGTTACATCAACTGGGATGACACTAATTGTGAGTAGTAGCAATGCCTAGGTCACAAAATTCCAAAGTAATGGTTTGGGGTTTCACTCTTTCTCACAGGGATCTATCCAGCAATCTGATAACAGAGCTACCAGCCCATCTTTTTAAAGACCAAAAGCTTCTACAAAAGCTGTAAGTTCTCATCATCATCAGATTTAAACAACATCTTAGGCTTCCAAAATAAGAACATTTGTATTTCTTTTTTCTTCCTCTCATGGCAAAAAAAAGAAACCTATCGTCCAATCCTCTTTTGTACCTCCACAAGAACCAGTTTGGAAGTCTCAAACAACTTCAGTCTCTGTAAGTAAAATATTACACTTGTATGTTGACTGTCATTTTAGCGGATGCAGATGCCTCTTAGAGACAATTCCTTCTAAATGAGTAGTTCACACGTAGAAGCATGCATCCTCCCATGATTGTGCATATCACTGTTAGTTTTAATGACATTCTGATTAACCACAAAATTTCCTTTCCTAATGCTGATTGTGTGAAAGACAGTTATGTATTTGAAATCAGATTTATTTTCTTTCTGAAAACTGTATTCATATGGAAAAATATTTCATCCTATAACATTCACAAAACTAAATCTGCATAATTTTTCTTTTAACAATTTGGCAATAACACATTTTTGTAAGGCTTGTCTTCTTTATTTCCTTTTCCCCTGTCATATAAGAAGCTACTTAATACCAGTTGGTTCTTTTAGTAAAATTAAAAAATAAACTTGCAGATGTGAGTATTCAAACAGCTAATGATGTTTAGTGTCTCAAATTGTCAGCCATCTTGAGTTTCAACAGTGTCAAGAATTCTGCCAATTCATGTCTGAGCGTTATGATCCTCTTCTCTCTGTGATCATTTGTTGACCATAAATCATTAGTGTATTTGTTTGCTTTAACTAAATAACACACTATCTCATTTGATCTCAAGGCATTTCTTCATTTAATTTTTTTCCACATTAGCATCAATTAGTTTTTTTGGGGAGTTTCATATTTGACATATCGATATATACTTACATGATCAGATTTGCCAAGTCACTCTCCCTCATTCTTCATTTAATTTCAAAGACTAATAGTTAATATCACTTTTTGTTCTTGTCAACTAGGTTTCTGTTGGTAATTAATACAAGATTAAGTTTTCATTCCAAATTAGTGAGCATCTGCTGATTAAAAACTAACAAGCAATAACAAGAACAACAACAACAAAAAGTGAGCTACACCCTCTCCACCCCCTTGCCATTTCTAAACCAAAGAAATGAATGAAATTGTGGTATTAAAATGTGATTCTGCATGTAAAGTAACGTATTTTTTAAAAATTGACTTAGAGGAGAGTTAAATAGAAGTAATAAATTTGTAAGAGCAGGTATTAGAAAATTTTCATTCATTGGTAACATGAAATTTTGAAGCATCTCATTTAGGACCAGACAATGTGATTACAAAAAATAAAGCTTAATCCTTAAGGCGTTAAAACTATTGTGCATATTTTTCAGAGACCTGGAAAGGATAGAGATTCCAAATATAAACACAGGAATGTTTCAACCCATGAAGAATCTTTCTCACATGTATGTATTATAAAAGAATGAAGACAAAAGCATAGTGAAATATTTTCACATGTGCTCATGTCAATTGTTTAAATGTATCACTGCTCTAAATGTGTTTGTATGCAACAAAAGTCTTCTTTTATTGAGAACTTTTTAATTTTGTCACCTTTGGTCCCTGTTCAAATAGAGTTCAATATTATGATGTGCCGACATGAATGACCCTTCTCTCTGGAAACACGCTGTTAATCCAATTGAGGCCCAATAAGAGATCAGGGTACCAGAATGCCACATTATACACAAGATGAAGTCTGGCTAAATGGTACTCAGGAGACCTGGAAACATTAATTCACTTCACATGAGTGAGCAGTCGGCTGCTCTAAGATTTGAGCCCTTAGGAAGAAAGGTGCTATATAGAGTCCAGGTGTTGTTACTGTTACTAAGTACACTACAAAATGGAGGTAATGAATCTTTATAGTAGTTTCTGTTAAGTCACTTTAGTATATTTGGCTAAAGTGCACTGTGTAAGTTGTGTTAATAATATGTGTTTATAACCTTAATCCTTTCTTTATCAACTGTATAATCAATATGTTCATGATTTAAAAAAAAATTAACCCTTGTCATCCACAAAAGTAGGGAGGACTCGATGTAAGATCCCAAGTTGGGCGCAGCCAGTGGACGAAAGTGTTCATGTGAAGGTGCTTTTTTTGGGGGAGATCATTTTGTTTATCTATGTACAATAGGCATGATGGCTGGAAGGCAGGTGTTTGATACCTGTCCTTGTGGTTTTTGTTCATTTCTCTTTCTGTGGCACCATTAGATAAATATTTAATGAGGCTATCATTTTCTTGATGCAGGCAGAAGGTGAGTACCAGACAAGTTCAACCTTATTAGAACTTGGTGGAAAAGCTGCTGTGTGTTTTTTTAAAATAGGAACCTAAATTCAAAGGTCAGGAAGGAACCAAGTAACATATGACTACCTATGAGGCAGCAACTTCTTTCCCCTTCCTTGTCCTTTATTTATTTATTGAAATAACCTCCCCATCACCATCCCATCCTTCCACCTGGTCCACAGTGGGAGAATGGAAGTATCTTTTTCTGGAGACAGTGGATTTAATGGAATCCTAATAGAACCCAAGGGTGTGCTAGGAAACTCCAGAAAAGGACAAGACACAATAGAGTTACACATCAAGTTCCTTCTATCAGACACTCAATGGTAGGAAGCTGTATTATAAGCCATTCAAAGGCAGAGATTGCCTCCTGGGTCTCTCCTTGACACACCTAGCACACAGTTTCCCATCATACATGTGCTGATCTTATAAATGTTGAGTCCTTCACATGTCCAAGGTATGTTCCAGATACTCAGAATACAGTAACAAATAAGAGAAGTAGGGGGCTGGGAAAGTGGCTCAGTGGTAGAGTGCTTGCTTTGCATGCATGAGGCCCTGGGTTCGATTCTTCAGCACCACATAAGCAAAAAGAAAAAAAAAGCCAGAAGTGGCGCTGTGGCTCAAGTGGTAGAGCGCTAGCCTTGAGCTGAAAAGCTGAGGGACAGCACCCAGGCCCAGAGTTCAGGCCCCACGACCGGACCCCCCTCCCAAAAAAAGGATTGTACTCATAACCTGATTCAAGTAACTGTATCAACTTTACAATAATAACAAATAAATAAAAAAGGATCATATGTTGATTTTTAAAAAAAAAAGAGAAGTAGGCCATCCCATGGAGTTTCCACATAGCTTTGGAACCAGAGTCAATGAGCCAACAATAAATAGTTTATTCAATATTACGATGGGCCAAAACAGAAGCAAAGGCTAGCAGAATGATCTGGAAAGCTTAAGGGAAGTCAGGGTGATATGACATTTTGGCAGACCTGAACAGAAGCAGGGAGCTGCCTGACAGTATCCAGGAGAAGATTCTTCCAGGTGGAGGGCAAAAACAAAGCAAGATTCAAAGGGATGGGCCTGGCTTGTTTGGGAATTAAAAGGCTTTTGTGTTTGGATTAGGAGGCCAGAGGTCCAGTCACAGGAGACCTGGGCACAATGGCAAAGTAAAATAACTGAGACACGAAATTGAGAAATACCAAAAAAAAAAGAAAAAGAAAGAAAGAAAGAAAGAGAAGCAGAATAGACTTGAGGAAAAAAAGTATCTGAGAAATAAATGATGAATTAGTAAAAAGGACAGAGAGAATGTATTTTATGGAGGAAAACCCTGTGCATGCAGGTGCAGGGGCTATGCTCTTCATAAACCACGTAACTTCACCAGTTCCAACACATAAAACTTCTCCATGTTCTCTTTTCTTCTAGAAGTTGAGTAAGTCCTTTCAGGCTCTAAAATCTGTGATTAAGGCAGCTCCATTGCAATTAAATTTTCCTAGTCTCAGACTCTCCTTCTAGGCAGTGTCAGGGGAAAAGGGGCAACTTCAAGTAGATCTAAAGGTTAAAAACTAAAGACAAGTCAGGAATGCTTTTAGGGAGCTGTAGTAAATTCCTTCGATTCTTCCACACACAAGCCCCTAGATAGAAGCTAGATATCCATTCAGTGACTCTAATCCACTTTTTATACCACTCAATAAGAATATCCCAATGTCAGGTAGTATCCTGAGATTTCAAGTCTCCCACAGCATGACCTGACCATCCACAACCAAATAACTTCTGACTTTCTGTGTCCCATTACGTGGATCATCTATCAAAGAACACTGCCAAAAATACCACATCACTTAATGAGGAACTCCTCAGTTAACACAGTCACTACTAAATAAAAATAAACAAGCCTAGGGAAATTGCATACCTAACCGAGTTGCAGCCCTCCTGGTAGAACTGCAGCTGTCATTTCTGTATCATTGCTGTCAAGTGACTCTTCTTTTCCCTTTGACTTTAGTTATTTCAAAAACTTTCGCTACTGCTCCTATGCTCCCCATGTCCGAATATGTATGCCCTTGACTGACGGCATTTCTTCATTTGAGGACCTCTTGGCTAACAATATCCTCAGAATATTTGTCTGGGTTATAGCTTTCATTACCTGCTTTGGAAATCTGTTTGTCATTGCCATGAGATCTTTCATTAAAGCTGAAAATACAACTCACGCTCTGTCCATCAAAATCCTTTGTTGTAAGTATATTTCCTATATAAGTAGACAGGCTAGCTTCTGGAAGCTGTGAGATATAAACATATATATATATATATATATATATACATGTAGTTATATATACGGTGTGTGTATATATTATGTAGAGACCTTCAAAAGGGAATTTAATAGTAATTTAATATAACATAAATTTAACAGAAATTATATATGTACGTTGAGAAAGTTTATTTTCTAAATAACAAAGTGCTACCATATTTCAGAATGTATGTTCTTATAGTGACTTATGCTTGAATATTAACTCTTAAATGTGGGATAAAAGAAAATTGGATAAGGATTGATGATGGAGAAAGTCTTGAGGGTTATAAGCCAAACCTGATTAACTTAAAATAACATTCATGTTTCTCAAAAAGACAATCTCCTCTGTAAACTATGCAAGTGATATATATTTGCTGTCTAAATACTAGCCTTATCCCCTCTCCCCCATTCATTTTAGACTTTCTCTTATCCATTTAAAACTAAGACGTAGTGTGGTGCTGTAGAAATTGCACATATTTGAGAGCCCCGGGCTCCTAGAGGAGGTAGGATGTTAGTTCATTGAATGTAGGAAGAAGGCTAAACCAAGAGATGTTTAGAATTACCAACGTGCACTGCATCGATTTGTCCCCAGGTGCTGACTGTCTGATGGGGGTATACTTGTTCTCCATCGGATTTTTCGATCTAAAATACCGAGGGCAATATCAGAAGTATGCGCTGCTGTGGATGGAGAGCTTGCCATGCCACTTCATGGGCTTCCTGGCCATGCTGTCCACTGAAGTCTCCGTCCTGCTCCTCACCTTCCTGACTCTGGAGAAGTTCTTGGTCATCGTGTTCCCCTTCAGTAACATTCGCCTGGGAAAGAGGCAGACCGCCATCATCCTCAGCTCCATCTGGATGGCTGGATTTCTCATCGCTGTCATTCCCTTTTGGAATGAGGATTCTTTTGGAAACTTTTATGGAAAAAATGGAGTATGCTTTCCACTTCATTATGACCATACAGACCATACTGGAAACAAGGCATATTCTCTTGGAATTTTTCTAGGTAAAAAAAAAAAAGTACTTCTTTTCATTTCCTGGGTAAATATCGTTTTCATAAAGATATCATGTACTTCAGCAAAGATGGATGTACTCACTTGGAGAAGTAAAGGAATATAGTTAAGTAAAGGAATATAGTTATAGTTATGTCCTTTCCAAAGAAAATATTTGCTATGCATTTCTAAAAGTTGTTTTATTATTATTATTATTATTATTATTATTATCTCCTCTCTATTCCTTGATTTCACACTCATATATTGAGTAGCGGAGCTGGGAAAATTCTAGTTTATATTTGGTCCTGAAACCCTACTGACTTACTTGAACTCTCTTATTTCGTATCTAGTTTTGGAGATAATTGAGAAATAATAAATTCCTGGAAACTCACTAGCAAGAGATTATTTATGAAGAAAGCAATAGCAAGAAGATACATTGCCTCTGGCAAATGTAGCTTGTAGGTCAGAAATATAAGGATGTATAGAGTGGCTTTCTTGTTTAGTTTTCTGAATTCCTCTTGCTTTTTTTGTGGTGGTGGTAGGATTTTGTTGTTGTTGTTATGAAAAACCCTAAATTCACTGTTACAAATCAGTGCCAAGCTTAGCACTTGTAAATTCTTTTTTCTTCGGTGCAATATGTATTTCTTCTGCTTAAAGTCAAGGGTATTCCCTTTCTGTTCTTTTTCCTTTAGTCGACCACTCTGATCCTTTCTTTTTGTGTGTTGGGGCAAGGAGAATACTGGGGCTTGAACTCAGCACCTGAGCACTGTTCTTCAGCTTTTTGTCTCAAAGCTGGTTCCATATCACTTGAGTCACAGCACTACTTCTGGCTTTTTGGTGGTTAGTTGAAGATAAGTCTTACAGATGTTCCTTCCTAAGCTGGCTTTAACTGCTATCCTCAGATCTTAGCCTCCTGAACAGCTATAATTTCAGGGGTGAGCCACCAGAACCAGCTGACACTTCCTTTTTCATCAAAACATTCCTCTGCCTTATATTCCTTCTAGTCTCTACCCACTGTTATGAACTTATGTTGAAACCTTAATGTTTTCTCCAACTTGGAATATTATCTGTGCCCGAAGTGGTATTTGACCTTATAATCTTCCCCTCTTCCCATTTATGTGTTTACCATCCTTGTTACAATGTCCCTGGGTATCAAAAAGACTATACACTATATATCTGTTCTGCACAGATGTCTTCAATGTTTTTTTTTACTCTTTTCAAGGTCAAGTTTAAATAAGTCACTTTAAATCCTTACTCTATGGCTGTAATCATTGTTCCCAGTTCTTCATCTATGCCTTCTCTTCCTCCTCTGAAATACAAACTCTCCATTTCCACCATCTTAATAATACTGCTCACACACTATACTAAACAGTAGCTATCTGTGTTCTTGGTATATAACATAAGCTATTTTAACATTTGGTCCTTGTTGTTGTTGCTGTTGTTGTAGCTGTGGTTTCAGTACTAGTGTTGAATCTTATGTTTTACCACTTGAGTTATGCCCAACCCCTTTATCCTTCAGTCATTTTTCAGATAGGGTCTTGCGTTTATGCCCAGGCCTGGTTTGCACTGAGAATCTCCTATCTCTACTTTCCACATAGCTGGGATGACAAGAATGAGACACATGCCTGGCCCTACAACTTATTTCTTCACTGTTCCTAAATTGTACTGTATAGAAACCCTACCTCTATACACACACACACACACACACACACACACACACACACACACACACACACACACACACACACCCCTGTACTCACTACATTACATGCATAGTCAACAGGATTCTTTAATACCTTCCATAGACTTCTATGTATTTAGTACTGGATCCCTAGTCCTCCCAGATAAGGGGACAGGGAGCAGACAAGTACACATATTCATACATCTCAGGCTAATAAATACCATGGCAGAAGAGCATGGGCATTCAGGAGTCCTCTATTTGATAACAGCAGAAGGCTTCCCAGTAGAGATGAACCCCAATGGAAGCCCAAATGCTGAGGAGGTAAAGTCAATTGAGGGCTGAGGGCTGTGTTCCAGGAAAAGAAAGAGTAGACTCAAAGGCCAAAGCTAGGAAACAGGCCCAGATGAAGAGTTAAATAAATTTAGTGCAGCTGGATCTTCAGGTAAGATAGAAGGTTTACCAAAAGGAGTTAGTTACCTGTGACATATTCCAGATAGACAGCAGTATTAAATCATACATGTAAGCTAGGTGCTGATGGCTCATGCCTATAATCCCAGCTATTGACAGAGCTGAGATCTGAGGACTGCAGTTTCAAGCCAGCAAGGCAGAAAAGTCCTTGAGACTCTTACCTCCAATAAACCACTGAGAAAAAGCTGGAAGCAGCACTGTGGCTCAAGTGGCAGAGCACTAGCCTTGAGCAAAAGCAGCTTAGGGACAACCCCAGGCCCTGAGTTCAAGCCCCAAGACTGGCAAAAAATATCCATACATGTACACACATACATCACCACCACCATTATCGTTATTATAATTATTATCCATGTATGCATGGTGTGTATATAAATATAGATAAAATTACATTTTTGTTTGAAGAATTTGAGTACAATATTTTTAAATTAATTAGTTTTATTTTACAGTAGTTTTAAATATAGAGAATAGTTGCAAGGAAAAATGCCAATGGCTCATGTTTGTAATCCTAGTAACTTGGGAGGCTGAGATCTGAGAATCAATGTTTGACGCCAGTCCAGGTAGAAATATCCATGAGGCTCATCTCCAATGCTACCCTTGAGCAAAAAAAAGCTATGGAACTGTGCCCAGGACCTGAGTTTAAGACTCAGTAGTGATACATACATGAAAACATTGCAAAGAGAGTATAATTTTCCGTCTAATTATGCTACTATACTACTTACACTAGTACATACATTCAGAACCTGCCCTTAACAAGAGTTTGAACTCAGAGTTTCTCACTTCCTCAATTTGCTTGCTTAACACTAATTCTACCACTTGAACCATGCCTCCAGTCCAGCATCTTTGCTGGATAATTACCAATGAAGTCTCATGGACTCTTCTGTCTAGGTTGACTTCAAACCTCAGTCTTCAGGATTAAATTCCTGAGTTACTAGGATTGTAGGAATGAACCACTAATAATAACTTTCTTAATTTTGTAGGATATGCATTAAATTTTATGACTGCATTCTCATCCCCTCATGGCTTTAAAAAAAACAACTGTGAAAATATATGTAAATATTCTGTTTGCTGTAAGGAATAATATAATCACTCAGGATTATTATTACAACAGAATAAAACAATGGGAAAGATTGAGAATTAGCATCACAGGGATAGTAATTTTAGATGAGTAGCCTATAAATATATTGGAGCTCTAAAGAGCAAGTCATACAGATGAATTTTAATTTTTGTTTGTTTCCTCTTCAAAATTGAGTCCAAAGGGTTCTAAACCACAGCAATCTAAATTATTATGAGGAACCTGAAAAAAATGTGCAAAAATGCATTTTCTGTTTCACATATTTTTGTTTAAGACTCAAAACCATGAGTCATTGCCTCATTTCTGAGGCAATTATGTTCATGCTAAACTCCAAGGTTACCTTGATCGTATGCATAACATAAGGAAATTGGATTATATTTATTTCTTAAAACATGCATATGATCTTGTATATACATTTTTCTAATGTGGGAGGGGAAGGGAAATAAAAAATGCTGAAATAAGGATACAGGTTGACCCACTGTAACAATGAGATGTACAAGACACTATGTTGAAAACGAACTTTACAACTTGGGGGGGGGGAGGGAGGAGTTGGGGAGGTAAGAAGGGAAGGGATGGTAGGGGCTAAACAAAGGAGGAGATAACATTTGATAGGAAATGTAACCATTACTCATGTAACTGTAACCCTCTGTACAATAAAACACATTTTTAAAAAGACTCCATGTGAGGGTTGACTCTTGAAAGAGCTAAAAACAAAAGTAGCTTATGTTCAGGCTTTAAAAAAAAAGCTAGAGATTACTTCATGATGTACCTAGAGCTGAATTTCAGATGTCTGTAATTTTCTATATAAAAAAATTCATGCCGTTGAAACCTCTTTGTTTAGTTGGAAAGCCTTTATCATATTTCTTTTATTTTTATTTTTGATAGTTCTTTTTTTTAATTGTGAAAATACTGTACAGAGGGGTTACAATTACATGGGCAAGATAATGAGTACATTTCTTATCAAGCATTGTTGCCTCCTCCTTTGTTTCCCCTTCCCATCCCTTCCCATCTCCCACCCCCACCCCTCATACTCCCCACTCCCCCACCCCTGCCAAAAATGTAAAGTTCGTTTTTTGACATAACGACTTGTACATCTCATTGTTGCAATGGGTTCACCTGTATCCCTATTTAAATGATTCGTTTTTACCCTTCCCTTCCACAAATTATACCAACATCAAATACAGTGAAAACAGGGGTTATACCGTGGGGGGAGGGGCATAGAAAGCAACAAAGAAATCATCTTATAAATGTGTTAGAAACAATCGCATGAAAGAAAAAAACATTTGCATATCTTAGGGTTCATGTCCCTAACATCAACTTATCTGACCTTTTCTGCTTGACTCAGACATATACTAGTTATTGCAAATAAGGGAAACCATGGGACCTATGTTTCTTTGGGCCTGGCTTACTTCACTTAATATAATTGTTTCCAAGTCTTTCCATTTCCTAACAAATGGGGCAATGTCGTTCTTTCTGATGGAGGCATAGAAACTTAAGAATTTTAGCTAAATGCTTCTGATAAGACAAATGATTCTAGAAAGTACAAGTGTGTGAACCATCATATTCAAGTACCCCAGTGTTTACTGTTGAGATGTTAAGAACTGTGCTTTCCCCAACAGGTGTGAACTTGCTGGCTTTTCTCATCATTGTATTTTCCTACATTACTATGTTCTGTTCCATTCAAAAAACTGCTCTGCAGACGGCAGAAGTGAGGAATCACATTGGAAAAGAGGTGGCTGTTGCAAATCGCTTCTTTTTTATAGTGTTCTCTGATGCCATCTGCTGGATTCCTGTGTTTGTAATTAAAATCCTTTCCCTCCTCCGAGTGGAAATACCAGGTCAGTCCCTTCTACTATTTATTCCCAAATGTATTAATGCCTTCTTGGTCCCTTTGTTTGAGGAGGCTGGAATCTTGAACAGTGCCTAACACATAGTAAATTCCATAAATATGCATGTCTTCAACACAAAAGTTATTTTTTCCTCTGGTGGTGGTGGTGGTGGTGTGTGTGTGTGTATGTATGACTACTGGGGCTTAAACTCAGAGCCTCTTGCTCTCACTTGGCTTTTCCCTCCAGACTGGTGCTCTAGCTACCACTCAGGTACACATCTTGGCTCCCAGACACTAAACTTAGAGATCTGTGTGAAGCTACATCTTCACTTCCACATTTTACTGGTTAATTGGCGTCTCACTGACTTTTCTGCCTGAGCTGGTTTCACACTGATACCCTCAGATCTCAGCCATCTGAGTAGCTAGAATTATAGGCATGAGCTACCAGTACCCAACTTGCTTCAGTGTTTTATAATCAGCATTCTGAGAGGGAATAGTGGTGCTGCAGTCCAGTTAGAAATAATTTTAAAATGGGAGCTAAAAAGAAAGCTAGTTGGAGCACCTTGCCTCCACCTGAGCTACATAGCAGTTTTTAAAGAGGCATGGAAAAATCATTAAAATAGGTATACCCTGGTTTCACACAGTCCTCTGAATTACTGCTCTGACATTAGAAGACCTTCCTAAAACTGAGTGGAACATGCCATTCAGAATGTTCTTTAAGCCAGGTACCAGTGGCTCATGCCTGCAATCCTAGCTACTCAAGAGGCTAAGATCTGAGGATCAAAGCCAGCCCGGGAAGGAAAGTCCATGAGACTCTTATCTCCAATAAACCACTAGACGCTGTGGCTCAAGTGGTAGAGCACTCGCCTTGAGCTGAAGAGTGCAAGCACAGTGCCCAGGCCCAGAGTTCAAGCCCCATGACCGACAAAAAAAAAAAGAAAAAAAGAAATCCAGAATGTTCTTTAAACATGGAGTTTTACAGACTATTTGTCTTTGCCTGATAGAAAGCAGGTTCCTCTCAGAAACCGATTTTTCTTCAAGATTAAGGTACAATTAAGGTGACAATTTCTTTTGGGATTACCACAAACCAAAGTAACCTACTTTGTGTAACTTTGATCATTATTCAGATCATACTTTTTTCCAATAAGAATAAGTAATATAAAACTTTAATTAATCTAAATAAATTTTTCTTCTATTTTATTTACAGTTTAAAAAAATAAGAAAGTTGAGGGAAGGGTTGGGGTTGGGACATATGGGGGAGAATAATGGAAGGGGTGACATTGACCAAGATGTATTGTACTCATAAACTTCTTTATTGAATGACAACTCCTTTGTATGACTAAAAAATTTAAATATTTTAAAAATTAGCATGAGGAAAAAGGATGGAATGGGAAATGGTAGTAGAATACACAGAAGAAAGAGAGAAAGAAAGTGATAAAAGAGAGAAGGTCACACAATTAGAGAAGAAATTGAAAAGAAAAGAAAGTTCTTTAGAGCATAAAGCAGGGTCAAGAAAAGAACAAAGTTAGGGCTGGGAAGGTAGCTCAGTGGTAGAGTACTTGCCTTGCATGCATGAGGCCCTGGGTTCCATTCCTCAGCACCACATGAGCAAAAAGAAAGAAGCCGGAAGTGGCGCTGTAGCTCAAGTGGTAGAGCGCTAGCCTTGAGCTGAAGAGCTGAGAGACAGCGCCTAGGCCCAGAGTTCAGGCCCCACAACCGGACTCCCTCCCCCCCCAAAAAAAGAACGAAAAAGAAAAGAAAAGAACAAAGCTAAATGGTTAAAAGGTAAGACAGTCAAAGGATTGGAGGGGGAAGAGAGACTGACAAAGGATAATGAGGGGAAATATCATCGGCTTTATTACCCAGCTGTTCACCTAACCTGGGAGTTCTTTGAAATTTCAGCAATACGGGAGGAGCCAGGATTGTAATGAGGCTTGAAAATTCCAAGAGGTGTGACCGTTGAAAAGAGATGTCCACAGAGCTACTAACTAAGGCCTGGATTCATATCTCTAGACCCCCTTCTTTTGTGACTGTTCTGGGGCTCGAACTTAAGGCCTGTGCATTATGCCTGAGCTTTTGTCCTCCAGGCTCTACCACTCGAGCCTCAGCTCTCCTTCCAACTTTTTTGGTGTTTAATTAGAGGTAAGAGTCTCATGAACTCCTTCACAGGCAGGCTTCAAATTGCAATCCTCATATCTCAGCCTCCTGAGTAGCCAGAATTACAGACATGAGCCACCGACACCTAGCCCCCGGATCTATTTTACAGAGAAGGTAAATGAAACCAAGAGAGTGCAAAGAACATATCCAAGATCATACATCTAAGAAATGTGTCATCAGAGGAACAGGCTACCTTTAGAGGGGTTACGACATTTCATTCTAACTCAGCAAATGAGACAGTTGGAATGGACACTGTCATACCAAATTTCTTTCAACAAGGTGACTTTTGGGGTCTCACTCCCTGAATATTTTATTAGTATATGTAAGACTGCACACAAAATGAAGAGAAGAAGGGTGGGAGAATACAGTCATAACATTCAATATATATGTGAAAGTAGATCTAGAAAAATTGAGGGGATGGGTGAGGGTTATGGGGGAGAATGATTAAAGGGGTGACATTGATCAAGATGCATTGCACTCATAAACTGACATGTCAAATTGAGACCACTGTGTACATCTACTTAAAAACAATAATAGAAATATGAAACTGAAATAAAACAAATGGAATTCAGCCTGGCACTGGTGTCTCACACCTGTAATCCTAGCTACTCAGCAGGCTGAGATCTTAGGATCATGGTTCAAGGGCAACCCAGGCAGGAAAGTTCTTGAGACTCTTAACTCCAATAAACCACCAAAAAGCTAGAAATGGAGCTGTGGACCAAGTGGCAGAGTATTACTCTTGAGCAGAAAAAAAAAAAAAAAAGCTCAGGGACAGCACCCAGGCCCTGAGTTCAAGCCCCAGGACAAGCAAAAAATAGCAACAAGGAAAACCTCCCCAGGACTGGCATAAAAATAAAGTAAAAAAGGGAATTCACTAACTGGAGGACACATTCCTCTTCAAATCTTTAAACCCCAATAATATGCTAATAGCAAACTGGGAACATCAGGGCAGAACAGTAACTTGAGCACGGGGTGGAGCTCCCACTAAAGTCAGATGTGCCACACTAGAAATTTCTTGAACAATGTTCTGTTGATTAAGGATGGCTCCTCACTTGTCTTATTTTTCTGTAAATGAAAGCAATAACACATGAAATTACATTAAGATCAATATACAGTTTACAAAACATTTTTAGATTTTTGTCATTTTGACTCCAACTGTCTGCACTTTAGTGTCTTAAACTCAGAAAGGCAAAATGGGTAAGACCTTGAATCCATTGCTCCTTGGTTTTTTTCCCCTCATAAATGGCATTCTTCAATAAGGTCAGAGGAAATTTAAGTGTAGTGCACAACTACCTCCTTAATAGTATTAGCTGAAAACTTTTGTGGATTTGTGTGTGTGTGTGTGTGTTGGTCGTGGAACTTGAACTCAGGGCCTGGGCACTGTCCCTGAGCTCCTCAGCTCAAGGCTATTGAGCCACAGCGCCACTTCCGGTTTTCTGATGGTTTATTGGAGATAAGATTCTCACAGACTTTCCGGCTTTGAACCATGATCCTTAGATCTCTGTCTCCTGAGTAGCTAGGATTATAGACACGAGCCACCAGTACCCAGCAAAATTTTCTTATATGTATTGAAATCACAAAACCTGGGCACTGGTGGTTCACATTCGTAATCCTAGCTACTCAGCAGGTTGAGATCTGGGGATCTCAGTTTAAAGCCAGCCCAGACAGAAAAGTCTATGAGATTCTTATCTCCCATTAATCAGCAAAAAGCTGTAAGTAGAGGTATGACTCAAGTTGTAGAGCACCAACCTTGAGTGAAAAAAACCAAGTGAGAGTTTGAGTTCATAGCCAGTACCAGAAATCAATCAATCAATCAATCACATAAAACATCGTGGTAGCTCAGTGATAGTGTTCTTAGCTAGTATTTTCAAGGCATTGAAGTCAATCTCGCCACCCCCTTTAGGCTGAAAGTATATCTCAGTAGGGCACTAGCCTAGCATGGATGAAGCCCTAGGTTTGGTTCCCAATACCACACACACACACACACACACAACTCACCTGCTTGTTTTCATATTTTGTTTCCTTCTTTAGGCACAATCACTTCCTGGATAGTGATTTTCTTCCTTCCTGTAAACAGTGCCTTGAACCCAATCCTCTACACCCTCACCACCAGCTTTTTCAAGGACAGGTTGAAACAGCTGCTGCACAAACATCGGAGGAAATCCATTTTCAAGATTAAAAAGAAAAGTTTATCAACATCCATGGTGTGGACAGATGACACCTCTTCACTTAAACTTGGGGTTTTGAGCAAAATAACCTTTGGGGACAGTATAATAAAGCCAGTTTCCTAGTGATGGTTGGAATCACTGGATTTTCACGGGACTACCTAAAACAAGGTACAGCTTTTGGAAGATGGCATCTGCAATGCTTTTCAACTTGGCCAGCGGCAATCTTTGCCACCTAAGGAGCACAGAGGACTGACTGCTGGCCCTGCTTTCCAGTGGCGGCTGACTACCTATCAACTGTGCTGAGAACTGCACTGAACGTTTCTCAACCTCATAGGCACAAGTGAATCTACTTAGAGTAGGCTGATAAACAGGTGACCTCCAGCCAGGCAACACTACAAAACTACCCATGAATGCCTCTCTACGTGTAGAAGATGCATATAGTCTTTTACATTGCACTGTCCATAAAATAAAAGAATTCACCACCTTTTATTCCACAATGACTTAAATCTGACATCTCTTTCCTTGTTGGTCCAGGATCAAATAAAATCATCAGCAATGTGTGGATGCTTTGATAGCAAAGATGTTGATTTACCCCTGAGACCTACTTTTGTAGGCTGATTAGAAAATAAAACTTCAAAATTACCAGGTTTAATCTGACCACAGAGGCACGCTGTTGAAGCCCATTTGCTTCCTTGGACTTTCTTAAACTTAGAAAAGCTGAAATCTTAAGTAAAATGTTTTATCTAAAATACCAAGGAAAATGAAGCACCCAACTGTGAAAAAGACTATACTTTTGTTAAAAGATAATTTCTTTAAAGCAGTATTTCTTTTGTTGGTAAGTTCTGTTTCTGTAAAACACACCAAAAGTACTGAAAGAGATTCGAGAAATTGTTTGACTCGAGACAACGTGTTTATTTGTATAGACTCCTTCCCTGAAAACTTTTCTTTTTCAACAACAAGGCCAGTAACTTTGGATTTGTTTTTTTAAAACTGAAAAAAGTGTTTGTGAGGGCCTGGGTTCTTTTTTAATACTGAAAGTTTATATGTGAAGTAAAAAGGTCAGGAAAATAAAATTATATTTTACATTTGTCCACTATTTTAACAAAGACCACAGGTAAGGTTAATGACTAAGCTTGTCTCTCAATAAAGAATATGGGTGCTAGGGCTGGGAAGGTGGCTCAGTGCTAGAGTGCTTGCCTTGCATGCATGAGGCCCTGGGTTTGATTCCCCAGCACCACATAAGCAAAAAGAAAAAAAAGCTGGAAGTGGCGCTGTGGCTCAAGTGGTAGAGCACTAGCCTTGAGCTGAAGAGCTGAGGGACAGCACCCAGACCCAGAGTTCAGGCCCCACGATTGGACCCCCCCCAAAAAAAGAATGTGGGTGCAAAGCCCAGCACTTCCCCTAACACCAAGACTCGTAGTAAACTTTTTCTTTCTTCCTTTTCCTTTTCACAAAACATAAAAAAGGCAAATTTCTATAGCATTTACTTCATGGAGACAAAATGTAAGTATCTATCTGAAAAAACATACCTTTTTATCCAGTAGCATCTAGGACACACACACACACACACACACACATGCGTGCGCGCGCACGTATCCAGCCATCCTCATAATTAACTTGCTATTATTTAATATTCACTAAAATGACAACACATGTTCCTTTGATAAATAGGTCATTTCTTACCTATAAGTGAAGGCTTTCCATTAAAATTCTGAAACTAATGTACCTACCCCTTGACTAGGCTGCTCTTTTTCCTTCCAGTTGCAAACTTTTCTCTCTCTCCTTCCTGCAACATGATGATTGCCTTCGTGCAGATTCTCTGGATTCACTGACATTTTACTAAGTGTCCTTGGCAGGTCCTTGATCACTGTTATAGTTTGGGTTTTGCGTGTTTCCCAGTGCCTTGTCTGTTGAAGGCTTGATTTCCCCTCTGATACTCTGTTGGGCGGTGATAGGACCTTCAGGAGGCAGGCCTAATTGAAGAAAGTTAGGTCACTGGGAGCATGAAATTAAAAGTATGTTGGGATACTAGTCCCTTCCTCTCTTTTTACTTCCCAAATGCCATGAAGTAGACACGTTTCCCTTGCTCTGGTATAATGTGCCCAAAAGCCACAGGGTTGAGTGACCATGCACTGAAACCTCTTGGACATGAGCCAAGATAAATCTTTCCTTCTTCTTTTATTTTTTTGGTCTGAGACCAGGACTGATACCTGATGCTTTTACTCATTGGCTAGCACTCTACCAATTAAGGCATTTCTCCAAGCCCTCTTTTCTCCTTTGCTTCTCTCATAAGTCCTGGGGTCAAAGTGATGGAAAGGTGATTCCCACAATCACCATGTGATTTATTTACTAATGTATTTCCCAACATCAGGACATAAATCAGAAATAGTTCCTAAGCCTACACTGTTTCCATTTGGGCAGAAATGTGGATCTCATATTCTTGAAAGGAATCATCAATGATCCAAGAACCAGACAGACAAGAGTGAGCTTTGAACACCCATACTACTCCTGTTGACTATAGCCTGAAGATTCCTGGAAGTCTGCAGCTATGAGAAAAACTGGAAACTATGTATGAGTCAGTAACTTTCAAATAACAGAAGTCCATTAGCTTAGTGATTGAAATCCAATAGTTTAGTGAGCTACAATCTTACTCTGTATTACTATACAAACAATACTACTAAAAATAATATGCACTATACCAAATAATGGTATTCTATCTGGACTAAGATCATTTGTTGGGTAAACCTAGTTTTCCAGTAAGTTATGAAAATATCACCTGAGTTGGTGAATCATTTCCTATTAGAATAGAAATCTAGCTATCACACTAGAATGATTTTAACAGGTCATAGACAGTGCCACCTTGGAGTAGAAGAGGAGGAAGTCCATCCCCACACTCATGTGTACATGGCTAATATCTTGAATTAAAGGAGAAAGGAAAGCTGGGTAGCTTCAATAGCCTATGCCTCTAATAGTAGCTACTCAGGAGGCTGAGGTCTGAGGATCCAGGTTCAAAGCCAGCCTGGGCAGAGAAGTCTGTGAGACTCTTATCTCCAATTAACCACCACAGAAGCTAAAAGTGGAGATGTAGCTCAAGTGATAGAATGTCAGCCCTGAATGAAAACGTCAAGCAAGACTGTGAGACCCTAAGTTCAAACCCTAGTACTGACACTGAAGAAAAGGTCGGGGAGGGAGAGAAAAGATACAAATGCAGGGCTGGGAAGGTGGCTCAGTAGTAGAGCGCTTGCCTTGCATGCCTGAGGCCCTGGGTTCGATTCCTCAGCACTACATAAGCAAAAAGAAAAAAGCTGAAGTGGTGCTGTGGCTCAAGTGGTAGAGTGCTAGCCTTGAGCTGAAGAGCTGAGGGACAGCGCCCAGGCCCAGAGTTCAGGCCCCACGACCGGACCAAAAAAAAAAAAAAAGATACAAATGCATATGGAGTTTCAGGTGGGAGTGCATATAGAGTACTGAATATCTGTGTTAACCATAGCTCTAAGTTCGCTTATATCACTTTGTTTCATTCTTAAAACTCAATTGATTTTCTTTCTGTCAAAATGGTTTAGGCCCATTGCAGTTACTGAAATAGCTTTGTGATGGCCATGGGCTTTAAATGAAATTATACAAATCTGAATTTAAGGTGGGAACCGTATCACCTTTCCCCACTCTTATTTTGCTCCTCCCTTCCCGCCGCCCCACCTTGCATCCCCCTCCACTGGACTCCTGGCCATACTCTTCAGAATGTCAGTCTCTTAAGGATAACTCTGGTACCAGAGAGTCTATATTGCTGACTTGCTACACATCCGCCCATGCTACATTTTCAAGATTGTATCTTAACCCAGATAATTCTTCACAGTTCGCTACTATTCTCGAGTTAGTAAGTAATGAAAGTGCTGAAGTGTCATCAAGTATATAGAAACTACATGCCTCCCAAAATTAACCAAGAATATATGTGTGACATATTTTTCTTCATTTTTCAATGGATCATATGTTGAAATTGTTTTAGCTTGACTCAGAAATACTGCCTATGCTAAAATTCATGCCTGTAATCCCAGCACTCGGGAGGCTGAAACAAAAGGATGGTGAGTTCAATGCTAGCTCAGGATTTGTCGCAAATTCTTCTTTCCACAAACAATTATGTTTTGTTGTTTTGTTCTGAGATGGGAATCTCACTATGTAGCTCAAACTGGCCTTGAATTCACTGTGTAGGCTTAGCCTTGAACTCATTTGAAATATAGGTGGGTGTTACTATGCCATACAAGCTAGTTTTACCTATTCTCTTACCCTGGTAAATAGCAAGACAGAAGCCAGGTGTTGGTAGCTCATGGTAGCTACTCAGGAGGCTGAGATCTGAGGATTGTGGTTTAAAACCAGTCTGGGCAGGAAACTCTTCGAGGCTTTAATCTCCAATTAATCACTAGAAAACCAGAAGTGGTGCTGTTGCTCAAAGTAGTAGAGCACTAGCCTTAAGCAGAAGAGCTCAGGGACAGCACCCACAGAGTTCAAGCCCCACAAGTAACAGAGAGAGAGACAGAGAGACAGAGACAGAGAGACAGAGAGAGAGACAGAGAGACAGAGACAGAGAAACAGAGAGAGACAGAGACAGAGAGAGAGAGAGAGAGAATGACTACAAAGTTCTGTGTTTATACTTATCCATTAATGTGTCTGTTTATAGGCCAGTCATCTCACATCCTATTTATGCAAGATGGAAGGTTACATATGCAATAATGATAATGTTCATCTTTGAACTACAAAAATGAAATTAAACTTTCAAAAATGACTTTTGGGTAGGAGACTTCAAAGTTCTTAAGAAATACTTGCTAACTTCTCTAAACTGGTTGAAACCTATTATTCAATCTATTTCTAACTAGTAAAGTCTTCAGGCTGCTTCCCCATATAACACATGTAAGAGGAATAAATTACAAATGAAGAAACAGGAAACAACAAGGCCCAGTTGTGAAATCACAGTCCCAGGAATGAGAATATTATGCTGTTTCAACACACTCACCCCAAGTCACAGCGACACTTCTTAATTCCTAAGTAGTTTGGATACAAGAATTATTCAGGAACCACACAGGAAGGAAGCAGAGGCACTTGTACAAGAGTAGTGCTTCTCTGAACTCCAGGTGCTATAGTGTTTGAGTGTTTGATGCAGTGATTTTCACACTGAAAGCCCAGGCTTTTCTGCTACTGACAGCACACATCTGAGGGAAGGAGATTCAGGACAAGAATTAAGACATAGTATCAGTTCAACCATCAACTACTTACATGACCTCAAGTATTTTTAAATCCCTTCTTTTTTCTGCAACTGGCTTTTCTTAAAGTTGTATCATATAACTATATACATATAACTATGTATATGTGTACACATATACATATACAAATGTCTAGGGCCCTTTCTGTTCAGGTCTATTATATGTTTTAAGTTAAAAACCACATGTGAAGATCTAAAACTTGACATCAAATGCAGTGATTACTGCCTTCTGAGTTGCTAGGATTAGACATAAGATCCAGCACCCTGCAGATCTTTTTGTTGTTTTTTTTGTTGTTAAGACTTTTAAGTAACCAACGACAAATAACTGTCACAGAGTCATTAATGTTTAGAAATAGAATGTTGCTCCAGAGAAATCATAGATCATCTCATTTGAATCATTGACTCATTGATGAATACTTATTGTCTGTTTATGCCAGACAAGATTCTAAGTGATCAAAATATGTCAGTAAATGCATGGAACTGTCTTGATGGAGATTGCATTCTGCAGCATGGGTAAACACACATCATTAGAGGAAAATAGCATCTTCAAGGATGCTAAGAAATGAGAAGTTCTAGGGAAGTTGGAGAGTTGCTGTCAGAGGAAGGAATGCAGAAAAGACATCTTCAGGAGAGATGATGTTTGCAGAATAGCCAGACACATTTCTTCTCAGTTTCCTTATCTTTAAAATAAGAAAGATAGCACCTACTTCAAACAGCTACTGAAAGGATTAAAAATAAATGAACAAATATATGTTGCAGCATTGATCCTGAAATTCATTAATAGCTCAACAAATAATCTACCTCTCTGTCTGTTTCTGTCTGTCTCATACACATACATACACACACACATACACACAATTTTTTCATAAAGGCAGAGCCTTGAACATACTAGGTAAGTTATCTACAAATAGATATTATCTTAATCACATCAATTTTACTCACCATAGTGATCATCTTCTATTCAGAATATTCATATATTCAGATCATTTTTCTATTGTTCTTTCCCCTTCACCTGGTGGTACAAGGGCTTGAAATTTTGGCCTCATATTTGCTAGGTAGGCACATCATCACCAGGGTCATGACTCCAGGCCTTGTTTTCTTATTTCTGTGCTCACAGATTGTGTGTGTGTGTGTGTGTGTGTGTGTGTGTGTGTGTGTGTGTGTGTGCATACAGGCCAGTATGGGGGCCTGAACTCAGGGCCTGTGTATTTCCCCTTAGTTTTTTTGCTCAAAGATGGCATTCCACCATCTGTGACAGCCACAGCCCACATCTGGCTTTTTGGTGGTTAATTGGAGATAAGAGACTTATCAACTTTCCTGCCCAGGTTGGCTTCAAACCTCAGGCCTCAGACCTCAGCCTTCTGATGTAGGCATGAGATTTTAAGGCTCAGGGGCCAGCTAAGGCTCAGAGATTTTAGTTAAAAAAATCTATGCATGTGTATGCATTAGACATCTATGTAAGTTTGCACAGAAAATTTAGACTTCCTATGGTCAATGGATATCCCATAAAAAGAAGTTATCTAAAAAACAATTATAAATATGGATACCTCTGAAGTAACTGGAAAAAGTAAACACAATCTTCTGTAGAGCATATGTTTCCAACTCAGGCTTCACAAACATCTCTGAGATTTTATATCTTTATATCAGTCTTTATTAGACTCCACAGAAGTCTCATACAAGATGATTCATAATGCAGTATAGTAATGATGAATTCTACTGGGTCAGATTAGAGAGCCTAAAATCAGATCCACACATTTCCATGACCTGTATGTAACAGAAAGCACTAACAATCAGTATGAAGGATGATAGCTAAGGAGATACAGTCAAAGCGACCATTTGCACATCAACCCCCAATATTGTGTCTGCGTGTGCCAGTATTGGAGCTTGAACTCAACACCTGAGTACCCCTTAGCTTTTTCTACTCAAGGCTGACACTCTAACATTTGACCCATAGCTCCTCTTCTGGCTTTGTGATGGTTAATTGAAGATAGAAGTTTCACAGACTTTTCTGCTTTAGATAGCTTCACATGTTGATTTTCAGACTTCAGCCTCCTAAATACAGCTGTGAGCCACTTGTGCTCAGCAAGCCCCAAATTTTTAACTCAATACTTTCTCAGCGCAAAACAATCTATAATTTAGAATTATCAGATGAGAATTTCAAAGAAATGAATATCACTAAATAATGAATAAAGGAAAATATGTTGATAGCGAATGAAGAGATAGAAAATCTTAGCCAAGAAATAGAAACTATGTTTAAGGTAACCTGATGGACATCCTAGAACTAAAACATACAAGGTCTTAGTTTCCTATGACTGCTGTAACAATAATCACAAACTGGCTGGTTGAAGACAACAGAATAGTCTATTAGAGTTATAGAGACCAAAAGTCTGATATCAAAATGTTGTCAAGGATAAACTCCCTCTAGAAATCAAAGACAAATTCACTCGAAGCTTTTGTGACTCCTGTCATTTCTCCATCCTCTGCTGGCCTTCTTCTGTCTGTTAATTCTCTCCTGTGTGCCTCTTATAAGGATACCTGCCATAGATTTAAGGCCCACTCAATAATCCAGAATAATCTTTCATGATAGTGGGGTTTGAAGTTGGTGCTCCACTTTAAGATTCTAGATTTAATTGCAACTTAAAAAAAAACCTTCTCTCTCCTCCCCTGAACCTTGCCCGCTAGATGTAGGGTAACAGTTATTGGTTCCATAGATTTGCCGTATTTTCTGAGAGGCCATTTTTCAGCATATAATATATTATCCCTGGAATTAAAAAAAATTAACACACTGAATAAATTTAGCAGAATGTAGAGTTCACAGTGTTTTACATAGTCAAATATAAATTACTTAATACAAAGAAAAGATACAAAAACAAGAACCAAAATTAACAAGGCCTCAAGAACCTATAGGTTAGTATCAAAAGAGCTAACTAGGAAGAGAAAACAATGTAGTGAAGGAAAAAGAAAACCTTTTTGGTGAGATAATGATAGAAAATTTCCCATAATATTTGAAAGGCATACATTTATAAGTTTAAGGGGTTTGGCAAATGTCTAGCAGAGTTAATAAACATGAAGATTTGCATTGTTTATGAAGCATTATAATATATATGATTTGGTTGAAAAGGGGCTGTGGGAAGCTTTCTGGATTGACGATAAAGTTCTAACAGATCAAAATTTGTTCTTTAAAAGTATAAACATTTGTTAAAACTCAGCAAACATAAACTTAAGAATTGTGCATTTTATTGCGTGTAAATTTTACCTCATAAGAGTTTTTAAAAAGGCCTAAAGCAACAGGGAGTGACCATGATCTGAAACCTCTAAAAACATGAGCTAAAATAAACATTTCTTCATTTAAACTAAACAAAAATACTGGAAAGCTAACAGACAGGGTATATGTGTATGTGAAGCTGGAATAAAGCACCATCCTGGCAGATTTGTGATGGAGATGTAGAGTGAATTTTCATCCTGTTTTCCTTCTACGTGCAGGAAGACTTGAAGGAAGAAGCTATCTTTCATCAAATTTGGTCATGCTTAAAGGAAAGCCTATAATTTCAAGGCATTTCCTTTTGTTTAATGTGGCTAAAGGGTAGAGAACTTGAATAAAATGCCCTTTATTTAACAAAGCAGATTCATATTTTGGATATGCAAAGGTAAGCTTCAAACCTTAGTTCGAAACAGGAGTGAAGAACAAAACTGCTATGCAGAAGAGATCAAGGGGATTTAGAAGACAGGGAAAACAGGTGGAGGGGCACATATTTGTAAGAAAAGAAAAGCTCAAATAGATTGAAACAATATAAGCTGAAATGCAGAGGTGGAAATGAAGCCATCAGTTTTGAAGTTTTTGTTCTAAGCCGCAATCTTTCATTGTCCTCAATTCTCTCAGTAGCAACCTACTATGAACAGAATCTCTGTGTGGACAATGATAGAGGGACAATGAAGCTATCTTCCCTAGTAGCCCTCCACGTCAATGTGTTATGGAAGTAACTGAGTTCTCTAAGAGAGAGAACAGAGGCCTAGTGAGCACACAGGGTCTGGCAAAGAAGATAATGTCTTTCCTGCAGTAGTTTAGAGAAGTAAAGTATAGCTTTCTGGAAATTCCATTGTGGCTGACTGGATTTTCCTAGCAATTCTATTTCTGAGCTCTCTACATCCTCACTAACTCCTGGGGCCACTAGGCTCACTCTCAGGCCAACTGAAGTATTTAAAAAGACACAAATTGTGGTTTGTTTTCTTTTCTTGTTATCTATATAATTAGTAATGTGCAGGCTAAATTAGTATAGCAATATTGAATGAAACTGAAGTAATGAAAATCGCCCATAATTCCATTTTCATCTCCTCACTGTCTTCATTGATTTCTTTTCTGAACCTGCTACATACATGGCTTCAGTAGAGATTGAATGAAATAAAACTAAACATAGTTTTAAAAGTTGGTGCTCCTAGCCAGGCACTAGAGGCTCAACCCTGTACTCCTAGCTATTCAGGAGGATGAAAGCTAAGGATCACATTTTGACCGTTTGACTGTTTGAAGAGTCCATGAGACTCTTCAATTAACTATCAAAAAGCCAGAAATGGAGTTGTGACTCAAATGTTAGAGTATTAGCCTTGAGCAAAAGAGTTCAGAGGCAATGTTCAGGCCCTGAGTTCAAGCCCCAGGAGCAGCAAAGATCCTAAAGATCTAGTGTGAGCTATAATTCTTCAGCAGGGTATATAGTTTTCACATTTACTTGGTCTCAGGACCCAGCGAAAGACAATAATTAGACTGGACAGGACATCTATGAAGCAGACACTGACAAAAGCCTAAACTGCTCCCAAACATGCTACAAGTAATCATTAAATAGACTGAACTAGTGAAACAGATCACTGTGGACTAGGACCTTGTCACTTCCACACACATCATTGTCAATAAGAACTTTATAAACCGGTGTAAAACAAACCTCAGTTCAGGGTTGACTTGCTGTTACAGTTCCCTAAATTACTTGTTGCATCCTTCCTAATCAGGAATAATAGATACTGTTATGGGTTGATGATGTTCCCCCCTAGAAGACATATCTTGAACTTGAAGTCCTGGTGCCTATGAAAATAACCTTTTTGAGAAATAGAGTCTTTATAGATATGATCAAGTTAAATTCAGGCCTGTTCGGTTGGGTCTTTAATCCAATATGACTATAGGAAGGAAGGAAGGAAGGAAGAGAGGGAGGGAGGGAGGGAGGGAGAGAAAAAGAGAAAGAAAATGAGAGAAAGAAAGAAAGAAAGAAAGAAAAGAAAGAGGAAGGAAGGGAGGGAGGAAGGAGGGAAGGAAGGAAGCAAGCAAGCAAACAAGCAAGCGGTGACCTTGGACAGACACTGGGAACAGCCATGTGAAGATGGAAGCAGAGATTAGAGTGATACTGTCACAAGCCAGGAATGCCTGTGCTTGCTGGAAGCTAAGATAAACCAGGGAGGAGCTTCATCTAGAGACTTTCAGAAAGAACATAGCCCTGCCGACGCTATAATTTCAGATGTATCGCTTCCACAACTTTGAGAAAATAAATCTCTCTGGGTTAGGATATGGAGGCAAAATAGATACATTGAGTCAAAGGAGGACCAAGTTAGGATGAGGGTTTAAGGATACCTTGCTGTACAAAGTGTGGTCAGAGGAGCATAAGCATCGGCATTCTCTGAGAGGCTAATGCAAAGGGGAAACACTGGCCCCACCACATACCCACTAAAGTGGAAGCCTGCATGATTGTTTTTGTGGATTGTCTCTCTTTCATTAATTTAATTTTACTGTCAAGGTGATGTGCAGAGGGATCACAGTTACATATGTAATATAGCAACTACATTTCTTGTTAAGCATTGTTGCCCCCTCCCTCGTTTCTCTCCCACCTTCCCTTCCCCTCCAGCCCCCACCCCAAGTTGTAAAGTTCATTTCCAACATGTAGTCTTCTATCATTGTTGCATTGGTTCACCCTTTGTCCTTTGTCTCACCATTTTGTTGTTCCCCTTCTCTAATTCAGATAAACGAGTATATATAATACCAGGGTGCCAAAATCAATAAACAGTGACAACAAAGATAGCCTACATTTTTACAAGACTCAGGGCTGACTGACAAGTTCACTAGGTCTGAGAAGCATACAGCTCTGGGCTCTGATGATGAAATCAGGGTTTGCGTTTTCTCTTTTGCCTCTTCTTGAACATCCCTGTAAAGCTTAACCTCTTTTTTCTTTTTTATTCTCTTTGTTTTCTAGTTTAAATTTTGTTGTAAAGGTGATATACAAAGAGGTTACAGTTACATAAATCAAGTAATGAGTACATTTCTGTTTGAACAGTGTCACCCCCCCTTGTTTTCTCCCAGTTTTCCCCTTCCAACACCCCTCCCATCAAGTTGTACAGTTCATTTCCAACATAGTGTCTAGTGAGTATCACTGCTGAATTGATTCGCCCTTTGTCCCACTGCTTCTGTGCTTCTCCTTCACCTCCTCAAAGCAAATGAACTTATATGCAAGATAATGTGTACAGAAATCAAAAACAGTGCCAAAGGCAGGGGGAGGGAGGGCGGGACAAGCGCAGACAGTCCAATAAAATTCTTCATTTTTTACTGAAATTAGTCTCTTTTCTTTTGGAATGTAAACAAGCAAAGCCCAGACCTGAAAGATAAAATAGGAGAGATATGGACCATAGCCTTTGTGGGGTGTGTGTGTGTGTGTGTGTGTGTGTGTGTGTGTGTGTGTGTGTGCTGGTACTTGATGTTGAACTCAGGACCTCTTGTTAACACGTAGCTTTCCCCTCTACTCTTCTCCACCCCCACTCACAGCTGTTGCTCTACAATTAGAGCCATGCCCACAACCCAGACAACTTTCTACTAATGCTTGCCACTGGAAGCCAGTGTTCTTGTAAGTTTCATCTCTGAATACAGATTTTCTTTTCTTCTTTACTTTCCCTTTTTGTTTTCCTTTTCTATTTTTTTTCCTGAAGATTAGCAGAAAGAATCACACACCCACCTCCTCTTTGTTCTCTGCTGTGCCTAGCAAGATCTAACACCCACCTGCTTGACCCTTAGATGAAAGGACTTGCCTCAGCTGCTGAGTATAGTCAGCAACTTTCAGTTGTCAATCAGCCTCTTTAGGGGTCACCTCTTTTACTGGGTGTTATCACCCAAGGTCGTGACTTTTTTCTTTTTTTTTTCTTCTTTTTTTTTTTTTGATGGTCGTGGGCTTTTTATTTTTGTCTGTTGTGGGGCTTGAACTCTGTCCTTGAGCCCTGTCCCTCAGCTCTTCAGCTCAAGGCTAGCACTCTAACACTTGAACTACAGAGCCACTTTCAGTTTTCTGGTGGTTTATTGGAGATAAGAGTTTCACGGACTTTCCTGCCCGAGCTGGCTTTGAACTGCCATCCTCAGATCTCAGCCTCCTGAGTAGCTAGGATTAGCCCCGGCAAGGTCATGACTTATGAAGCACAGCTAACACCTGTGATTAAGGTGGTTCCAACCAGCTATGATGGGACATTTCCAACCCAGAGCTCCCCCTAGTGCTAGCTCGGCTCTTCTTCCTGACCCCAGCTTTTTTCTCCACAGCCCAAACTGTGTCCTCCACAGATGTTGGTCCTAAGGACATTCCCTAATTTCTGCTGAACACTTAACAATGCCTCCAAGATTGCTTTCTCCAGAAAGTACAAATTTCTTGGTAGAAGTACAAATGGTCAATAATCTCATAGAGAAGTGCAAAATCAAGACACATCTATAATACACACCAGAGCAACATTGAGATTCAGTCTCACTCTAGACAGAATGACCATCATCAAGAAAATGAACAGTAACAAATGCTGGTGATATGAAGGCAGAGGAACCCCTATATACTGTGGGTGAGATTGGCAATTAGTGTAGACTCTGTGGAAATCAGTATTGAGATGCCTCAAAATATTAAAAATAGGACTATTTTATTATCTTGCTCTCCTACTCCTGAGAGAATCTAAGTCAGCATTCAATAAAAGTATCTTCACATCCAATTTTATTGCTGTGCTATTCACCATAAACAAATTATGGACTCAGCCCAGGTGTCCAACAGCTGATGACTAGATCAAGAAAATGTAATCAATATTTACTCAGCTATGTTGCATATTTTCACTCATCTATACCTTAAAAAATCCATAAATGAAAAACAGGACTGTTTAGGAAAGGGAAGACAAATAGGATGATGGGGGGTATATAAATGTGATTTATGTACATTATATGCATAAATGGAATTACCAAAGGGAAACTCTTTGGGGGTAATTAGCAGGTGCTAAAAAGAAAATAAGAATCTACTTTCTGAAGACACCTGTAACATACCTTAAAGGAACTATGGGGTTGTTAGGTTCTAGGACAAAAGAGAAATGTAAATCTCACACTAGTATCCAAAGATCTTGTTCAAGTCCCAGATCAGCCACAGAGAGGCAGTGTGATCTTGAATAATCCTCTCCTGTCTTTGAAGCTCAAATATCTGCAAAACAAGACTAATTCTTCTCCCTCTACCTCACAGGGCTAATTGTCATGAGGATTTAATGATAAGATATAAAGCACTCTACAGAGAGCTTATTATTCAGTAAATTCCAGAGCTTTTAATTTTGCTTTATTTTTCTTTGCCTGTTGCTTAAATCCATTCTTCTCAGCCCTAAATCATTCAGGTAACATCTCTGTGTTATTCTCACACCTGGCTGATACTAGGTTTTACAAGCTTCTAAAGAAAAGTCAAGAATCAAGAATTCAAGACTGGCATTAGAGCACACACACCTGAAATCCAAGCTCTTGGAAGGCTGAGGTAGGTAGACCCAAGCCATGGGTTTGGGTCTATACTAACCAACATAGTAAGATCCTGTCTCAAAAAGAAACAAAAATACTCACTGGGCCCTAGGTTGAAAATGAACTATATAACTTGTAAGGGGTGGGGAGTGGGAGAGAAAAACTGTGAGGGAGTGAAGGAAGGGGTGACACTTTCCAGGAAATGTACTCTTTACCTGACTCATATAACTTTAACCCCTCTGTATATCACCTTTATAATAACACTTAAAAAAGAAACAAAAAAACAATAATTCAGTGGCAATATCAAAGCACTATGGAAATTTTGTTGAAAAGGATTCTAAGAAAATTTGTCACAGCAGATTAAGGTGCTAAGAAATATAAAAACTGTATCCTGGAGTATAAATGCCCTAAGAGTTTACAGTAGACACATGGGAAAATACACAAAGGAGACAAATGGATACCAAGTTTTTCTCATGCTGAGGAAGCCATAAGAATAGTTTTGTGGGAAAGGAAGCATGCTGCTAATGTTTCAGTCCATGTTAGCTATCGATTACTGCAGGTAAGGCAACCATTGGTATTGCTCTCTTCCTAATAATTAGGAGTAACATCTGAAAGAGCTGAATCAAGAAGGTAAATGATAATGGGAATTTCAACTCACAATTAAAGAGGAGACTCCTAAGCCCAGGTTTGATACAGAGAGGAAGGCAGATCTTCATGTTAAGGACCAATGGAAGACTTTCTTTTGAGAAGCAGGGCCTTCTGCCTCTTCCCATTGTGACTCTTCCATCTGGTCTGGTCTGTCTGTCTGTCTGACTGTCTGTCTGTCTCTGTCTATCTTTCTCTGTGTGTATGGAAGAGAAATAGTCTCAGCCAACTGCAGCAATTCACCAAGTGATAAATGGCTATCCAACAAAAATCAGGGAATTATAATAATGAGGACTTACTTCTGTTCTTTCAGCAACCTATAGAGATCTTCGATTTCTTCATCCAAACGTACTGAAAAGAAATATTACTAATTACAAATCACAACTAAAATTTCAGTTGCTTTGTAACAATCATTAGCAAATAGACTAAGATTCAAGTGACACTGAAATAAAAACAGAAAGGGGACATTTGTTTCAATATTTCCTCTCTTCTCTGTTGATCGGGTCTGTCTTCTCTCCCTCAGAAGTTCTTGTACATTGTTTTGCTGTCATTTAGACTCTTAAACTTCTCATCCTTTCTTGATTGCTCTTGCCTTTATTTTCCAGACAATATGTAATATGTGAGGGTAATAATAACCCCCTACAGACAAATGTCTATGGCGATCCATTTTGCTATCACTAGAGGAAATGTCAGCCTTGACAACTGAGAAGGGCCAGATTCCGGCTGGGTGGTGGCTGCAGATAAGTTTGCTCAAAGAGGCCACCTTCAACTAGTCAGAGGCAACTTCTCCCAGCCCTGGTCTTTTAATATGGAGGTTTTCTTTCTGGTTTCCTTCCTTCAAAGTTCTGGGAGCATTGATGTATTCTAGGCAAAAAGAAATAAAAAGAAAGCCTTTTTGGTTCCTTCATCCCAGTTGGTCCAGAAGTAGAGTTGGCTTCAGAACAGAGAAAGTTTTAATATCTGTGGATGACAGTCTCACAGTTCTGAAGGATAGACTTGCCAAAAGGAGAGGGCACAGTGCCCAACATGTTGTGAGAACAATTATCCATTCAAGTGTTGTGTACCATCCAAATGATAAGTAGCCAGGGCAAGCCTCACAAATATCGTTATGGTATCCTTTACTTTTATAGTTACAGAAAAATCACAAAGTTTTTACATTTGCTGCATTTCCTGGGGCGAGTGCCATGTGAAAAACAGTGCCAGGCTAAGGGTGCGTGGGGGTTGCGGGGCAGTGGGACTGCTGATTCAGACCACCATCTCCTGTGAGAAACAGCAACTCAGATGGGTGGAGAAGGCCAGAAACTCAACACAGAGGGGGATAAGGGCTTCCAAGTAAAGAGGGCTGTATGGACTCACCATAAAGGATGAGTGAAGATGTCTACCAGTAGCACCACAAACAGCACAGTTACTCCTATTTGGGGGGTGGGTCTTTCCACAAACGTACACTGAGAACTCAAGATCTTATAAATTGGCAACTATAAGGTCCATATACGCCCCTGTTCTCTCCAGTCCTGACCATCCATAATGATAAAAGCAATAGTCACTCACTCTAGGTCCAGTGAAATGAATGCAGAGAAAAATGGGAGGCTAGGGACTGAGGAGAAAGACCTCATTGCCTTTCCCATATTCCAAAAGGATCTTTATGCCTGCCTCCCACTTTGAAGTAGTAGGTGAACAAGAGTAACTGGATTATTTTCCCTCATTAACGCATCTTGATGGCTCTGTTTTGTGTCATTCTATCACTTGTATCATAAACCAGCTAGGTCAGAATTTTAGATGAATACGCTATCTTTCCAGCATGTCAGAATGTATTGGATAATAATAAACTCATAACTTGTATCAATTTTGTTGGTGTTCATTTGCCAAGTACTATGATGTCACTTGATAGCCATGAGCCAATTGACAGGTTTACAGGGATTTGTTTTTGGTTTCTGTGCTGGTATAAGGTCTTGAACTCAAGGCCTTGAGCGTGGTTCCCTGAGCTTTTTAACTCAAGGTTAGCTCTCTCCCACTTGAGCCATAGCTCCACTTCTGACTGTTAGGTGGTTAATTGGAAATAAGATTCTCCACAGACTTTCTGGTGAAGCTGGCTTCTTACTGCAATCCTAAAACCTCAGTCTCCTCAGTAGCTAAGATTACAGGCATGAGCCAATCTTAATTACAAATATTATTAAGTCTCAGATCACACATTACATTTCACAATGATATATAGTTTACTGAAAGTTAAGAAAGGACTGAAGCAGCCTCAGCTTTCAAAATGGCCTCGCTGAAGGCAAGTGGAAAGAGCTGAGACAGATGAGAGTCATCTCTGCAGATGGTTAGATAAGATATTAACATAAGAACCAGATTATCAAGCTGTTGAAGCCACAGTGGCATTAAATCACATTGCACATTCCCAGGTGTAATGCTGGTTCAAGGCTCAGAGTTGCTTCCATGGTTACTGAATCTAGAAAGATCCTGATGTCAAACAGTGGAATAGATCAAACTGAAGACCCAGGGACTGAATCAGGAGTTATCATCTGTTCACCTTATGACACATATACCTGGATGGTCTGAGGATGGGTCACTGGGTACCACAGAGCAGTAACCCAGTGTTAAGTGTCCCTTCTTTTAATATATTTCAGGGATAGGGGTACATCGCTCTTCGGACTGCTGTATTTGATAAGCTGACAGGCCTGGGTTTTTTTTTCTGATATGGGTTTGAAAGGGCATAGGTGGTAATCTATTACTTCATGGAATGTGATGGACAGATGGAGGTTGTTTACCTTGCATAAAGCCTCAGCACTTAGCACTTACATTCAAAATGGACCCAACAGCTGGGTTATAAAATAGAGTCACTCAGAGCAAAGCATAGCCTGAAACCTAATGTTTCATGTGTTATAGAGCAACTCTGGAGCAGGGCAGCCTGATTTCCTCATTCATGTACAGTTGTAGGATTTAAATCTAGTCAACTTTGTTACAATGAAGCTTCATTTGAGTTATCACTGGTAACAAAAGAACATATAAGACTTAGAAAAATGAAAATAATAACAACAGTAACAAGTTTTGTTTTATTTTGTGCTGGTCCTGGGCTTGAACTCAGAAACTGGGAGCTGTCCTTTACCATTTTTTGCTGAAGGCTGAT
This sequence comes from Dipodomys ordii, assembly GCF_000151885.1. Classification (NCBI taxonomy): domain Eukaryota; kingdom Metazoa; phylum Chordata; class Mammalia; order Rodentia; family Heteromyidae; genus Dipodomys; species Dipodomys ordii. Next base: position 5,173,780 of record NW_012267318.1, read on the forward strand.
GCTTTCCCAACTTGAGCCACAGCTGCACTTCCAGCATTTGGTTGGTTAATTGGAGATAAGAGTCTCAGGGACTTTCCTGCCCAGTATGGCTTTGAATGGTAATCCTCATAGCTCAGCCTTCTGAGAAGTGAGGACTATAGGTGTGAGCCTTTGGGGCCCAGCGATAATGAGTTTTGAGAGACTAGAGTGTCAAAATTAATCATTATCCACCGCCAGAAAAATACAATTCAAGCTGGGTGCAAGTGGCCTGTAATTCTAGCTACTCACGAGTCTGAAATCTGAAGATTCTACTTCAAAGTCAGCCCGGGTAGTAAAATCCTGACTCTTATCTCCAATTAATGACCAAAAAGCCAGAAGTAGTGCTGTGGCTCAAATGGTAGAAAACTAACCTTGAGGAAAAATAAATCAATGACACTTTCCAGGCCCTGAGCGCAACTCCCAGTACTGGCATCAAAAGAATAAATAAATATAAATAATTCAATGACTGGAGATGTAGGTGTGGCTAAAGTGGTAGGGCTCTTATCCAACAAATATAAAGCCTTGAGTTCAAGCCAGAGGGCCACCAAAATAAATAATTAACATTCAATTTATAAAACAATTTTCACTCATTAGTAGATTATAAATGGTACTGTTTTAAATTATCTTTTTTTCCCTATAATTAGAAACATTTTCCACCCAGACATAGTAGTGAACAATTGTAGTCCCAACACTTAAGAGGCTGAAGATGTATTGTGATTTGAGGTTAGCCTGTACTACACAATGAGACCCATTAAAATTTTTTTTCAAGAAAAATCTATTGTGTCAACACACCTAATAACTATCATAAAATTAAGATAGATTACTGATTTATTCTCTTTTTTTCCATTAACAGGCCCAGAAAATTTTAATATTCTAGAAATTTCTGTAAGTTTCTATAATTTTCTAGGAAAATCTCAAGTATTTTGTGTAGTAGGCAAACATTCAAGCTGAAATGTGAACATATTTGTGCATCTGATATTACATTGTTTTTAAAATGAAGTGCATTATTTCTATGACTGACCAGCTGTTACTGAGCTAGATGTCTGTTATTGTTATGACAAAAGCATAATAGTTTCAGGGATGATTTAAAAATCATCTAAAAATATCTGAAAATGCAATTGATGCTACTTGGGCATTTCTGATCTTAGAGGCATGTATATCTATTTTCTATTTCATATTTCTATTTCATACTTCATAAAAATATTTCAAATAACTGAAAAGGCAAAGTCATATCTGAACAAAATAAGTATCAGGAAGAGGATACTTGCAAGGGGTGGGGTAAGGCCAAGGTGAGAGGAGTAGATGAATTTTTTTAAATTCCTTTATAAAAGGAAAAAATGGAAGGTAGAGTCTCTCAAAATTAAAAAACACTATATTTTTCAATTCTGCCTACATGATTTGGTTATAATGGAATAATATTTAACCAGTTCAGAGTCTGAACTATGTGGTAAAAGGACAGTAAACTTGAGTAGCTTAGCTTTTGATTTTCTACAGCTACAACTCTGTGTCTTAGTAATATGTATGTGCCTATCATAAATATTGACTTACAAGGAACTAGAGTAAAAATTCACTGAGAGTTTCTTTTATAATAATATTTCTGAAAAAAAATCATAGGAAAATGAGCTGATGAATTTAAGTAAGTTCAGTGTTGCCCCCTTATTATATAGTAAATTTATTTTTCTAAGGTATATTTGAAGAAACACAATGGATTAAAACTATGAATTTCTGGGCATAATGATACAGCTTGTAATCCCAGCACTTTGGAAATAGAGATAGGAAGATCATGAATTTAAGATCCTATACGCCAAGAATGAGAAGGAGAAGGAGAAGGAGAAAAGCAATATAAAAATTGTAACAAATATATTTTTGTCTTAAAAGCTTTTGAAATATTAGAATACTGACAAATATATTATTTATTTAAATTATGTTTGCAATGTTTTCCTTATTTCCTTTCTGAATTTGGGATAAAAATGTATTCTATAATTATATATTGCCTGATGAATAAGTAGATGAAATAAACTAATCAATATGTTAATCTGGTTCTCAGCAATTCAGGCTGATATTCATTTGCCATCCATTACAATTTCACTTTAAACTTTTATACAGTTTATACTGTAGTGTAGACTAAGCCTGTAGTGTATCTAAATCTGATTTTCTTCTGAGAAAAGAATTATTGAGAAATACATTTTTATTACAAATAATTTCTTGTTAAACACATTTATATTCATCAAAATTATATAGCTTGTTGATTCTTTGGAACTTCAAAATAAACCCTTATACTCTGTAGCCAAGTGAAGTGGTTCATGCCTGTAATCATAGCTATTCAGGTTATAGCGATCAGGAGGATTATGATTTGAGGCCAGTGTGGGTACAAACAAAATGTGAGATCTCATTTTAACCAATAGAAAAGCTAAACATGATTAAGTATATAGGAAGCATAAATAGGATGATGTGTTCTACACTGGCCCACATTAAAAACAAATAGTGCAACCCTGTTTAAAACAATCATGAAAGCAAAGAATGCTAGGCATATAGCGCAAATGAGAGTGCCTACCTAGCAAGTTCAAGGTACTAAGTTTGATAGTATTACAATATAAACCAAAAAAAACCCCAAAATTCTATAATTTGAGTATGTTTCCAGCATATTCCTGAAAATTACACAGTTATTGCAGGTTTAGTAGACTTTATCTGTGTATATATGTGAGTGTTTAGGTGTGTGATGGTACTAAGGCTTGAACTTAGAGCCTAAGAGCTTCCCTTTGTGTTTTTGTTTAAGGCTGATACTCTACCACTTGAGCCAGCCCTCCACTAACTTTTCGGTCGTTAATTAGAGATAAAAATCTCACAGACTTTCCTGCACAGGCTGGCTTTGAACTGTGATCTTTGTATCTCAGCCTCCAGAGCAGCTAGGATGCCAGGTGGAAGCCATTCAGCTTTTTCGTAGGCTTTTAATTATGACTTCAAATTGGAAACAATACTTAGAGCTTTCTGTTACGGAAATTGGTTGTTATTGGTTTCAAAGGCCAACTAGCCAATTTCAGAAATACATCACTTGAAAATACATAGTCTAGAAAAAATGTAATTATATGCATAAATGTATTTTTAAAAGTCACAAGATCACATATCTTTAGGCACACCCAATTCAATGGCAGCTGCCTATGACTGTTCTTTTTTTCTTTTCCTTTTCCTTTTTTTTTTGTTTGTTTGATCAAGGTCTTGTTCTATATCTCAGGCTGACCTTGAAGTCAAGGTCGTCCTACCTCAGCCTCCTGACGGCTAAGATTACAAGTGTTCTCTACCAAGCCCAGTTAATAGCACTCTCACAGGTCAAATGTTTTCTTCCTTTTCCTTTTCCCTCTCCTCTGCTCTCCTCTCCTCTCCCTTTCTCTCCTTTCCTTTAATTTTGTTTTCTTTCTCTTTTGGTGCTAGGGAGGGAAAACCAGAGTCTTTCATATACTAGCCAAGTGCTTTATCACCAAGCTATATTCCAGCAAGAATAACTTTTGAGGGGTCACAGATGACCCCTGACCCCTCTGGGTCGGCAAAGAAGAGGGCATGTGCAACTGAGAAGCCAAAATAATCCTGCCCACTGATGTTACCAAAACCTGGACTCACACATCCACAATCTCAAGCAAGATGGTGGCATTTTCCCTTCCTTTGTCTAGCTATGCCCTTGAAGCTATGTTTTACATTTCTGTCTTCCAGAATTCTGTTTAATTTAGCCTGATTTCACATCAATAAATCGCCAAGGGAGAAGTATGCTGTTGGAATTTTCCACACTGTGCACACATATGGGGTAAGAGTGGGGGTTGGGGGTGGGGGTGGAGAAAGGCTACCCTGATTTTATTTCTTTGCAAGTCTTTGCCTCTGGTCAATCTCTACATGAGCCCTCAAGGCTTCCTAGTCAACAAATATACATGTAATTTTTATCAGCAGAGTTCCAGAGTTGGGTCTGTCTATTTTTAATGTTCCTGTGGATTAATTCCTGACAATGCTTGTCACTCAGTGAGTCCTAGTTCTGAATCTTGATGGAAGCAGTGGGTGTGTAGAACAGAAAGCTCAGGGAGCTACCTACAGTTGGCAACGCTGCTTTTCAGAACATCGCATATGCATGATTTGTCCCATCTCATATCTGTTAACCAGATCAAAGCAGAAAAGGACTAACTAGAAACAAGAACTGATTCTGCAAAGCTACCTAACACTAGTCCCAGCTGCCAAAAATTCTTCACCATGACTTCAAGCCTTTCCTAAGGAAAGGCTTGCATTTGTCAATTGCATTTGTCATTCATGTTGGAGCACTTCCAGTTTTATTTCATGACAAGTTAGAAGGACAATTATTATCATAATTAGTGGGCTAAGACAGGGCAGCCAAGATGAAAAGATAGCAGAAATGGTGGTGGTGGTAATGGTGGTAGTAGTGATGGCACATGTGTGTGTGTGTGTGTGTGTGTGTGTGTGTGTGTGTGTGTGTGTGTATTGGGTCTTGACTCAGGACCTGGGCATTGTTCCTTAGCTTTTTCAGTTCAAGTTAGCATTCTACCACTTGAGCCACAGCTCCACTTCTGGCTTTTTGGTGATTAATTTGAGATAAGAGTCATAGACTTTCCAATCCAGGTTGGTTTTTTAACCATAATCCTTCAGATCTCAGTCTCTTAAGTAGCTAGGATTACAGTTCTCAGCTAGAAATTCTTGTCCTTAACTTCCCTACAAGATTTCCATCTGCCCACTTATATACTATGCATTATTTTCAGTCCCTCAACTCCATCAATTCTCTTGTGTTGTGTAGCTGCATTTGCACAGCAATATACTCAGTTCTTTTGCAAACTGCAGTTCATATGAAAATCATAAAAAGCAGTCCTAGAAAAAGAAAGGAAATTGTATGTCTTTGTGAATTATGTTCTTATTCCTTTATGCTCTTAAAAGAAGGAGAGAGAAAGAAGGAAAGAAGGAAAGAAAGAAAGAAAGAAAGAAAGAAAGAAAGAAAGAAAGAAAGAAAGAAAGAAAGGAAGGAAGGAAGGAAGGAAGAAGGAAGGAGGGAAGGAAGGAAGGAAAGAAAGAAAGAAAGGAAGGAAGGAAGGAAGAAAGGCAGAAATGAAGGAAGAAAGGAAGGAAAGAAGGAAGGAAAGTATTCATCGAGTTCTTCACATATTGAAAAGATGAATATGACCTGTTATCTTTTTAGAAAAGTTAATTTATGAAAGTGATTTGAAAAATGTGGGTCAGTGATCTCTTCTGACTTTCGATGAGAACCTAAACTCTTCCTGAGAAAACAAGCATATTCATGTAAAAACCCTGACATAAAGTTTTAGGAAGTTGATAACCACTTATAGCCTGTCTATGAAGACCATGTTATAAAATGCATGCTTGTGTCCCACCAAAATTTGTATTCTAGAGCCCTATCTCCCTGTAGGGGAGATGAGACCTCTAGGAGTTAATTAGGATTTGATTAATCATGAGGGTGGCTTTATCTGAAGGGAAAGAGAAAGAGGGCTTGCCATTCAAAGGGAGCACCATTCATGTCTCCCCTGGAAAGGAATATCTGCCCATGAAATTCACCAAACTCTGATGCATGTGCTTCTTTGTTATTTTATTTTTCCTTTTGGTTAATTTTATATCCATATCCTTTCCAGAGGATGATTATTATGCTGTAATGTGCTGTGACTATAACAGATTTCATGGAGTTCTGTGACTTCTTCCAGCAGATTATCAAAGTGAGTGTTGTCTTGGGCACCTCCAGACTTGCAAGTATTATCAGAAGTGGGAGTGGGCTTAGAGGTCTTTTAACTTCATGTTTGGTGTCAAAAAAAATGATGATCATCTCAGAGATTCCCTAACTCTATGCCAATGAAACGTATGTAGACTATTGCCTATACTATGCTATCAAAGACATTGGTCACCTTTAGAGGCTAATTGAGATAATTAAGAAAATAACCATCTATAAAGCTGGCAAATAAAGAGAAAATGCAAGGTTTTTTGTTTGTTGGTGACAGAATCTCACTGTGTGACCCAGGCTGGTCTGGAATGGCAGGTCCTCTTGCCTCAGCCTCCCAAGTGACAAGTATGTGCCCACCATGCTCAGCAGAAGTATTGTTTTTGTTTTAATTATATAATATAAACTGGATGATCAAATGCTAGAGTATTGGAATCATTTCCTTTCTAGAAGTGCTACAAATGAAAATGGAAGCAGAGTGGTTTATTGGACATAAGTGTTTCATGGACTTTACTGCTGGGGCTGACTTTGAACCGTGATCTTCAGATCTCAGCCTCCTGAATAGCTAGGATTACAGGCTTGAGCCTCCAGAGCCCAGCAATGATAGCATTTTTTTGAGTGTTTAACTCTCATTTTTTCTATGTTTTTTTATTGTAAAAATACTGTAGTGAGGGGTTACAGTTACATGAGCAAGGTAATGAGTACATTTCCTATCCAGCATTGTTGCCTCCTCCTTTGTTTTCCCCCTACCATCCCTTTCCTCCCACCTCCACAACTACCCCCACCCCTGCCAAAGTTGTAAAGTTTGTTTTCAACATAGTGTCTTGTACATCTCATCGTTACAATGGGTCAACCTGTGTCCCTATTTAGCATTTTGGTTTTTTTTTCCTTCCCCTCCCCAAGCTAGAGAAGTATATATACAAGATGCAGG
>NW_012267318.1:5180668-5206402 GCF_000151885.1 Dipodomys ordii
AGAATTCCATTGTGTATATATACCACATTTTCTTGATCCATTCATCTACTGAGGGGCATCTGGGTTGGTTCCATAGCTTAGCTATGGTAAATAAACATAGTTGTCCTGGTAGCCTTAGTATGGCCTTGTTTGTGATTGTTCGGGTAAATGCACAAAAATGGGATTGCTGGGTTATAGGGGAGCTCTATGTGGAGTCTTTTGAGGAACCTCCATACTGCTTTCCAAAGTGGTTGAACAAGTTTACATTCCCACCAACAATGCAGTAAGGTTCCCTTCTGTCCACATCCCCTCCAGTTTCTGTTGTTATTAGAGTTCTTGATTATAGCCATTCTCACTGGGGTGAGGTGGTATCTCAATGTTGTTTTGATTTGCATTTCTTTTATGGCTAGAGAGGTTGAACATTTCTTCATGAGTCTATTGGCCATTCTTATTTCCTCTTCAGAGAAGTTTCTCTTTAAGTCTTTAGCCCACTTATTTATTGGGCAGTTGTTTCTTTGAGGATTTGTTGTTGCGGGATTTAATTTTTTGAATTCTAAGTATATTTTAGATATGAGACCCTTGTCTGTTGTATGGCTAGTGAAGATCTTCTCCCAATCCATGGGCTTTCTATTGATCTTGCTAGCTATGTCCTTTGCCATGCAGAATCTCTCAGCTCAGAAAACCAGAAGTGGTGCCATGGCTCAAGTGGTAGAGCACTAGCCTTGAGCTGAAGAGCTGAGGGCCAGCACCTAGGCCCTGAGTTCAAGCCCCAGGAACAACAACAACACAAAAGAAATGCAATCACTATTTTAATGCAAAATGCTATATGTTAACTGCCCACATTCATGCAGTTGTTTTTAGCATTAATATTATCTGAATTTATTTTTATTTACACTTTTAGGTATATAGTCCAAAAACATCACTGTTAAAAAATGTTGTCGCTGATTTGTTGTGTAAATATCAAATGTATAGCTTCATTATTAGAAATGAAATAGACTTTTCCTTAATTTTATTTTTAAGAAAGTTGTATAGATAAAATTATTTTTAAACTTGGCGTGTTTTCTTCTTGATAAATTTGGATTTTATGTGTATTCTAACATTTTTTATATTTACTGTTGGCTCATTTGAAAATAGCGTGAGCTCATCATGTATTAAAACTGTTTTACAAACCTTAAAAAATGGAAACAGAAATGAAAGAAATAGAATACTGACATTTTACATCCTTCTTTTCTTTTTTTTGTGCCAGTACTTGGGTATTTTTCTGCTCTATGTTGGTTCTCTATACTTTGCTCGTTAATTGGAGATAAAAGTCCCTCCGCCTTCTCCTGCCTGCGCTGGCTTTGAGCCATGATCCTCAGATCTCAGCCTCCTGAATAGCTAGGATTACAGGCTTGAGCCTCCAGAGCCCAGCAATGATAGCATTTTTTTGAGTGTTTAACTCTCATTTTTAGCCTTGAGCTGAAGAACTGAGGGACAGCACCCAGGCCCAGAGTTCAGGCCCCACGACCGACCCAAAAAAAAAAAAAAAAAGTCCCTCATCTGCCCAGTCTGCCTTTGAACTACAATTCTAAAATCTTAGCCTCAAGAGTAGGACAGGCATGAGCCATCAGCACCTGGTCTTCATGCCATTCCTTTAAAAGATAATTTTTATTTCAAGCTCCTTTACAAACATACATCCAGTTGGCTCCCTTTCTTTTCCTCTCCTCCCCCACCTTCTTCTCCTTTTCCCCTCTCCTTCCTTCTCCCTACTCCCTTTCCTTTTGCCTTGTCTTTTCTTCTATCACTTAAGGCTACTAGAATTGCAAATGTCAGCTTCTCTTAATAATCACTACAAAGTCTTCCACAAGAAAAGCGAGGGTTGTAATCCTAGTCTACATTTTGGGTTTCTTCCTGGTTAAGTGTCACAATAGCAGCTTCCTTGGGGGATAACTGTTCCTCTGTTCTACAAAAGAGCCTTTGCAGTGCTTGATTCCAGTAATTATATATAACGTGCTTGATTTTCCTTTCATGTAATATGAAAATTTTTATTTTTCTCATTCTTTGTGGTGACTGCTGAGGTACTTAAAGCTTGTTTCTATTCTTTGTTAAATACTTATCTTTCCCAAGGGGATCTATCTAAACATGAAGGCAGAGATGAGTTAAGAAGTTTAAGCTACAGATACATATATTTCAAGCTTCATTCTTCCATATCCCCTCCCCATTCCATCTGTGCTAACAGCTTGATTTCTCTTGGAACTTAAATACATTTTATACCCTGTGACTTTGCTGGTGCCATTCACTCTAGGTACTGTTCTATCTTCCGGTGTTCCTGTGTTTTCATTCATCCATTATGATGCTTTCCCTGGTCATCACAGACAGAATTATTCTTTTTATGGTTTTTCTTTTTCCTTTCTTTATTTTTGTGCAGGTACTGTGGCTTCATTCAACTCAAGGCCTGGGCACTGACCCTTTGCCTTTTTATTCAAGGATGGCACTCTACCTCTTGGGCCTCAGTTCCACTTGTGGCTCTTTGGTTATTAATTGGTGATGAGTTTTACAACCTTTCTTGCCTGGGCTAGCTCCAAAATGGGATCCTAAGATCTCAGCCTCTTAAGTAGCTACGATTACAGGCATGCACATTCTTGTTTCAGTTAGGGAATAGCTGTCATTACAGACTTTTCAATTCAAAGTGTGTGTGTGTGTGTGTGTGTGTGTATGTGTATGTGTGTACTGTCACATTACTTTTAATTCAGAACTTGACAAGAATCTAATACATAACCTACAAAAATAAGAAAAGTAGCCTGCGCTGGTGGCTCACGCCTGTAATCCTAGCTACTCAGGAGGCTGAAATCTGAGGATTGCAGTTCAAAGCCAGCAGGGGCAGGAAAGTTCCTGAGACTCTTATCTCTAATTAAAAACCAGAAAACCGGAAGTGGCACTGTGGCTCAAGCGGTAGAGTGCTAGCTTTGAGCTAAAGAGCTCAGGAACAGCGCCCAGGCCAGGAGTTCAAGCCCCATAACCGACAAAAAAAAAGATATAGTGTATTCATAAACTTTATTAAATGACAGCTCCTTTGTACAACTAGTTAAAGATAATTACAAAAAAGACAAAGAACTTGATATGTTTCATATTTACTTTCTTCTTTACTTTTTATGGATTACTTTTTATTGATTTATTTACTTTTTATTAATTTTATTATCTTTAAATAATTTACAAAGGAATTTCAATTCAACATATCAGTTTATGAATACAGTGAGTCTTGATCAATATTACCCCTTCTGTCACTCTCCTATCCCTTCCTATCTATCCTAACCTCCTTGGGAGTTAATATCTGCTGATGAACTTCCTCCCTGCTATTGAGTCATAGGTAAATTTTAGACACAAACTGATTTCCCTAGAACACAGAGGAACGCTAATCTAGTTGATTGAAAATACTAGGATCTAGCACACAGCTCAACCAGGAAGTGTTTTGGTTCCAACCTACTCTTACGATAAGTAATTGAACAAAGGACTTCCATTTCAATATGTCACCCTTCCGTCATTCTCCTGTCTTTTCTAACCCTACCCTGACTTTTCACATCTGAAAACAGATCCTAGGAGCCAGGACAAAAGATCACTGTCCTTATAACCCTGCCCTGTGACCTTGGAAAGGAGAAAGCTTGCCAGCGAAGGCTGCAAACCCATGGCTGGGGAAATGAGAGTTAACAGCTGACAGCCAGTAGAGCCAACCCACAGCACACACTCTACTTCCCAAAGTCTTTTCCACATGCTATCACGTGAGGCCCAATTAGGTTTTCAGCCCAAATTATTTTCTTCTGAATATAGGCAATTGGAATACTCATCTCCAGTTTCTTTCAATAAAAAGGATTCATTTAGAGGTGATGCAGCAGGTACTGATCACATTAGATAACATTCTCCAAGTAGCTTGTTTATTTTCATTATCTCATGTCTTCCAACCCATAATAACTCCCTGGGGTGGGACAGCATCTGCTCCTGCAAGAAAAATAGCTACAGTCTCATTTGAGTTAGACTCCAGGGAGATTAATAACCCTCCTTTCTTCTTTCAGATTCTCCAAATTTCTGCACAGAAGTTTATGGAAAGGAAAAATGTGATGCTGAGGTGTTAATGAGGTGTTAGAATCCTGGTGGGAGAGACAATGAGTTTAGCAGGTACAGGAAAAGGAAAAGAAGACTACCCCGGAGGCTGAGATCTGAGGATTGTGGTTCGAAGCCAGGCTGAGCAAGAAACTCTGTGAGGCTCTTTTCTCCAATTAATAACCAAATACGTGGAAGTGGAACTATCACTCAAGTGTTAGAGTACCAGCTTTGAGCAAAAGAATTAAGGAACAGCTCCTATGCCCTGAGTTCAAGCCCTAGTACCAGGACAAAATAAAAGGAACACAGGGACTGAGGATGTAGCTAGTAATAGAGCACTAGCTTAACATCTATGAGGCCCGAAGTCCCAAAAACTATAGTTAAAAAGAAAATTCCAAAGGCCTTTAAAAGTACTAATAAATTATCATCTCAGGGATTAAAAATTCTCTCTCAAGTATTTACCTTATTTACTACTAAAATGTTAACCATGTGATTGTGTAGATTGAGATGCAGTTAAATTTCAGGCATTTTTGATTTCAAGCTCAATTCACAGCTTATTAAAAGTATGTGGAAAGTGTTGAGGTAATTCTCTCATGTTTCTGCAACTTTGTCCCAAAGCTCTAGAACACAAATGCTATGTGGGCCAATTAATTTCCAAATTTCATAATGCTTGTCAGCACTCCAAATAATTAGCATGGGGAAAAAAAGGTTCCTTTTCTCATGAGTTAACCACAGTGGACATCCAACACTTATTTATGAAGGCTCTTACTGAGATGGGGGAAGAAGAATGGGGATAGGAATGCTGATGGGGAAAAGAAAACTAAAGAAAGAAACAAAATACTGTCCAGGCTCTGCTTTGAAAAGGTGTTTATAATCTCATGATGATGAATGTAGACCTGGGGGAACAAAAGGGTGGGGGAGGTGTGTGGCTGTACTAATGATTGTAATGGACACAAAAGACGGTGCTTTAATTAAAAGTCTCCAGTTCTAATGCACTGGCATCAGCACACCCCCTCACCATTTGTGCTGGGGATTGAACCCAGAGCTTCAGGAATGCAAGGCAAGTGCTCAAACCACTGATCCACACCCCTCCATCCCACAGTTTCTTCTAATTTACCAAATCAGAACTCATATTCTATTAATTTAATTCATTATCTTAAAACAGTTGTACAAGCTGGGCGCCGGTGGCTCACGCCTGCAATCCTAGCTACTCAAGAGGCTGAGATCTGAGGATCGCAGTTCAAAGCCAGCCCGGACAGGAAAGTCCGTGAGACTCTTATCTCTAATAAACCACTCGAAAACCGGAAGTGGTGCTGTAGCTCAAGTGGTAAAGCACTCTTGAGCTGAAGAGCACCGGGACAGCGCCCAAGCCTAGATAAAGTTCAAGCCCCATGACCGACCAAAAAAAAAAAAAAGTTGTAAAAAAGGACGTGGCACTGTGGCCACTGTGGTAGAGAGCTAGCCTTGAGCTGAAGAGCTGAGAGAGAGTGTGCAGGCCCAGAGTTCTAGCCCCACAACTGACAAAAAAAAAAGTTGTACAAAAGATTTTCAATTTAACATATCAGCTTGTGAGTATAATGTTTCTTTGTCAATGTCACCCTTTTGTTGTTCTTTCCCATCTTTCCCATCCCAAACTATCCCTCAATTCTCCTAGTTCCATTTTTATACACACACACACACACACACACAACATAATGACTTCATTCTCTTACCCTTCCTCTCTATTTGTCTGACCCCTGCCCCTTGACTCACCCCTGTAGCTTCCTGGTTTTCATTTTGTTAAACCATGATATAGTTGTTCAAAGGAATTGCATCATTGCAATCCTTCCCTACATATACCATACTGTAGTTAATGTTTGTGTATCTACACATATGACCCTGTATTTGTTTATATAAACATTTATAATATAGATTTAACTTTCAAACATGAGGGGAAACATGCACCCTTTGTCTCTCTGAGCTTGAGTTACTTAACATAATTTCTTCCAAGTCCATCCATTTCTCTGTAAATGGCATAGTATCATTCTTCCTAATGGATGATTTTTTTTTAACTATTAAAGCCTAGAATCCAAGGGTTTGCTGTTCAGACCCAATTCCAACTAAGGAATTAAGATCAGTAGCTAAATGTTTTACTAATAGTTCTGCTTCCCAGTCAAAAAAATAGATAAACTTCAAGCATAAAAGCAGGTTTCACTGGCTGCTGTGCATAAAGCTTTTTTAGCTCAGGAGTTTTGGATGCCTAAGGATGCTTCATAACTTGACAGGCTGGCAAGATGGAGAAAAATGGCTCCATAGCCAGGAGATAGCATCATTCCAGCTTTACTACTCAGAAACCAAAAGGCCTTGAGCACATCCACTGCTCCTGTCTGAGCTTCAAAGGAGAGAATGAGAAAAGCCGTATGAACAGTGGGTGCTAGTATTGTTTCTTTAAAGGGCGATGTTTAAAGGGCGATGAAATAGGTTTACATTATTACCATCACCAATATCCTACACTACACCAGCACAGAAAAGACCTGGAAGGAATTCAAAATGCACTTCCTAACCTTCCTTCCTTCCTTCCTTCCTTCCTTCCTTCCTTCCTTCCTTCCTTCCTTCCTTCTTTCCTTCCTTCCTTCCTTCTCTGTTCTTTTTTCTGGTACTAGGGCTTGAATTCAGAGCCTCAAGTTTATTGACTCGCTTGTTCAGAGACAGAGCACTACCACTTGAGCCATGCTTCCAGCCCAGCTTGTTTGCCAGTTAATTGGAGATAAAGTCTCAGCCTTTTGTTTTCATTTTGCCCAGGCAGGCTTTTGTGCTCTAATCCTCCAGATCTCAGTGCCCTAGATAGCTAGGATTACAGGTGTGAGCCACTGAGGCCCAGCTTGGTCTGCTTCTCCTGATCTCAACCCACAGTTCCATGTTGTCCTCTAATTGTCCACCTACATTTCCTGCCATCTCTCACACTCACTTATATGGCCACTGTTAAAAGATAGCCCATAGTCTAGATGTTCTATGACTATCCCAACGTCTTTCCTTTAGCTTTAATACTCTGTACATTGCTTTTCTTAGTACATGGATTGGATTGGATTGGATTCCTGGAAGACAGAGAGGCATTATAATCTTTATATTTCTGCCAGAGTAAGTTGATAAGAATGGACACTGGTTACTGAATGACTGGGTTGATGCCAGCCAGCCATTCATTCTACCCATAAAGCCCAGAGTTGTGACATATTGCTAATATGTGTTAGTGTGCATTTCTTACAGCACTATCACTTTTTGTCAGTGGCTTGGGAGGGAGTAGAGGGGTAGGAAGGTAGCGGGTACTTAATTTTATTTATTTGTTTGTTTGCTTATTTATTTTTTAGCATGAACTGGGGCTTGAACTAGGACTTGGGGCATTCTCCCTTAGCTTTTTTGCTCAAGGATTGTACTCTACCACTTAAGCCACAGCTACACTTCCGTATTTTTGTGGTTAATTGGAGATAAAAGTCTTACAGACTTTACTGCCTGGGCTGGTTTTTGTGAGGAAACATCATTTTTTCTGCATAAAAATTCCTGCTTTGATTATTATTAATCCTGTTGATTATTCTGCTAAGACAATATCTGAAAATAAAGAAAGTAGCAGAGGGTGTAATTAAAACGTAACAGGTTGTTTAAAAAAGTAGCAGAGGGTGTGAGTAATTATGGCATCCTACCTCCTTAAACTAGCCAATTGAGGCAGATTGTGAACCTGAGCTAAGCCATTTTAAGCTGAGGTGCAGGGCTTGCTATCTTAGGGATGAAAAGGGAGAAGCCAGCCATGCATGAGTACATGCTTGCTTGCTTGCTTGCCAGGATTTTGGCTATAATGGTACATCCTTCTACAGAAATAAACTTTGCCTTGCGAAATTGGTGTCCTTATTCCTACACAACACCTCAACATCCCCAGCCATTTTCTAACATTTTGAAATATGATGCTCAGATCTCAGCCTCCTGAGACACTCACACCTGGCATTAGTTAGTTATAACTGAGGTCCTTCTACTTGCTTCCTTGAATGATGCTCTACCACTGTATCCATGCCTCCTGCTGTGCTTTTTGCCAGTCACTTACAGATGGAATGTTGGGGACCTTTCTGCCCAGGCTGGCTTCATATGGATTCTCCAGACCTGAGCCTCCTGAATAGCTGGCATTACAGGCAAGAGGCACAAGCAGCTAGCTCAATGAGGTTTAAAATTCACTTTATCGAGATATAATTTGCATGTCCTAATGCTCACTCATTTAAAATGCACAACTTGGTGATATTTACAATATTTAGATTGAGCCCCATTATCAAATTACAGACACAAAGGATGAAATAATGCAGCGGGGATACTCACTGGACACTATGTTGAAAGTGAACTATACAACTTGTGAGGGAAGAGGGTTAGAAGGGAAAAACTGGGAGAAAACAAGAGGTGACACTGTTCAAAAAGAAATGTGTTTATTACCTGACTTATGTAACTGTAACTTTCTGTACATCACCTTTATAATAATAGTAAGAAGTAAAAAAAAATGCAACCTACCCCCCCCAAAAAAAACCCCTGCCTATTAGCCATCATTCTCTATTTCCCTCTTCCTGGAAACCCTCTATTTAGTTTCTATGGCTATAGGCTTTTAGTTAATTTACTGTTATAGGATCCGCCTGACACTACATATTAGAATACAGTTCTTTGCATAAGTAAGGGTAAAAAAGTTTACAGTAACTTTTTCTTTCATTCTGGTGTGTGTGTGTGTGCCAGTCCTGGGGCTTGAACTCAGGATCTGGGTGCTGACCACTCAAAGCTAGTGTCTTACCACTTGCGACACCTCCACTTCCAGCTTTTTGTGGTTAACTGGAGATAAAAATCCCTGGGGCTTTCTTGCCCAGGCTAGCTTTGAACCGAGATCCTCGGATCCCAGACTCCTGAGCAACTAGAATTACAGGCGTGAGCCACATTTGCAACAGCTTTGATCTAACATCTCCGTGCAGTCAATCTCCAACTCCTTTCTAGGATATGATCTTGTACGAGTTTAGTATTTTTTATAAATGAAGTTTACGAGGTATGCAAGGGCACCTTCGGGTTGAAAAAAAATCAAACAAAAACCACCTCTAGCTATGCAATTCTAAGACCTCCATCCCGGGTAGCCAGCCAGTTCTGGGCTGGCCAAGACACATTACACTGAAGGAGCAGAAGCACAGCCCTCCCGCCAAGGGAAGATGTTTCCTCCTTTTTTATTTATTTATTTTCCCCCTCTTGGGTCATCTATTTATCTCTGGGTTGGCCAAGCAGAGAGCGAAACTGCAGAGTCGGTGCTCAGCGCGCGCGCGGGTACCCTAGCAAAGCCTTGCCTAGAGCTGGGACCCCGCCTAGCCCGCGCGCTCCGGGCCAGGGCGGGCCCCGCGCAGGGCTGCTCGGCCAAGGGGCGGTCCCAGCGTTGAGGGGCGGGGCCTGAGTCCTCGCAGCCAATCGGCGCGGCAGCCCGTCCAGGAGTGGGAGGGGAGGGGCCGCGGGATAGGGGAGGAGGGAGTTCCGCGGCTCGCCCGGCCCGCAGGGGGCGGGGCTCCACTTGACAGTGGCGGTCGCCGGGCAGCGGAGCCCGGGTGCAGCCGGCGAGCGGAGCGGAGCGGAGCGCAGAGCGCGCGGTTGGCGCCGGCGGCGCCAGCTTCCCGGGGCTCCAGCTCGGCTCGGCTTCAGCGAAGTATACTCCGGCACCGTGTCCCGACGATGCCGCGGGAACGTTCCTCCAGCGCTGGTGTCCTGGCCTCCTCCTAAGGTACCCAACCAGCCGAGCGCGGCCGGCACCCCGCTCCCCACGCCGGGGAAGTGGCCTTGTGAGGCGGGCGGCTCCCCCGACCTCGGGGCTGGGGGGGGGGGGGGGGCTGGGCGGGGCCGCGCCGGCAGGGCTGCTTCCCCGGGGAGGAAGGAGGAGGGGCCGAGGGACGCCGGGGTGGGGGAGGCGTGCGGCCGGATCCCCGGGTCCCCGGCCGCCGCTGACGGCGCCCCCAGACCCCATCCTCCGCCTGCCTCCGTGCGGTTGCAGAGAGGTTTCGTTCCGGGAGAAAGTTTGATGCCTGGAGTTGAAGAGCTAGACTCGATCGATGGTGCCCGAGGTCCCCTTGCGGTTCAAAGCCAGGCAACTCACCCTGCCCGGACGCCCCGGGCATTGCACGTGGACGCACGGGAACTCGGGTCACTTTCTGACCACGGCGGCGGCGCTCTGGACCTAGAACCTTGCTGGAGGGAATTCTGCTTTAAGGGCTTCAAAATCTTAAACCAACCTTAGCCTGCTAATCAAAGCTCCTCCTATCCGCTGTGTGCTAAGGGGCCCCGTGATTACATCTGTTGATGCTTCAATGGTTTCTTATTGCCACCTGCTTTTAGTGGATGTTTCTCTTAAGTGTTGGGGCAGGTGCTGTGGAACTCAGTAAAAGTGGGTGGAAGTGAAGGCCTGCCTCTTAGAGAGAGAGAGGAGGGCAGAGAATGCAGAATATGAAGATGGACAAAAGTTTCACCTTTTGAAGTAAGATGGAAGTCAGGTGCATGTGCCTCAGATTATAATCCCAGCTCCTCAGGAGGCTGGGATCTGAGGATCATGGTTCGAAGCCAGCCTCAGCAGGAAAGTCCATTAGATTCTTATCTCCAACTAACCACCAAAATGTTGGAAGTGGAGGTGGAGCTCAAGTGGTAAAATGCCAGACTTGAGCAAAACAGCTAAAGGAGAGCAGGAAGCTCTGAGTATAAGTCCCAGTATTGGCACACACCAAAAAGTAAGATGTATTAGGCGAGTGTTATTTACTTTACAAAATTTCCTGTAATACAGAGGACTATTGATTAAAGTTAGACATAAGTTTTATCCATCATGTATGTAACACCTCGTGGAGATAGCACATGCTCTTGCAATTAGAAAATCTAAACAGGGCTGGGAAGGTGGCTCAGTGGTAGAGTGCTTGCCTTGCATGCCAGAGGCCCTGGGTTCAATTCCTCAGCACCACATAAGAAAAAAGCCAGAAGTGGTGCTGTGGCTCAAGTGGTAGAGTGCTAGCCTTGAGTTGAAGAGCTGAGGGACAGCGCCCAGGCCCAGAGTTCAGGCCCCACGACCAGACCAAAAAAAAAAAAAAAAAAATCTAAACAAACATGTTGAAATCTGTTTGAGTCTGAATATTACACATAATGGCTTTTCACATTCTCATCAAGACACATTGACACATAACTTCATACTATCCTTGAAGCATCTTAGTCAAGGACATTTTTGTTCAGGACTATGTATTTTACATCTGCATATCATAACTTACATGTAAGATGTTGCCCTGCTATGATCTAGTAGGAAATCTGAATGTTGCACTATATACGGTCACTACTGGCCTGATGTATCAGACTCTTAATAGATTGTGCTCCCCCCCATCACCTCTGTGTGCACATGGCCTTCCCAGACCTCCTTGCCGCTCCTTCCTGATAGGTCTAAAAGAATCCTCTACACAGGTCAATTCCTCATTCTTTCAGATAAGTCGGTTGCAGATGTCAAATAACCAAGTATCCTCTTCCCTGGAACTTAAGGAGCAGTCTCAGTCATCCAGAGCTATTTTAGAGTTGCATGTGGAAGTATACCCTACTGACTGGCAACAACATATCCCAGGCTGGCTCACACTGGCTCACACTCCTCCAGTACTAACTGGCAGAGATTTTCTCACTTCAAAGAAAGACTCTGTAAATAAAGTCACTGAGGAATGTATTAGAACCGGTAATCTGTAATTCCCCACTTATGGCTCACCATATATATGTAGGGCTCTAGGAATGGAAAGCAGGCCTTTGCCATAGTGGGAAACGCCACACGTCTGCTTTGGCTACTGTTTGCGCTATTGACATGAAATATGTATTCGTCATGTAGAAATCATTTCACCTGTTGTCTCAATCATGTGACCACATACCTACTTCTGATTATGTGTGCGATATATGTACACATGTACATGCAGGAACAGGGGCTGGGACTGGATGCCTTGTGCTCTTCCTTGGCATTCGCCAAGCTTGGTGCTCTACTACTTGAGCTATGCCTCCAATTTCAGCTTTTTGTTGATTCATTGGAGATAAGTCTTATGGATGTATCTGCCTAGGCTGGCTTCAAATTGTGGTCCTCAGATAAAAGCCTCCAGAGTAGGATTATACCAGTAAGCCACCCATATCTGGCCCTATTTCCAATTTGACACCCACTTTTATGCCAAGGTAGTTGTTGCTTGTCTGAATAGTAAGAAAAACTTCTGCTATACTTGTGACACAATAAGCTTTGTAGTTGTTGCTTAAAAGGGATGTTTGTTCTAATTTATGTCATTGTTTTATAATTTCTCTTCCTTATGTATGTGTTTATGTGTGTTATGTGTGTATGTTCTCTTTTTTGTGTAGTTTTCATTTCTTTCTGTTTCTAAAATGGCTTTGAATACTAAGCCTAACAAGAAATAAATGTGTTTTTGTTTTTGTTTGTGTGCCAGTCCTGGAGTTTGAACTCAGGGCCAGGGCTTTTGTGCTCAAGGCTAGTGCTAGACCACTTGAGCCCCAGCTCCACTTCCATAAATATGTTTTTGAACTGTGATCATATTCTGCCTGGAAGCATGTCCTTAATGCTTGGAAAATTGTTGCTGTTACTCTAGTATTAAGAATCAAAAAATCCCATATGGATGATTTCAGATGTTTATATTTCACTCCATCTTATAAAAGTAGCAGTAGTAAGGTTTGAGTTGAGAACAGAGCCCGGGCATCTCTGCTCTATAATCCTAAACTACCAAGAAACCAAAGCAGTGCCAATTAAATGGGGGGAAAAGTGGAACATGAAGTTTTCACATTGTCACACGCTAGCCTCAGAATGGAAGAGGTGCCAGAAATATTATTGGGTAGCAAGTTAACTGGACCGCTTTCAATCAGCAATAACGTAATAAATGATTAACATTATACATTCGCCTAAATTGTGCACATTGTAACTTAAATGTGTCCAGAATCCGCAAACTTCCACTCTGCAATCTATGTTTTTTATCTAAAACTTCTCAATTAACAAGATGCCTCTTGTTTCTCATATTTCATGAATCTAAAATGTCATCATTGATAAGACATGCTATTTTCCTGTTACATAAGAACAAGAAAACCCTGGCAACTTTATTAAGACATACCACTTTCACACTGGGCGATGACACTGTATAGATAGATTACACTGGTCTTTCATGGATTGCAAGTTTTCTTCATCTCTTCCATGGGTTTTGGTGCTTTTCTTTTCTACAGGTTTGTTTGGTGGCATTGTTTGGATTGTAATGCACAGGCTGTGTCCAGGAATCACAGGAACAGACCATCACAGAGCTTCATCAAAGTGTTTCTTCTCCTTCAGTCTAGTAAAGCAGATAGACCTTATTCTGTAAGGAATTATGGAGATGCCAATCAAAGATGAATGTTTCCTTTAGAAATATGTTTATGCCCTGCTGTTCTTCTTCAGTGCCTTCATGCATAGGCAGTTACAGCTCCTTGCAGAGCCAATTCATAGTGTAATCCTTTTGAAAACAATTTATATGCAATTAAGCTGAGCACATGCAGGTTCAGCAACAACTGTTACTTTGTAGAAGTAAAAAAAAAAATAAAAAGGAAACCAACCCAAATGAATAGTTGCACCTGAGTTTATGCTTATGCAGAGACATGATGATTGTGCCATGAATAGACATAATTTTAATACAGCAATTTTAATACCTTCTAAGACACATTTGACTTCAGGGACTCCATCTGTGGGTGCCTCTTCTTCCTCATTGCTGCATGGTCATATGCAATGCCTTTCTCAACCAAGCACAGGAAGTTGGGCAAAGACGCCAGTAGAAGAAATGGCAAACACACTCAGTCATCCTTCCTGGCAAGTATCTGAAGTGAATTAGCACTACCAGAGATCCCTGTGGTTCATGCCTGAAATAGCTGGACTTGCAAAGATAGATGGGGCTTCCATTCCAACATGGGGCATATGGACATAGATCTAGTATCATGGGCATGCAGGATGATTCAGTTGGCTTCCCCAGGAGTGGATAATTGATGTGGACAGAGAGTCATCACCACATGTGCCTAAATGACATGGATTTTGACATGGTGGTAGGTGCTGTGAAGGACACAGAAAGTAGAACAGAGTTGGTTCTTTTGTGTACTAGAAATAATTGTTAACTTAGTCTTTGGGTTATATGTTGGTAGAACTTATCATTGCTCTTATTACATTTTATTAACATGAGCCAGACAAAGTAAAGTTGCTGCCAAAGAAAATGTTTAGATCCTGTTTACTGAATACAGAAGGGAATTGAAAGAAAACTAATTTTATATTTTATGTGACATGTATTGTTGGTACCCAGGATATTTTGTGTGTGTGTGTATGCATGTGCACATGCGCATATGCACATGTGCACATCCGCACATGCACCAGTCCTGTGGCTTAAACTCAAAGCCTGGGCACTGTCCCTTACCTTTATTTTTTTTCCTCAAGACTAATGCTCTATTGTTTGAGCCACAGTTCTACTTTCAGTTTTCTTGGTGGTTAATTGGAGATAATAATCTCATGCACTTTCCTGTCTGTGCTGGCTTCAAATTGTGATCCTCAGATCTCAGACTCCTGAACAACTAGGATTATAGGCTTGATTGGGCACTAGCACCTAACTCTAAGATTTTTTTTTTGGAAGAGGATGGGAGAGTGGGGAACAGTGTGAATAGGAGTCTATTATGGCTTTTGTGGAGAAGAACAGACCAAGCTGCATTAGGAAGGACTAGAGCCCAAAGGGCTGTCACTAATGTTCAGTACTGGTGCTGGGGTGATAGTGGCCCTGGATATGAAGTGGAAGGTGGGGTTGGTTTGTTGTGGGAGAGTCTGTCCCCTCTCCAGGCATTGGGCATCCCTGAGAGAATAGTTGCTGCAGGTCACCAATTCCCCATGTGTCCACACATGGGGAATATAGAATATAGAAAATAGAACACAGTTAAAGCCTGAGGATATTTGCACGTGGTCAACTACTGATTTAGGCCTCTGGATACTTAGAGTGTTTGAGCTCACTGTCAAAAGAGCAGGAACACCTAACTCAAACCTGACATATGTACTCATTTGGTAAATATTAATTAAATCTGAGTCATAGTGCCAGATGGCCCAGCCATGTTGACATGCAGCCCTTGAAGGATCCAGTGGTCAGATATACAGTGTTTAGAGAAAAGGAAAAAGTGAGAAACTGCACATTGCATACAGGAAGCCCAGATGGTGGATAAACCATCAAAGATAGAAGAAAAGACAA
This sequence comes from Dipodomys ordii, assembly GCF_000151885.1. Classification (NCBI taxonomy): domain Eukaryota; kingdom Metazoa; phylum Chordata; class Mammalia; order Rodentia; family Heteromyidae; genus Dipodomys; species Dipodomys ordii. Next base: position 5,195,980 of record NW_012267318.1, read on the forward strand.
CAAAAAAAGACAAAAGACTTAAGCCTTTTGAAACATTAGTGCATCTGTGCATTAGTAGCTCACCCCTATAATTCTAGCTACTCAGGAGGCTGAGATCTGAGGATTGCAATACCAAAGCAGCCCAGGCAGGAGTGTCTATGAGACTCTTATATCCAATTAACTACCAAAAAGGCAGAAGTGAAGATGCAGCTCAAGTGGTGGAGCATCAGATTTGAGCAGAAATAGGTAAAGGATAGGTTCTTAGGCCCCTGATTTCAAGCCCGAATACCAGCATGTGTGCACACACGCCCATGCGACACACACACACACATACACACACATGCACACACACACCCTATTAGTTAGCCCTTGAACAGAAACTCCTTTAGCTAACAGATCTTAAAATCTATTGGTTTACCATATATTTGGGGCTACTTCCTTATTCACCTTGCATTTGTAATAGGATTAAATCAGGAAACATGAAAATTGCCTACAACTTTTAAAAATTACAGTCAACGTCAGAACAAAATTGGAGTTTTAATGTTTCATTTTGTTGTACAAATTCTTGCTCAGGAGTAGGCTTCTGAAGAATGTCTCAGAATAGTATGAGGTCCAGTTTTCTTGTCTACTGTATGTCAATATTAATCAGATAAATCGTATCAAGTGCACATAACACTCTACACAAAGAGTCAAGATACCGGTATGTGGTAGTGACCGATCTGGACTCAGGGTAGTTAAGATGTCCCTGTGATAACTGTGACAGAGGGTGGCTGTGAGTAGAATGGATGTGGGATTAGACCCAGGACATTACTCATAATGATAAATGGCTGGTGTACATGAAGGCTAGAGTGTTTGAGCTCACTGCAAAGTAAATTAATGACTTGTTGCTAGGACAGCCTCGGAACTTATCTTTATGTGGTTAGTTAATGCGTAGAGTGCTTTTACAGTCAAAGTCTCTTTTCCTTAGAATTGTGGCCAGGCACATGAAGAAATAATAACGCTGAAATGGGAGGTCAATCTAATGACCTACGAGGGAGGGGTAACTCCTTCCTGAGGTTCCCTCTGCTGGCAGGCATTTCTACCATGAGTCTTTGGACTCCTCTGCTTAGTATGCCCTGATGGAAACTGAGTGCCTTGGCTGATGCACAGCTGCTCCCCCATTGTGTTTCCAGGACTACACATAGCTCTTTAAAGTGACAGTGCTCACCCATAAAAGCCCTTGCTGATGAAAGCATCACTGAGGGCTTCTGTAATGGTTCTAAGTGCGATCTTGTTCTCCATAGCCCTTGGGCTTATCCACACCAACCCAAGCATGTATTGCCTTTTAGCATCTTATTCCATATATACATTATGTAAAAATGGAGTATTTTGTCAAATGGAATCCTATGCAGAAGTACTTATAAGTCCTTAGCTTCCTGGAGACTCTTATTTCTAGATATTACCAGAAAGCCAAAACTGGAGCTATAACTCAAGTGGTAGAGTGCTAGCTTGAGCAAAATAGCTCAGGGATAACACCCAGGCTCTGAATTCAGGCCCTAGGACTGGTCCGTGTATGGGTGTGCGCACACACACACACACATTAAGTGGCTGGCATAAAAAGAGTCAAACTTCTTTGGTACAAAGATTCTTGTTAATTAGAAACAAAAGTCCCCACAGAATACTTTACAGTGTGAGAGTTAAATAGAAGAATCGAGAATATTTAAAGTTGGGCATGGGCTGGGAAGGTGGCTCAGTGGTAGTGCTTGCTCTGCATGCATGAGGCCCTGGGTTCGATTCATCAGCACCACATAAACAGAAAAAGCTGGAAGTGGTGCTGTGGTTCAAGTGGTAGAGAGTTGGCCTTGAGCTGAAATGCTGAGGAACAGCACTCAGGTCCAGACTTCAGGCCCCACAACCTACCAAAAAAAAAAAAAAAGTTGGGCATGGTGACTGAAGGCTGTAATCCAGGCATTAATGTTCTGGAGACTTCATCTCAATCAATGATTGAGTGCAGTGGCAGGTACTCATCATCCTGGCTATGTGAACGGCACAATGGGAACTTGTCATTACCATTACCATGGGAAAGCACAAGTAGGAGGATTGCAGCACAGGTGACTAGGGCATCAAGTGAGATTTTACCTTGAAAACAATTAATGCACACAGGAGCCAAAAGTATAACCGATAGGGTGTCTTCTTAGTAGGTATGAGAGACCTGAGCTCATATCCACTATTGGGGAAAATAGGAGTCCTAGAAGTGAAACTGGCCTTAAATATGCATCATAAGTGACCATTATTACAATTTTATGAAAATAAGATGACTAAAAATAATTCTATAGAAATTACATGCTTAAAATTATTTAGATCATTTAGCTAATGTAATTCAAAGCACGAAATTAAGATGGTCATAGTGGCATATGCCTATAATCCCAGCATTCTTTTTCATTTTATTTTTATTTGTTGTAAAGGTGCTGTACAGAGGGGTTATAGTTACAGACGGTGTAACTGTAAAGTTACAAAGTTGTAAAATTCATTTCCACCCTTGTGTCTTGTGAGTATCGCTGTTGCATTGGTTCACCCTTTGTCCTTGTTTCTCCATTTTGTTATTCCCCTTTCCTTCCCCAAATCAGATAAACGTATATGCAAGATGCAGGATACCAGAATCAAAAGCAACTACTGGGGATAAACCAAAGGGAAAAAGAAAAAAAAATAACAAGAAGCACATTGACAACAACAAGGTTGACTCCAAAACAAACTCTTATTTCCATATCTTGGGATTCATTTTGAGTAGCATCATTTTATATGGTCATATTACATAGCTATTGAGCTATTGTGATCCTTTGCTAGGACTATCCTAGACATATACTAATTATTACAAGTGAGGGAAACCCTGGAATCTGTTTCTGGCTTACTTCACTTAATATGATTTTTTCCAAGTCTTTCTATTTCCTTATGAATGGGGTGATATCATTCTTTCTGATGGAAGCATAGAATTCCATTGTGTATATATCCACATTTTCTTGATCCATTCAAGGGCATCTTAGCTATGATAAATAATGCCACAGTGAACATAGTTGTGCTGGTAGCTTTAGTGGGGCCTTGCTTGTGATCATTTGGGTAAATGGCCAGGAATGGAATTCAGCATTCTTTTTGCGGAGGGAGGAACAAAAGTTCAAGGCCAGCATGGGCTACATAGTAAGACCCTGTCTCAAAAATAAACAAACATATATAAAAATATATAAATAAGTAGTAAAGCATCAATAAATAAAATTTGTTGTGATGAAATAATATGAGTTGTTTTTGATAACGGTCTTGGGGCTTGAATTCAAGGTTTGAGCACTCTCCCTGAGATTTTTGCTCAAGGCTAGCCCTCTACCACTTGAACAACAGCTTTACTTTGGCCCTTTTTGGTATGTAATTGGAGATAGAGTCTCACAGACTTTCCTACCTGGACTGGCTTTGAACTGCAATCCTCAGATCTCAGCCTCCTAAGAAGCTAGCATTACAGGCATGAACCATCCACACCTGGCCTAAAATAATGTTTTGAAGCAAACAGGAAAATAATATTTGGGCCATAACCAAATACTGTAATCAATTTTAGATTTATCACAGTGTTAAGTTTGTGTGGGGGTGGGGGTGAACCAGAAATGAAAGAAAGCAAAGGAATTCTATTTATCTCAATTGTGAGGGCAATTAACATTTTACTGAATATTCATGATGTCTTCTAAAAGAGATAAAGAGAATGGAAAGGCATGAAAAGTGAAACATCACAAAGCAGTTTTCTAAAAGGCAGAGTGGCCACGTGAGAAAAGAACATTAGTGATTGAAAGTTATGTAACTAAGTAAGGAATTAGCGTGAACACAAGCATGCACAGTCATAAGCAGGCCTGTGGATCATGTAAGGCATGGAAATAATTTGGTACATAACAGGACAGACATGTATGATTCTTATATGCTGTCCTCTGATATCTGCCTGTGTCAATAATTTTTAATGGCCTGCAAATAATGTTATAAATATTCAAATGACCCTTGGAAGATAAAAGGTTCCCCACCCCTGCTGTAAATAGGAATTTAAATCAATCTAGATTTGTTTAAATCAACCACAGACTTCTGATTGGATAGTCATAATAGCAGTAGTGATTTGGAGATTTTGCTTTAGTTGTCTCCCTTTAAAAACATACTATTGGAAATAGTATCAAAATTGAGTCTAAATCCCTAAGAAGTGCTTACTTACCCCTGTTGGAGCTGGAGGTGACACTGTCTCTGTGAGCACTGCACACATACTGTGTACCATCACTTTGCTGATCATCAAAACACTCAGAATGGTGTTTGGAAGGTCAAGAAGGAAGCCATGGCTATACACAGTCAGCACTTCCAGTCCACAAATTCTGCATGGGCAGGTTCAACCAACATTGGATCAAAAATATTTTGTTTTTAAAATTTAAATCACTTACATTTAAGCAGGGTGCTGTGGCTCATGCCTAGAATCCTAGCTAGAATCCTCTCAGGAGACTGAGATCTGAGGCAGGAAAGTCTGTGAGTCTTTTGTCTCCAATTAACCACTCAAAAGCTTGAAGTGGTGCTGTGCCTCAAGTGGTAAAGCCTTGAACAAAGAAAGCTTAGGGCCAGTGCCTGAGTTGAGTTCAAGCCCCAGGACTGAAATTAAAAAAGAAAGAAAGGAAAAGGAAAGGAAAGAATCATTTCCGGATTAAACAGGACAATATTTCTCATCATTATTCCCTAACACTATATAGCAACTATTTATATAGCATTTATATTGTAGTCAGCATTATTAGTCACCTAGAGAGAACTTCAGAGATAGTATGTATGTTCTAACATTACACATATGTTCAAAAGACTTGAATATATGTGGGGTTTGCTACCCTCAGGGGTCCTGGAACCAGTCCCCCAGGAATACTAGGGGTGACCATACGGAGTATGTTTCTAGCCTAGAAAGACCCACAACTCAAACTGGTCTGGATTTGCTATCCTTCATGCAGGGCCTGACCAAGGGAATCGGTGATGGTTACAGGCTGTAAGGATTTTACATTTACTCTTCAAGTCATTTAATTCAACCTGTGTTGTAGATCCTGTTGTTTCTGTTTCTTAGCAAACAAGAATAAAAAGGTTAGGTATTTTCCCAAAGTCACCCTGATAGGCAGACCATGGATTTCAGCATTACATCATAGGTGACAGTGTGTAATCAACATCCCTCCACCTTAGCATCCTCCTTTGTCATGTAGAGCCATTTGTTTCTACTGGACAGATGAGCTGTAAATTTGTGTGGTCATTTGCCCAAATAGAAACCAATGGGACGTTCTGTTATGGTTGCTTCTGGCAATAACTGTCGTGTAATTGTCTAGTGAACGTTACAGGCATTTTATCTCATTCATCTCATGCAACTGTCCCTGCAGGTACCCTACACTCTCCTTCCACCATCATGCCAATCCCTTCCTAGCACCCACAAATCCAGTCTAGAATTCTCTCTTCTCCCATTTGATGTATCTTTTCTTCCTTGCATGGAGTGTATATACAGGTGGGAGGCAAAAGCAAGAAAGGAGGCTTTAGAAAGAAGAGGTTAGAGCAGCTGTATTCTCTGCGGGAGGCTTCACCCACTCCTTAGAGAACAGTAGGATTAAATCTACCAGAAATAGAACAGGCAGAAAGCTTCCCTTCAGTACTCTGGTGCCAAGATTGGGAACTAGCGTCTCTATTTGTTGTCCTTTAGTTCTGGACACATTATAACTAACCACAGACAACTTCTAGGTTTTGTTAAAGCACTGATGAAATAGAAAGACTGTATTTAGTTACAGGCCCCTGATGGGGCAAGCAGTTAACCTATTTTATACATTCTTGCAAATACATTGTTGTCAATCAAACTTACATTGTACCTCCTTGGCCTTTTCTTAAAAAAATCTTGGCGCATTTACGATTTGTGTGGGGTTTTGTTGTGGTAGGGGGTGGCTGTTTGGTTTGCTTTATTTTTTGCTCAAGGCTGAGGCTCTACCACTGGAGCCACACTTCTACTTTCAGTCTTTTGTTGGTTAATTGATTATATGAGTCTTTTGAATTTGTCTGCCTGGGTTGACTTTGAACCAGGATCCTCAGATCTTAGCCTCCAGAGCAGGATTACAGGTATGAGCCAAGAGTACCCAGCAACACTTGAAAGTTTCTAGAAATCACTTTTCATACTGTTCCTTTAATCTCAAAGGCCAAATGCCATGAGTACATGACATCTAGTTAATTCATTTAAGATGAATTAAAGATGTAATTAATTAAAAATATAATTGAATATTTTTTTCAAAATTAATACACTGCTAAAACATATGCTTATTATGCAAATAATTTATGTTCCATGAAGAAAAATTTAAAGAATAGAAGTTAAAGGAAAATTTAAAGAAAATTTAAAGAATAAAATCTGTAATCGTAATCAGTATTTGACTTTTCGCATATTTCTTCCCACAGGTCTTTTTTCACACATGGGCATATTATTTACAAAATTGATATCTAATATACTATTTTACTGCCTGCTTTTTTTTTCCTCCAGCACTAGAGTTTGAGCTCAGTGCCTCAGATGTGCTAGGCAGGTATTCTACCCCAAGTCCTATAAGCTGCTTTTTATTTCCTCCTATGGGACAGTTTGTCCCAAATACCGTTCCATGTAGTAAATCATTACATAGATTTTTTTTTTAAGTAAAGATGATAGAAAAGTATATGGCAGAGAAAGAGACCATGTGCATAGAGATGTTTGGGGGAAGAGGGTAGTTTAGCCTGTGCCTACCATTTTAGTCATCTTCAGCCATTTCCTTCATTACAAAGCCATAGATTTCTTCCTTTCTCTTTCTAAAGACAGACCTTGGATTTTGTGCTTTGAAACACTAGAAAAGCCATTTCTCAGCCACCAAGGCTAAAAACTGTACTCATCACTACCTGGGACCAACTCCATGCCTTCAGAGTTTTTCTGTGGCCCAAACTTGGCTTCATCTGCTAGGTAAAACAGCTGTGCATCCCTGTTCTTGACTCTGCCTGTATTATTGTCAGGAACTTCCCATTGCCTTTATGGATGACAGGAACTCTCAGAGTTACCAAATGCAAATGAGCTCTCATCCCTTACATCTTCTGATGAATGAATGTCAGGAGACAGAGTCCTGCCAAGTGATCTTCTAAAACCAAGCCATTTGCTGATTAAACACACACACACACACACACACACACACACACACCCCAACAACTGCCAATGGGAATGCTGAATGCCCCCTCCCCATTTTATGCTTTCCATTTCGCAGCTGGCTCTCAATGATTGCTTCTTTTGGGAGCCAGGATGCCAAGGATAATTGAAGCTCACAGATAATAACCAAACTTCATGACAGTTTAAATCTCCCCATCCATCTTTCAGCTGCAGCAGCTCACAAAAGCAATGGTTTGAGTTTCTCCTTTTATTTCTCTCTGATTAGCCCCTCACTCAGAGCCTAATGAGCAATTTAATGAGGTGGTCAAAATTGGTTGCTAGAGAGACATACAAAGCTACCTCCTCTTTCCCTCCAGTGACTGTGTTATTAAACTCAGGGCCTTAAACTTGCTAGGCAAGCAGTCTACCTTTTGAGTTGCTTTCCTATCCCCTGTCCCCTTTTTATTTCTGAGAATCTTGCTTCCTTTGTCAAGAGTCAGTTTTGGACAGTGATCCTTCTCTCCACCTTCCCAGTAACTGAGATTATGGGCATGTGTTACTACCATGCCCAGCACAGCCTGTCTTCAACCCTCTAAATTTTAAAGTGTGTATGGAAGATACCAAGCTTTGTATCTATCAATAGAGTGACACCTGACTCCTTCCTGTTTCTTTATCCAGATAGTTTATACACACACACACACACACATACACACACACTACCAAGGTTTTTATTACCAAGGTTCATCAATAACACAATAGAATTCTTCGAACTTTCTCTAATCCTTCATAGTTTTTGCTTTTAGACTACTATCATTTCTTCTCAATCTTCCCTAGTCTTACCCACTATGTTCTGTTAAAAGCAGGACTAAATAAAACTGAAATACCTAAGTATAATGTGTGTATACATGTAATTTATCATTTATATAATATATAATATGTAACATATTACTATATAATAATGATATATAATGTATCCTTACATATTATAATATACATAATATATCATTATGTAGTTATTGCCTATATAATATATAGGACAGATATAATTATTTGTCATGTGTATATAATTTTATTATATGTATAAACATAATTATTTAAAAAATACTTGCACAAATTTAAAAGTAAATGAGAGTCACCCTTCTCTAGCCTACTTGCCTACAGTCCCCGCTACAGTCTCAACCTTACTAGCCACTAACTGTGCCCAGACAGGTCACCCTTGTTTCCTGCCTGAGTTGCATGTGTCAGCTGATTCCCTTTCCAGCTCTCTCTCTCTCGCCTTTCCTGCCTCCCCCAACTTGAAGTCTGTGCTTTCCATTCACTCCCTTTTTTAGTATTTCCTTGTCTTCCTCCTTTTCCTGTTTTCCTGACACTTCTGTCTTTTCAGCTAAGACATAGTATCTGTCTGAAAGGACAAACTTTAAGACTATGGTATTTTCTGTGACCATCATGATTGTTAAAAGTCTCCTACAAATGTATTAACTTAAATAGGGTAGTTACAAGGGAGAACTCAAATAGTGTAATGTTATAGAAGGAAAGGCAAAGTTTAACAAAATGAACACCAGGAAGCGAGTATTTGGGTGGGGTGGGGTCAAGGGGAGAAAGGTGGACAAATGAAGAGAAGAGGGAGAGAATGCTCAAGAATCCAATGTGTATCTTACACAATTAAGAAGAGTGAGGGAAGGGGTGGGGAGGGGAGGGATGGCTGAGAATGTTGAAAGCAGTGACTTTGATCAGGAAACTGCTTTGCTACATGGCAACTCCTCTGTACAGCTACTTAAAGATAATGATAAAATTTTACATTAAAAAAGAAATAGAAGATACTATTAGTAATAATAAGAGTACTAAAGGCTCTCTAAAACATGGCTCCACCCTTTCTTCTCAATGTCTTTGCCATTCTGCATTTTGGTGGAGACACTCTACACCTTGTAATATCTGGAGTTGCTTAGTCACACCTACCCTCAATATGGAAAGCCATTTTTGCTTGTGTCAAAAAAAATCACCAATTTATAACAATAAACACGACTCCATGAGCAGTTACATCAATAAATTTATAGCATTAATATTTCGTGGAATAGTGTTTTTTTTTTTAAAGAAAGTCCCCTCAAACAGCACACCCCACTTAAAAGGTCATTTTCCTTAAAAGATGCCTTTTGTTCCCCTGCATTTCAAGGTACTCTGTAGCTAATTGGGTTATAAGAAAAGGGTCACTGCCCTCTGGTTACATCTTGGATGCTAAGAAAGGTCATTTTGATTTAGGAACTACAGAGCACTTATTTCTGAGTGTGTTCTCCCTCTTGGCTTTATCAGTGGTGGCCCCCTCAGCAGTAGTGGTGATTTAGGCCCTTGGGACCATTGCAGCCCATTAGAATGAGCTATCAATAATGTTAAAAGCTTTCCCAGATGCCATCTTTTGCTAGCACTTACAGAATAGTGCAAATTGGATGAGTGCCTTCCTGATGTTTTCAATTTCTCCTCACTGTTTGTTAAACAGTCAGGGGCATTTGTCAGAAATGTCCATGGAACACACATATTAGGCGTTTGCTCCTTGTAATTTTTGAAGAAAATGTAGAAGTTGATTTCTTGTGGGATTATATCCTTTGCATCAGAAAGGAATACTGGAGTATTGCAAAGAAATTCAATGTGACTCACCCGAATAGTGGAAGAGTGAACATTGGCACAGCCTTCGAGCTTCCAGCCAGGGCCTACTGCTGGAGACTGCTGATCAGGAGGCAGCAAAAAGAAGGAGCCTGGATCTGTGCCCTGCTGCCAGTTACCACCAACACAGTGGTCTAGGCCCACAGCCCAGGGCCAGGCTGGGGCCTGTTAGACTCTAGACTGGAAAATATGGAATGCATCTCAAAGCCAGTAAGGTTTCTGGGGCAGAATGCTGCAGTAATGCTGATTTCATCTGGATCCTGATTGAGATTTGGAACATCAAGGACTTCCACCTTGATGTCAGGTGAAATATGGGTAAAATAAATATGTCCCTTTGTCCACTCCACTTCCCCCTTCTCCCCTTCTTCTTCCCTTCTTTTTCCCATCCCTTCTTTTTTCTTCCTTCCTACCTGTATTTTTCTTTTTGCTTTTTTCTGTCCTTCTTCCCATTCTTTCCTCCTTCACTTCCTTCTTTCCCTTTTCCCTCCATTCTTTTCTTCCTTCAAAGAAAATCTGTTGGGCTGGGAAAGTGGCTCAGTGGTAGAGCCCTTGCCTTGCATGCTCGAGGCCCTGGGTTCGATTCCTCAGCACCACATAAGCAAAAAGAAAAAAGCCGGAAGTGGCGCTGTGGCTCAAGTGGTAGAG
>NW_012267318.1:5207492-5265940 GCF_000151885.1 Dipodomys ordii
AGGGCCTCAGGCATGCAAGGCAAGCGCTCTACCACTGAGCCACCTTCCCAGCCCTTGATTATTTTTTAAAACACTTAGGATATTAGTTACTCATGAGTACTCATGATATGAATGACATAAACATATTATCTCATCTCCTTTTAGAAATGACTAGTTGACATAATATGCATGAAAATGATGTGTAATACTCTAGCACTGTTTTTCTGGGGTCAGTTAGACTGAGTACATGAGGACAACTCTGTCCTACACTGTGATTGATTAATGAAATATAGAAGTATGAGGCTTTCAGAGTGTGAAGTTTTTAATTTTTTTATTTATATTTGTTATTGTTAAAGGGATGTACAGAGGGGTTACAGTTACATCAGTAAGATAAAGGGTACATTTCTTTTTGGACAATGACACCCCTTCCCTTTCTCTCTCCCAGTTTTCCCCTCCTGTCCGTACACACAACGTGTATAGTTCATTTTCAACATAGTGTCCAGTGAGTACCACTGCTGCATTTCTTCACCTTTTGTCCCTCCATTTCTGTGCTCACTTACCCTCCCCAAACAAACAAGACAATGTGAAAACAACAGCAACAAAGAAAACAATCTCGTTTCCATTTCCTACAGTTTATTTTGATAAATAAATATGATCAGATGTGATTTTTTTTAAAAAATTGAATATGCTGGACACCAGTGGCACACTCCCAGAATTCTAGCTACTCAGGTGGATGAGATCTGAGGATCATAGTGCAAAGCCAGTCTGGGCAGAAAAATCTGTGAGACTCTTATCTCCAATTAACTGCCAGAAAACCGAACGTGGTACTGAGGCTCAAAGTGGTAGAGTGATAGCCTTGAGCAAAAGAGCTCAGGAACAGTGCCTAAGCCCTGAGTTCAAGCCCCATGACTGACTAAAAAAATAAACAAATATAATGTCAGTATTATAAAGGATGAGATTCTAAATAACTGTTACTTTGCATTAGATATCTATCTGGTTAATTAAATTCCCTTCTAACTCTGAGTGCTCCTAGATCCACTGACAAGGCCTATTTGTAAACTTGGGTGAAGTTGGTGGACTTTCTGGATGGACTTATTTGTTTCAGATGCTTTGCAAGGTGGGCTCTTTTTTTCTTTGACATAAACAAGAGGTGCGCTTTGTTGAAAGGAAAAGATCATCACTGAGGATTAACCAATCAAAGCTGAAGAACATGGGGAATGACCATGCTGATCTAATTATTTCCTAGTTGACTCTAAGCCATTCCTGCTTACGTATGTATTTGTAAATAAACCCTTCTATTTACAAACAGACTGTACTTTCTTTGGCATCAGTGCTAGCTTAGTCCCATTTGGAGGGCCTATGCTCTCTCCTTTTATTAAAAGTCATATCATGCTTATTTTAAAGTGCTCTGGGATGGAACCTCGTGCCTTACATGTGTAAACATTTACTCTACCATTGAGCTACATCCCTGGCCCCTCTCTTCTTGGCCTCCAATTCCTTTTCTTCTTTATTTATGTTTTGAAGTATATCATTTACCACTTCCAGAGTACAACAAAGGGTCACTGATTTTAGAGGAACGTGTTCCAGTGTGCTCATTTTTTGGATGGCTTGTACTTGATTGTAAGACTTTACTAAAACACTGTTGCCCTCCTGTGTTCTGAGACAGTGCTCACTTTCCTTTCTGTGTGTGAGTGGCTGGGCCATCTGTGGACATAGTGATGGGCCTTTGGGGGTCTGTAAACCTATGAATGCAGAACTGTTTGCCCATTAAACTAAGTTAGCACAGATGTATGTGCTTTCTTTTACTGAGTCTCTGCTTTTATAGCCTTTTTATCCTCGATGGATTGTCATGGTTACATGGCATACCTGCCCCAGCATCCTCCATACACAGCTATTCCTTATGCTTTAAAACGCTGCACTTTAAAGATTACTGAAAGAAATAAGGTCAACATGATTTTAGTTGGGCAGGTAGGCATTTAATTTTAAGTGGGGAATTTAATTTTCAGAATAGCCTCTGGTTTTTGCCACAATGAAACTAGGAAGTTTTGAAAACACACCTTTCAAATTATATAAGTTTTGAAGCTATCCATGATATATCTTGAGAAGTTACACATGCTAAATCTCTCATACAGCTCTACTTGAAGTCAGTCTGCTAGTTGCACCATATCCAGAAATTGAGGCTGAATTTATATTACATATTGTAAATAATATGAGTAACAATTAAATGAATCAGAGCGTAAAATTTGATAAGTGGGATTTACATAATTGTAACTTATTGTGATTAGTAAGAGCGATTTAAATATATTTAGAGTTATTTGTCTCTCAGACATAGGTACTGTCTAGGAACTAAATGACTTGAGTAGATAGATAGATAGATAGATAGATAGACAGACAGACAGACAGACAAACACAGACAGATATATAGACAGACATGCACTAAAGAAATCATCTTAATGGTCCCTAGAGGCTCATGTCTGTAATCCCAGATACTCAGGAGGCTGAAAGCTGAGGATAAATATTCAAAGCCAGCCCAGGGAAGAAATTCTATGAAATTCTTAGCTTTAATTAGTTACCAAGAAGGAGAAAGTGGAGCTGTGGCTGAAGTGGTAGAGCACTAGTCCCAGGACTGGCACAAAAAAAATTAATGAATCATCTTTCCTAATAAATGCTTAACAATCCAAAAATATTTGTTATTTATTTTCAATTACTTCTTTCCTGGAATGGATCCAATGCCTTCATGTTTTATTATACCTCAGAATATTTCTTCCATTGTTCTCATTTCAGTAGTACGAGTAGATGTATTTTAGCATGTAAGAAATCAAACAGCTACAGTTTGCTTGCTTAAAACACCTATATAGTTATGCTGAGCATGGCTGTAAATAGCATAATTAAGTGCTATTTTGTCGATGAAAACATATTTTAGTTAAATAGAGAAGTCCGGTTCTATCCTGTCCCAGTGTGACATTTAACTTTCCCTTTTTAAGTTTAAGCTTAGACTTATTCATAGGGTTTTTTTGTTGTTGTTTATTTTGTCTTTTTTTTCTTATATCAATGCTAGTGGAGGCAGAATAGTTGTTTAACAAAATGGTTTCTTCTACTGGTTTAAACTTAAGTCCCTGAACCATTCTGGACCCAAAAGACTTAATTGTTTTTCTTTACTGATCAAGTACATAATTACAAACTGTTCTTTTCCTTTTTGTAGGTTTGTTTATAGAATAAAAGTTTTACTTTCCTATTAAATTGCGGTCCATTTGCTACCAATAGGAAAAATTCATAATCATTCAGTAGCTTGTATACTTATTTTTCTTGGTATTTGCCAAAGTATTTCTTCTCCCTGTCTTCCTCACAACCTCCCCGTGAGCCTCTCCTGGGATTTGACAGTGCAAACTCTTGGCCTAATTGGATCTGGCTTTGAATGATGAGGAAAGGCAGCTCCTCCAGATTACTGCGCACAAACATTTGACTTGGGGACTAACTTTCAAAGACACTTGAGCTATCTGGTTTGGGGTTGTGGAAAAATCTAGATTTGCTCATACTTTCTCTGAAGTTTGGTCCTTACATTGGTGAGGGTCAGTGGTCAGCAACAAAGAGGTGGAGAATCAACTGCTAAACAGTGGAACCAAGACCATGCAGTTCCATGCTTTTTGTCCCTGTGCTCAACAACTAATCTTCCCCTACCTCCTTGACCAGAACCTAGTGCATAATAGGTGCTTTGTTTTCTCATCCAAGATGATGATCTTAATGTGTCTTTTGTAGGGCTTTTGTAAGGGGCCAATGAAAGAGGATGGACAGTACCCCATGGAAGTAAGCCCTTTATCTGATGGGGGGAAAAAAAGTAGACCTGTGAGAGCTGTAACCAGGGTATGGGTTCTGTGAATCCCCTGACACCATTCTTGTTTGTCATCCAGAAATCACTTAGGGGACACCACTGCCTCTGCTGTACTGGTGAGGGAACCATCTTTTCGCCCATATCCTAATCTGCTGGGAGGGAGAAATCAACCTGGCAGAATGATTGTGTTGGTGGTGCTGAGTGGGTGTAAGTGACATCCTAATGACTCTAAAAATTACCCCAGGAAGAAGCTCTGGAGAGTTAGGCTTTGCTGAATTCCCAGTGTTGGGCTGTCTATTGTGTTTCTGCAGTTCTAATTGGATTAGCTGGAAAGTTGAATCATTGGAATTATGTGTTATATCTTGAGAGGGAAATGAAAAGAAAGACTAATGTTACTTGAGGAAATGGTCTGACTGGCTTTCCTCAGGAAGTGATTTCCTCTCACTCAGTTCAGTTCGGCCTACAGCAACCCTGCTCTGGGCTGTATATAATTAGAAATATAATATTCAAATGCAGATGCCAGGAAAAATGCTGGTCTCATTTTCTCCACCCCCACATGTGCTATATTTATTTGGTTTTTTATCTTCCTGCTCAATGAGGAACATTTATTTAAATATGAATGTTAGAAAAAATCAAATGAGATGATTCATGTTGTTTACCACTTAGGATATATTTGACTTTTATACTAGTTAACGATGTTTTGGAACATAAGGCACAGGAAAGGTTTTCATGTAGCATTTATATAATGAGTTTTTTGCACATTGACATGTGTTCTATTGGAATCCATGGGACACGTAATACTTCTATCATGGATACCTGCAAGGAAGACAGTGATTTCTTGTGTGTGGACCTATGTTTTGAGGATTGCAAGGCCTTGGATGCTAGCAAGTTGGTTTTTTGTTTAGATCAAACATTAGATCCTGAGATATTTAGAAATTAACTACTACCAAAATGACATCGTGTTCACTAAAAAGCAAACTATAGCCTTATAATTTCTCAGATAATCTTTGTTAGATTCTTTTCCACAGCGGATTGTGGCTAGGTGATTAGAGTTGATGTTACAGTATTACTGACAACACTTTTCTTAGACTTCATGGTACATCAAAGTCGTGTATGTTAATAGGTCATTCTAGAAGAATGAGCGTTCCATTGGACCTCAAGGCTTTGCCCTTATAACTTGCTCACACTTCTCAGCTAGCACACACCTGGGAGGCACAGTGATCAATTAGTATGGCTGTGTATCAGATGTATGCTGCTGCCTATGGAAAGCAGGAGATGATGGCCCTGGAGAAACTCAAGGTCATTGTACAGAGAGGATGAGCCTGTAAGAAACAATGACACTGGAAAATTAAGTATTCAGTTGTGAGAGGTTTAAAGTTGTTTTCATGTTCATAGGCATGGATTTGAATAGGCTGCTTTTGTCAGACACAAGGAAGGCCAAGCCTTATAACTCTCTGGAGACGACTCCCCCCCCCCCCCCCAATATACATGGTGATAGGATGGTAGCACCAGAACCTGGCACCTTAGTACTGAAGTGTGGTTTAGTGGCTATAGCAAATGACCTGATGGTAGATCTTGCTGAAATATCCTAAATTGTGTACTTAGATCTGTCTATCGTAGTTTAAAAAGAGCTGGTTGGCATCAGCCAAGAAGCTGCACTTGATCCTACAAGAAGCTGAGAAGCTTCATATAGATTGGTGACCTCTTTACTGAAAATGGCATGATAAACAAAAAGTTTGTCACACCATCCTCCCAGAATTGGTGTGGGGGAAGAAGAGGAGAAAAGAGAGAGAACACAGACACATGGGTAGAAGAAGGAAGAAGGAGGAAAAGGAAGAAGGAAGGAAATAAGAAGGGAAAAACTAACTCATTGGTGGCTCATTCTTATAGAAAAATTTCTTGCTGATTGTAGCTTCTCAATTATAGAATTAAGTACGTAAATATGCTTGTGGTAGATTGGTGACCTCTTTACTAAAAATGGCATGATAAACAAAAAGTTTGTCACACCATGCTCCCAGAATTGGTATGGGGAGAAGAGGAGGAGGAAAGGGAGAGAACACAGACACATGGGTAGAAGAAGGAAGAAGGAGGAAAAGGAAGAAGGAAGGAAATAAGAAGGGAAAAACTAACTCATTGGTAGCTCATTCTTTCTAGAGGAATTTCTTACTGATTGTAGCTTTTGTTAATTTTAGAATTAAGTACATAAATATGCCTGTGGTAGCTAATTTTTTTCTTTCAAGTTTTAGCCAGGATTTATTTTAGTAGAACAGAATAAAATACAGACAAATGGAAAAGGCTCTACTGGGTTTTGTTTTTTGTTTTTGTTTTGTTTTGTTTTTTGTCGGTCATGGGGCCTAAACTCTGGGCCTGGGGCACTGTCCCTCAGCTCTTCAGCTCAAGGCTAACGCTCTACCACTTGAGCCATAGCACCACTTCCTGTTTTTTCTGCTAATGTGGTGCTGAGGAATCAAACCCAGGGCCTCATGCATGCAAGACAAGCACTCTACCTGAGCCACCTTCCCAGCCCCATCTACTGGGTTTTGTTTGCTTGTTTTTTGGTGATGCTAGGTATAAGACTAGGACCTCATGCACACTAGACAAGTATTCTTATCAGCCTAGGAGTACCCTACTAACTATATCCCTAGCCCTGTAATGTTGGCTTCCACATCTATGTGATTTAGGACATCAATAGGGTAATGCAAGAAAAAGTGTGTATTGGTGTATGTTCAATAATAATAAAGAATACTCTGTGTCTGCCTCTTAGTTTGTGAATATAGAATGCATTCTTCCTGGAACCTTTCTTCCTGGAATACTGTACTCCAAATAAACATTGAACTGAACTATTTGTGCAGACTAATCAGACCTTGTAAAAACTTCTGGATCATTTGCTATAAAAGTTCCATATTTCACATGCTGTCATCTTCTGTTCACAATTTCTTTGCCAGAGTGTACCTTTAAATGATGCTGGGGATATCTTTTTTCTTCTTAGATTCACCTTTCTTTCCTTGTCTTAAGTGATTTTCAGTGGGGACAATAATCTAATACACCGAGGTTCCGTGTAAACAGGAAATCTGGCAGCAGTAACTGGACCAAGGATTCACTTTGCAAAGCCAAGTTATAATGAGTAATTTGCAAAGTAATTAATCAGGAGGCCATCTTCCCTAGAAAATGGGCTAAATGTACACTACACCGACTTGGTGCCTCTCTTGGCTGCTTGATGCTCCAGTGTGTCATGGTGTGATTTCCCTTGTATCCAGGCAGCCTTTTTTTTTTTTTTTGAGTAACCTATTATTTCTAAGATCCAAGAGGAAACACAAACTCTAGAGATTTTGAGTCATGAAAATATAGAGAGCATGAAGCATTACTGCTCCATCAGTGAACTGGGAAATCAATGTAGTGAATCAAAGGCAGCTATTTTTAACAAAATTAAATAGAATAGATTAGAACTAACGAAGTGTATCATGTGTTGGTTTGTCAGGTGGTTTGCAAACACATTTTTATACACATGTAAGTACGTGGAGATGGGTTGTGACACAGAATGTGTTTCTTCCCATGGTTCTTAGCTAAAGAAGTTAAGACCATTAATTACTTGCCTAGTATTTTTTGAATTCTTGAATTGCTAGCATTTTTGAATTACATTTTAGATATAAGGATACATAGGATAGTTATTTTTTGTGCTTAGAAGATAGAGAGAGCTCTTTCAGGGAAATAATGAATTGTTTAAAGTTATTACATTCAGACAAAGTAACTGGATGTGCTTATGTTGACCTCTAAGAACTATGACAGGAAGCGTAAAGTGTTTGATATACGATTAGTTTAAAGATTTTATACTTATGTTTTGTTAAAGTAATATTCAACCTCATAAGGATGATACAAATAATATTTAATATTAAATAATTAATATTAAAAAGAATTTAAGCATCTTTAAAGTCTCAACAATAAAAAGAAAGAAAATCAAATATAAAGGCAAGAATAGAGTAAATCTGTAGTTGTTTATTTTTTTAAGCAATATATACCTGAGCTATAATCAAAGCTGCCATCAAAATATAGTTCGAAGGCTAGGAAGGTGGCTCAGTGGTAGAGTGCTTGCCTCCCATGCATGAGGCCCTGGGTTCGATTCCTTAGCACCACATAAGCAGAAAAAAAGCCAAAAGTAGCTCTGTGGCTCAAGTGGTAGGGCACTAGCCTTGAGCTGAAGAGCAGAGGGACAGTGCCCAGGCCCAGAGTTCAGCCCCCATGACCAACCAAAATATAATCCCATATATGTCAAGATGTCTTGGAAAACCCTGTTGCTTGTAGTATTTGAGCAGTTTTCTTCACAACTGTTTCTTGTACAATGGAACATTCCTGTCCTGCCTTTCATTAAAATACTATTATTTTTACTGAAAACATGTAAGACAGCACACAGGAATGTGCACACCAGATGTAAGTAGCTTAGGTGCAGTAACCTATCTCTTGAGCCGCAGCTCCACTTCTGGCTTTTTGCTGGCTTATTGGAGATAAGAATCTTGTGGACTTTTGTGTCTGAGCTGACCCTGAACTACAATCCTCAGATCTTAGCTTTCTGAGTAGCAAGGATTACCGATGTGAGCCACTGGCACCCAACTGCTATGCCGGCTTTCTCTTCCACAAAATGGGAAATAGGTGTGTGTGTGTGTGTGTGTGTGTGTGTGTTACATGAGTTGCTAGGTCTTTGCTGTTAATGCCATGCTTACTAAAACTTCAGGCATCCTGCAGACATTCACCTGTGTGTGTGTGTGTGTGTGTGTGTGTGTGTGTGTGTGTGTGTGTGTGTGTTACATGAGTTGCTAGGTCTTTGCTGTTAATGCCATGCTTACTAAAACTTCAGGCATCCTGCAGACATTCACCTGTGTGTGTGTGTGTGTGTGTGTGTGTGTGTGTTACATGAGTTGCTAGGTCTTTGCTGTTAATGCCATGCTTACTAAAACTTCAGGCATCCTGCAGACATTCACCATGTAAGGAGTGCAGTGGTCCAAACAGATTCCTACACAGTTGAATAGAACAGTTTGGAGTTGGTATATTGTAATGGACTATTGGAATAAAATCTTCGACGGCTGATATGAAGTCCAATTTTTTGACATTTCCTTTGGATTTTTTCTCTGTCTCATTCCTGGCCTTTTCTTTTTTGTGCCAGTCTCTCTTGTCTAAGGGCTTGGCCTTAATGGAGTTGTGAAAGGGCAGGAGTCCTGCGAGAGCTGAAGCTCATCATGTAGGACCTTGGTGGCAGTTGTGATTCCCAGAACCTATGCCAATCAGGGGCCTAACTACTGGATATAGAAAGGGGAAATTCTGCTCTAGTTTCCAGACTTCGTTTCTATACCTTCCAAACCATCTCCTATGCAGTGCTTTAAGTACTCTTTAATCATATTGGATAAGTGGCACATGTCATCTAACGCACCTGTGATTGTGTAAGCCTTGGAACATGCTGATTTCTTAGTAATTTGTCCCACTGTGTGTTTCCTCTCAAAGGTGATCTTACAAAGTGGAAATTGTGCATGATTAGGTTTGAAAGAGTTCTTTCAGAAAAGTAGATAGAAGTCTCCTTGCTTAATTACTTTTGACCTTCAACTGTAGCAACCTGAATAGCAATCACTAGAGAGACTCATGGTGGGACAGGGGAATCATATTGGGCCCACACACGTGGAATCACAAACACGATTCTGTGATGGCTCAGAGGAATGGACGGTCAGTTGTGTTGGGCGAGGTAAGGATATACTAGAGACACCTCTCCCCTCCCCCCTATTAATTCATTACCACAAGTAGCAGCCAGCACCTAGTAACTGAAGACTGATGTAGGTCACCAGCACCTGGGGGCAGTATTACACACCATGATGGAGGGAGGGTAGGCCAAGGAGCCCAGAGAGCCACAGTGTGCCCAGTCCTGTTCACCCAAGGTTCCAGCTGGACTGAGGTAGTGTTACAACATCACTACACCTTGATTCACATTGTTTCCATTCCTAGATGGATGGCTTAGATGTTATAACCATGAATACTGAATACTAACAGTGACACATACTTTTTTTTTTAATCAATTTCTTTTCTTCCTTCCCTGCTTCCCTTCTGATTTTCCTTCTTTCCCCCCTTACTTCCTCTCTTCTTCCTTTCTTCTTTCCCTCCTTTCTGGGGATCAAATCTAGAACCTTGATCATGCTAGACAAGTGTTCTACCACTGGACTATATCCCTAGCTCTTATTTTTTGAGACAGGTTCTCACTATGTAGCTCAGACTGGCCTCAAATTCATGATCTTGTTGCATCTACCTCCTTAGTGCTGGGATTACAGGCCAGCACACCCTGTTGAGATTATGCTCTTATATAAATGGGTAATGAATAACCTTGCTCATGTAACTGTAACCTCTCTGTACAGTATTTTTACAATAAAAAGTATTTAAAAAAGAGTAATGAAATAAAAGTAAACAAACGCCTACTAAAATTACTCCAACTATCCAAATTACCACTGACATCACCACTAAAGCATAAATATGATCCATACACAACCCTAGAAGGCTAACAATGGAATAGAAAGAGAAGCTTTGGGAGCTCCAAGTCAGGTATGAGAGATGTTCTACATGTGAAAAATGAATGTAAGATTGAAATTGAAAAGAAGAATGCTAATTGGATTCAAAAGAGAAAAAAATTAAACCGAATAAAATGGAACCTGATTCATTAGGTGTTCAAGGTACAAGAGACACTCTGCAGTTCCATCTGGGAAAGAGGAAGGGAGTTAGCTAAGGGGCCCAGTTGTGATCAAGTTGAAGGGGAAAAGGGGAAAAGCTTCAGGAAGAAGAATAAGGAGCTCCATTCATTATGCTCTGAAGAGAAATTTCAGAACTACCATGATGGAATTAACTCAGATTACTGTGTGTTAAAGCAATATGAGACAATTCCTTAAGTGTGGTGATAGAATATGTGTGTATTATGAAAAAACATCTAAGGAGGTCTGATAAGTGGCATGAAGTATAAAGAAAACAATGTTCAGGCACTGGTGGCTCACACTTATAATACTAGCTACTCAGGAGGCTGAGATCTGAGGATTCAGGTTCAGAGCCATCCTAGACAGGAAAAATCCATGAGATTCTTATCTCCAATAAACTCCACAAAACTGGAAGTGAAGTCCTAGGCTTAGCACCAAAACTTTAAAAAAGAGAGAAAAAAATAACAATGAACTGGGGGCTTATGGCTCACTTGAGAAGCTAAGAATGGGAAGTTTGTCACCCAAAGTCAGCCAAGTCAAAAAAAGTTCTCAAAACCCCCTTCCACACCCATTGCTGGGTACAGTGTCATATGCCTGTCATCCTAGCTATGTGAGAGGCTGAAGTTGATAGGTTTGTGGTTCCAAGACCAGCCCAGGCAGAGATTCCACCTCAATAGAAGAAGCTGGGTGATAGTTTAAGCTGTTGTAACAGCTACAATAGGAAGACTGAAATAGGTGGATCATGGTACTAGAATTGACAGAAAGCAAGATCCCATCTCAAAGACAGCTAGCATAAACTAAAGGGCCAGAGACCTAGTTCTCTGGTAGGGTACCTGCCTAACAAGCATGAGGCCTTGAGTTCAAATCTCCATACTGCCAAATAAAAGTAAACAATGACAAGAAAACCCTAACTTCTAGAGCACTGTACATATATAAGGTTTATGAATCAACTATAAGGCAAGGATTACCTCGTATTCTAGTCATACCAAGCCTCTGGGTAAACCTAGTCATCTTTGCCATGAGTCTGGAAAAGATGTCAGATCTGAAAATAAACAAAAAAATTTTAAAAAAATAAAAGATTCAGAGATGAAGGCTTTGATCAACTCAAGTATGGAATAGAAATAGAGAATGTCTTGGCTGCCAGAACACAGACAGTCATTGTTTTGTTTTGTTTTTATGTCAGCATTGGGGCTTGAACTCAAGGCCTGAGCACTGTTCCAGGCAGTGATAACTGTTAAGACTAATATACTACCACTTGAGCCACAACTCCACTTCTGGCTTTTTGGTGGCTAATTGGAAATAAAGAGTCTATGGACTTTCCTGCCCAGGGTGGCTTTGAACATCAATCTTTAGATCTCAGTTTTATGAGTAGCTAGGATTATAGATGTGAGCATCTGTGTTCAGCTGCCCAGTTTTTTAATGTTTTTTTTTTTGTAAGAATACTTTACAGAGGGGTTCCAGTTACATGAGTAAGGTAATGAGTACATTTCCTATTGGACATTGTTACCTCCTCCTTTGATTTTTTTCCCTATCATCCCTTCCCTCCCTATCCTCCACTGTTCATTTTCAACAGTGTTTTGTACATCTCATTGTTACAATGGGTCAACTTGTATCCTTGTTTCAGCATTTTGTTATTTCCCTTCCCCTCCCCAAATTAGAAAAATGTATATATAAGATGCAGGGCACTGGAATCAAATACAGTGAAAACAGGGGTTATATCATGGGGAAGAACATACAAAGAAACAAAAAATCACATAGTACATTATAAATATGTTAAAAAATAGCAAGAAAGAAAACCCCACTTATATCCCTATCTTGGGGTTCATTTCGCTTAACATCATCTTATATGGTCATATATACATAGCTTTTGAGCTGGTCAGTTTTGACAGTAGGAGAAACTAGACCATATCGCAGGGTCCCTGGACTCCAGGCTTAGGGCTGCTTCTGTCTACCCCTATGGGCTTATGAGGAAAGCACCCAATGTGTTTCTGCACTTTTGCTTATGAAAAAAAAGGAAAAAAAAATAAATGAACTCTGAGGTCCTTCTGTACTTAAAGAGTACATAAAGAGTAGAAAAATATAGTTTCTCATGATAAGTTCAGAGTAGTTTTGTAACTCAGGAAGTAAGCTATTAGGTTTCTGTCATTTAGTTACTGATTCACTTACCTTTCCCACATTACCAACTCAGTCCTTACTCAGTTTCATAAAAAGAGAAAGCAGCCTTCTCTCAAAATTGAGCTATTTAGAAGACTGAGATCTGAAGACCATGTTTTGAACCCAGCTAGGACAGGCAAGTCCATGAGATTCTTACCTCCAAACAGCAAAAAGCTAGAAATGAAGCTATGGCTCGAGCGATAGAATGCCAGCCCTGGCACAAAACAGACAAACAACAAACAAAAAAAACTTAGCTGTTTTCTTGGAATTCCATATTAGTTTCATAAGACTTCTTTCCAATTTTTACAAAAATGGGCTGAAAATGATGGTATCCATTTTACAGGATTGTAGCTCTGGTACAAACGACTGCTTAGGCATGCTAAAGCCTTGGGTTCAGCACCCAGCATCACCAAACAAAGAAATAGTTACAACTGTCCTTTTCTTATTTTTCCAGATATAATTCTTACATGTTCAAGTGGTCTTAGACACACATTTGTGTGCACAAGCATACATGCTTTTGGAAAAATAAACAGGAGCCTTTAGTAGAACAGTTTTAGTCATTTATCTTAAGTCTTTTTTCTAGTTAGGTGCCGGTGGCTCATGGGTCTAATCTTAGCTCCTCAGGAGGCTTGAGATCTGAGGATCATAGTTCAAAGCCAGCCTGGATAGGCAATGAACTATGGAGACACTTAATTCCAATTATCCATAAAAATGCCAAAGTGAAGCTGTGGTAGATCACAAGCCTTGATCAAAAAAGCTCAGAGACTGTGTCTAGGCCCAGAGTGCAAGCCCCAGACGACGACCACTACTACTACTACTACTACTACTACTACTACACCACACACACACACACACACACACACACACACACACACACACACAGACACACACACACACACAGTCTCTTTTTTTAAATGAAAGATATGAAAGATTTATAAGTATTTGATTTTTTATTGTCGTCCATGGGTACACCATAATTAACTACTATTAGTAAACATTTAGGCTTTTGCTATGCTTTTGCTATTATTGTACACTAAATTGTAGTTAGCATCTCTGTATTTTTACCTGTGCACATTTTTGAGTAATTTTTAAGAGCAGAATTGACATGTCAAAGGACATTTTTGAAATTTCTCAAATATTACCAAATTGCCTTTTTAAAAAGCTGTGTCCACTTTTTAAAAATCCAGCAGTGGCTCTAACAAGAACAAAATGGATAGGACACAGAATTTGGACGTTCCTGTCAGAGACACTTCTAGAGGGCTAGGACCCTCTCTGGGGCTGTCACTGTGTCAGAATATACTCACCAAGAGTAGTAGAATGTTGCTTGATAACATCAGTTCTATTTATAAATGATTGAATGTAAAACATGAGGCACAAGTTGCCTCAAATAGTCTCTCTCCAATAGAATGTGATTATACAGCAATGCACATCACAGACCAAAGGAGGGGATGCCATTTCCACTGGCCAGTTAAACAGGGAATCATGCTGACATTGTGTCTCTGAGGTGCACATGCAACCCTCAGGTATCAGAAAAATCTCTCTTCTTTAGAGGATCCAGAGAATGACAACTTATCAATAAGGACATTCCAGAGCTTTCCATAACAGCACAGCTTTGTTTGATTGAGGCTTTTGGCCAGAAAAGGGGCAAAATAATCAATGAGAAAAGTTAGAGGAAGATGCTAGAAAGGGGAGTCCCACGAGGAGCCTCAAGGGAAAGTCCTGTTAAGTAGTCCAATCTGGTCAGGTTACATTTGAATTGCTGATGAGCTGCCTCAGAGAACATGCTGCTGAGATGCCAGCGGCAAGATTCCTCAGGATGTTGCCATCTGGGGTGGACTGTAGGATTGGGGCCCTGCAAACGTAATGGTGGATGATTAAGTGCAGGTAACCAGTCAAGAACTCAGGGGCTAGATCAACTGTGGAATCTATTCTAAAGAACCAAACCAAAACAAAACAGCATAAGGAAGAAAAAGCAAAGTCTCTAAGGCTATGTCTACACTAAACTTGCAAGTGAAATCAGAGGGCCCAGGACATCTTTCAGTGTTCACTGCCATCTTACAACCTGGAGTTGCCCAAGAAGTTTTTGAAACGGATGCTCCGTCTGCATGCCAGGTAAGATATTTTGTAAGCTTGCTTGTTTACCTTGATTCCAACCACCCCTCCCCCTCAGGTGAATCCCAGCAAAATGAATATACTATTCACTTTGATCTAAAAATCAAATACTCCATTTGATCTGTAGACTATTGGATTCCTTTGGAATCTGAAATATGAGCATTCTAATTGGTTAAGGTTCTAAGTAACCTGCCATTGAAGAACAGTAGACAGGCAGCGCTATTGAAAAAAGTTCCAGTCGAGAGACTCAGGAGATGCAAAGTCTATCCTACAAACTTCTTCCTATTGTGTGATGAAGATAAAGGTATAACGGGAGCAATTGATATTATTTTTCTTAAATCCAGTTACTGACATTGGAAATTAAAAAGGTAAGTTAAAGAAAAACAATTAATTAAAAACATTTAGAAAACCACCAGAGAAGAAAGTGATGATTATTAAAGAATATATCATAGGAGAGGGGGAAAAAATGTGTCAGCCAAATGGCTAGTCCAGCTGTTGAAATCAGAGGAAGTTTTCATGGCAAAATTTCTTTGAGAAACTGACGTGTCTAATTGAGGACATGAAAGGTAATAAAGTATTTCTTGCTGCTACATTTTGTTGTTCAGTATTGTCTAAGATATATCAGGGTGCTCAAATTGTACAGCATTTGTTAGCCTTTAGGTTGAATGTTATATATAGAACTGTTGGTTCTGTTTTGAGATTCTTGGCCTAGGTTGCTCTCATGAACAGAATTTGTTTTTGTCAGTCCTGGGGCTTGAACTCAGAGCCTGGGTAGTAGAAACTCAATAGAAACTCAGTCCCTGAGTTTCTTTTGCTCAAGGCTAGTTCCCTACCACTTGAGCCACTTCTGGCTTTTTCTGTTTATGTGGTACTGAGGAATCAAACCCAGGGCTTCATGCATACTAGGCAAGCACTCTACCACTAAGCCATATTTCTAGCCCATGAACAGAATTTGAGATATATTAAATGATAAACAAATGATATGTCCTCCCCTTGGAGTTTAAATGAGGCCTAAAGCTTTCTTCCCTCCACCCTCCCTTGTCCCCGCACATCTCTCTCTCTTGTTCATGTGTGTGTGTGTGTGTGTGTGTGTGTGTAAGAGAGAGAGAGAGAGAGACAGAGACAGAGACAGAGACAGAGGCAGAGACAGAGATAGAGAAAAAACATGAGAGCGAGAGCAAGAGAGAATGAGTACTAGACTTGAGCTCACTTGAACTCAGGGCCTGGGCACTGTCACTTTGTTTTTTCACTATGGCTAGTACCCTACCACTTCAGCTATAGCTCTACTTCTGGCTTTTTGATGGTAGTTGGACATATGACTCTCATGGACTTTCCTGCCTGGGCTGGCTTTGAACCATGATCCTCAGATCTCAGTCTCCTGAGTAGATAGAATTACAGGCATGAACCACACTGGCTCACACCTCTTTTTTTCCTTTCTTATTCCACAAATAAACTCTGTGAGTTTAAAATATTTCCCTTTTGTAACGCTAAAAATAGTCACTGTGTTGGCAGAGTGAAGGCTCAGTTGAAATTTTAACTCTTGAGATAGACTCATTTTTCCCTAGGCAGTACAGGCAAATCTACAGGAACCTTTTGTTGCCAATCAAATGGAAAAATCCTATTTTGAGAATCAATGCTATTTTTATATAGCTTTCAGTTGTTTCTGAAGCAAAGGCCTAGCTCTTGATTGGTTGCTGAAAGATTAAAGAAATATCTGAGCTTCAAGTGAAATGTCCAGAAATATCACTTTTTTTAAGGTGAAAAGTTATGTGGTTAATTACCTCTGAAGCATCTGAGATACATTTGTAGCCATTTATTTTTAAGGGATTTTTTTTCCTGTTTTGGTAAATGTTTTTCTTCCATGCTTTTAAGTAGTATTTGGTTTATTTCATGTAAGGAACATCCAAATTTAGTTTGATAATTTATTTACATTGAGATCTTTTAGCTGTGCTAAATAAAATGATTAAGACCTGGTTTGCAAAATGTAATGTGTCAAATGATGACCATGATTGATAGCTGAATATTTCCAAATATACCCATGCCTTTCGCTTAGGTGTAGTTTAATTGACTGCAGATTGAATAACAAATGGAACTGAGATGCAGGGGAAACTTGAAGCTCAGTTAGATAAAGAGCACTAGCATTACCCATTACCTGTGTGTGGAAGAGTGGAGAGGAATCTGGGATACTCATGTGATAGCTAACCCTGAAACTTAATGCCCCCAGCCTGTGAGATCTCATCATGTGTATGTACAATATTTCAATAGGAGTCTATTTTGAAAGGATTCTTTATGACTGTCTAGGGGATCAATACATCTAGATCATAATGTGTGTGTTAATAATAGTATTTTCAGAAATAAGAAAGTATGAGAATATGCAGTTTATGTGTATGTCAATGTGTGTATAGATGTGTATTCACACAAAGCTGTGTGTATATTAATATTTTAAAATATATCCCAGATGGCTGGAAATTTCTCAAATTGTTTCCTTTCTTTTCGAATGCATTTCTGCACAACACAGAGGTGGCATATAGTTGTAAATATCCCAGACTCCCACTATAGTGAAGAGAACTAGTACTGGATAGGTAATGCCTCAGCTTAAAACACATTTTTATGTTTTCTTTAATGGGTTTCCTATGAAACATAAAGCAATAGGAAGGTTGCTAAGTGAATTATTTTTGGGATTATTTTATTATTTCAGTTTTATGAAATGAATTGTTCTCAGGCCATATTGGGGGTAGGGGGTTGGGGGTAGAGACTTATCTCCGGACCAAACTCCTATTTTGAGATTAGCATTTCTAAGTTTGTTAGCATTTCTAACACTTCTAGCTCTGAAATGTAATTTCTCTAGAAGCTTATGTGTCAAATTTGAAGTGCTCAGGCTCACATCTGGAGCTTTCAAATCATTGTGAAGGTTTTACTATGATGAGGAAGAGCACCAGCTCTATGACCAGGTGAAAGCAGGAGGTGTGAGATAACCACCATTCTTCTGCATGGGATTTATCATTGGCCATTTCTCACTGGCTCTGAATCTATAACTTCTTCCCCAAGACTCTAGAATTGCTTCCAAATTATAGATAGGCGAATGCACGTACCTGGCTTGGATACCATGGGTTATTTCTCAGTATACCTTCAAATATGATTGTAAATATATTAGAAGGAAAGTAGTCAGGAACAGAGATAATGTAATTAGCCTTTCGATTGGTCCAATCATCAATACAGTCTTAATTCATGCACAGTTTGGAGCTGATGATGATTTGAATGAGATCTTAAAGTCCTCAACTTTGAAAATTGTATAATAGAAAAAATAAATAGCATGGACAAGAAGTCTTTCTTGAGGGAGGAATGTAATCTATGCCTCTAAGAGCCATGTACCACATATGTGTGAGCTGACTGATTTCAAGTATATTGGAGGTAGTCCATGCTTACATTTCACCAATGAGAAAGCTGGGGCTTAGGCTTTGAATGACTGGCCAAGGTTGTGTATCTGAGGAAGTGGCCTGAGAATGTGCATTCAAGGCTTGGTGCTTCTTTGAGTACTGTGTCCAAGTCAAAAGACATACATAATCCCTAACTTCCTGGCCAGTACACTAAATATGTTACTAGAAGGTTTAAGACAGCTAAACAACCTCAGTACTTGCATATGGCAAGAGAAAATTCAGGCCAGATGCAATCATTAGATAGAGATGATAGAAAACTTTATTAGAAAAGAGATATGACAGAGAAAGAGAACACATGGCACAAACATGCTATGGGAAGACAGCACTTTAGACCATGTGAGCCACCTTGTTCCATCATGGGGGTGGGGAAGGGAGAGATACAGAGCGTGGCCTTGGGTTCAGTAGTGAGAGATGGAGTCCGTAGAGATGCCTTTCTGATTGGTGGGTCTCCTTTGTTTATCTTGTAAGGTCATGACACCAAAGATTTAGTGCCCCTTCTTATTTCCTCTTTTGTCCTTTTTACTTCCGTGGCCCTATTTTATTGTCAGGCAGGCTTTGGTTTAGCAGTTTCTCCTGCTATCTACATATTCTATAGGCCCCAATTCTCTGATAGGCTATTCTTCTACTAACTCCATTAGTACCATGCTGCTTCATAAGTCCCTAGAGTTTTTATTATTTTCCTTTTCCTTCCTTCCTTCTTCCCTTCCTTCCTTCCTTTCCTTCCTCCTTTTTTGCTGGTCCTTGAACCACAGCACTACTTCCAGCTTTTCCTGAGAAGTTTATTGGAAATAAGAATCTCACAGACTTTCCTGCATAGGCTGGCATCGAACTGTAATCCTCAGATCTCAGCCTCCTGAAGTAGCCAGGATTGCAGGCATATGCCACCAGTGCCTGGCTGGAGTTTTCCTTCTTTCATTCAACAGATATTCCCCAAGCAACAGCATGGGCTCATTGCAAGCAATGTTTGTTTGTTTGTTTGTTTGTTTTTTACTATACTTACCAGCCTCCTTTGGGCACCAGAACAGTTCTCTTGCACAGACTTCCTAGACAGGCAGAGATTCTGTGTCTACATCTGAAATATTCATATCCTAGCAACTTATTCTCTTGAGACTCATACACATCCCCTTCGTTTAGTTTGTATGATCCTGAACCATTTCGCTAGATAGTCACTATTCACCATCAGACAGATGTATAGGGAAGATGTCACAAGGGCCCCATCTTCACAGCTGTTGGCAGAGATGGAACATTTTCCTGCACTGCGAGCTGATGCCAGGATCAATAAAAATGTCACTGAATTTCAAGGAGGCAAACCTTTAGACTATTTTGAGTGTCAGGTAGGAAAGAAGCTATGGATATGTGTGCTTTTTTTTAAAAGCAAGAGCAAAGACCCCCCTGAGTTTGTGATACCTGCTTTATGGCCCAGAAAAGAGTTGGCATTTCTGATGGTTGAGTTCATAACAGAATGTAAAATTTCTGTCTCAGTTCTGGCTTCATTGGGCCCTTAGGTTCTTTTCTCCTATTTAGTGTGACATAAACACAGTACTGAACTATACCAGGTGGCCACGCATGGCTCTTGTGTCATCACAGGACAGAGAGGTAATCTTGCTTTTCAACACGACTGTTATGATCATTGGGATCTCCTTAAAGTCTTTCTTGCATCTTTGTGACACCCTAAATTCTGAGAGCCCCACTGAAATGTCAGTGAATGGAGTTAAGCATGGACAGCAGCTACATTGGTATAATGAGACTGTAGCATTTATTGTTTAGGAAAAATAGCTCAAGAGATAGCTTATTTGCACCTATACCCATGTATACTATATCTTTGTGTGTGTGTGTGTGTGTGTGTGTGTGTGTGTGTGTGTGTATGTGTGTGTGTGTTAGCACTAGAGTTTGAACCCAAGGCCTTATACTTGCTAGACAGACAATATGCCACTTGAGCCATTCCTCCAAACGTTTTTAAAAAATTTATATTTTGGATAGGGTCTTATACTTTTACTTGACTGGCACAGACAATGATTCTAAGCCTCTGCTTAGCTTTGATCACAGCTGTTCACTACCACGGTTACCAGCTTGATCCTCTCCATTTCCACCTCCTGAGTGGGTGAAATTACAGGTGTGAGCCACTACACTGGGTCTGACCTCACCTTTTTCATTTCACATTTTTCATCTTGGAAGAATAGAAATTTGTCATGACAAAAACCTCCAGGCCTATTATAAGCCAATGGGTTATGTTTTCCCTCACATTACTGGTTAGAGAGACTTGTGCCAACAGAGGTAGATCTAGGTAGCCCTGTGCCATTATTTCATCTGTCCTGATCCATTGCATTAAGTACATTGTTTCATGTCCTGCTTTATAGCTTAGATCTGGGCTATACCTTAAAGGCTTAAGTATTAAAAGCTTGGTCCTTAGCTTGATGCTATTGAGAGGTGGCCAGAAAATGATAAGGAAGGGGATGGTGTTGAATGACAACTCCTTTGTAATTAAAAATAATAAAAATCTGAGCAGGGAGAGATGAGAGGGAGGGAGGAATGAGGAAGTAAGGGAAGGAAGAAGGAATGAAGTACCAATCAAATACATAGAGTGATCCTTTATAGAATGATTTGTGGCTCCTAGAACCTGTGGCTTCAGGTTATCTGGAGCATAGTAGAAAAAAATATATAGTTAATAGCAGGTCAAATTGGAAGAAAAGGGAACAGGAGAGCCAGAGCAGGAGGGGTATTTAAAAAAATACAAACTTCATAGTTTGTCTTCATCTTGGGGAGGCTAGATGCACTTTCAGGAATTTCTCTCCTAGTTAAATGAATAAAATATCAGGAGAAATTGTGCAATCATCAGGTAAATGAGATGGGTGAACCAAAGTCCTGGCCAAGACATGGTTTTGCTTCAGATTGTATTTTTATTTTGGCCGTTTCTCAACTGAGCACCTCATTCTCCCACACCTTTGTTTCCTTTGTGGTTTAAGTGAGTGTCATTTGGAAGCATGTTTCCAATTATACATTTATGAGTTCTACACAGAGAAAAATTAGAATCTCAACTGATCTTCACATATTCCATTTCTTAAGGAAGTAGTAATAATTTCTATGGTTGTATCTCTGCCTCTCCATTCTCTCTCTCTCTCTCTCTCCCCCTCTCTGCTTTCTCTCTCTCTCTCTCTCTCTCTCTCACACACACACACACACACACACACACACACACATGCATGCAAGACCTCCTTATTCTTTGCTAAGAGTCTTGTACCACACCTACTAGAAATTAATTTCAATTATCCTTTATTTAGTGAAGTTTGAAGTCCTAGAATAATGGCCACTATGAAATACTAACTCTGCTGGCAGTGTTTAAGTCTTTAGTGAATAGAATAGCAACAATGATACTCACAAGCCACTATGTTGGAAATGAACTTTACAACTTCAGGGGTAGGGGGAGGAGTTGGGTAACGAAGGGATAGTAGGAGAGAAACAAAGGAAAGAGAAACAATGTTCAACAAGAAATGTACTCATTACTGTACACATGTAACTGTAACCTCTCTGTACAGCATCTTTACAAGAAAATAATATTTTAAAAGGAATTGTAAAAAAAAGGTTCTATGTAAATAGATTAGATTTCACTTTAAAGTGCAACATGTGACATAAACAAATCTGGAAACTTGAGTTATAACTTAAATATGGGGGAAGAAATGAGGGGTTAGGGCAAGGTATAGGTGTTATATTTTAACCAATCCATCAGAGACAAATAAATGGAATTTAAAATGACATAAGACCTAATGATGTCAGATTTTTTTATGTGAGCTATAGTTTATATGATCAATTTCCCCTTGGGATTATTTTCTTGATTAATTTATGAGATGTGTGGTTGTACATTATAAGAAATTAGGCCAAAATGGGAGAAACTTTCAGATAACATTGCTCCAAAGAAATAAAACATGACCGTTTATGTAATTAAAAAATTTTCAGTAATCATATAAAAGCCATCATATATTAGTACCTTTTTGTAATACTGTATGTATAAAAATTATCATTTCAGTGTGTAATCAATATTAAAAATTATTACTGGGATTTTTTTCCCCAAGTCTTTGAGATCTGGTGTGTATTTTACACATTCAGCATATATCTCAGTTCATACTGCTATGTTTCTCTGTTCAGTAGCCATGAGTAACTGGTGGATACCATATTGGATTCCATAGCTTTAGACAAACACCAATGGAATAGAGCAGGCAAGAGAATAAAACCTATTGGGGTCACTACCTGGGTCCAAAGCTGCCAGATTTTCTGATTTTTCCAACGACCCTGGAAATTAAGAGTCCTATGGGACATTCCTTCTTTCCTTCTTCCCTTCCCTCCCCTCCTTTCCTCTTCCCTTCTCTTCCTTCTCTTTCTTTCTTTCCTTCTTTCTTTCTTTCCAGCAGTACTGATGTTCTGAATACAGGGCCTTGACCTTGATAGGCCAGGTGCTCTACCACTTAAGCCATGGCTCCAGTCCTTTTCACTCTAGTTATTTTTGATTAGGGTCTCAGATTTGTGTCCTGGACACCCTGGATCACAATCCTCCTATTTATGCTTCCTTCATCAAGGGAATGACAGGGATGCCCCATCATGCCCAGCTTTTTGTGTTGAAATGGTATCTCACGAACTTTTTGCCTGGACTGGCCTCAGCCTCCTGAATCCCTATTATTACAAGCATTAGCCACCGTGCCTAGCTGAAATTTCTTGGCTTGTCAGTGGTAGCAACTAATTTGAACTTTCTGAAGTTCATATTGAGTTGGGTGCCAGTGGCCTGATATTTCAGCTACTCAGGAAGTTGAGATCTGAGGATTGCAGTTCAAAGCCAGCCCAGGCAAGAAACTCCATGAGATTCTTACCTCCCATTTAACCAGCCAAAAGCTGGAAGTGGACCTGGTGGCTCAAATGGTAGAGTGTTAGGGTACCAGTTAGTGGCCTCTGTTCCTATAACTCATGTAGGACTCCCCCATTCATTTAACATGCTATCGTAGATTTAGTTGAGGATAGCTGGAAGATCTCCTATTTTCACGAAAACAAATATGTTTGAGGATATTTCAAGTTGTGTGCTAGCCCTTGACGCCTGTGTGACCACAGAGCCCACACCTGGGAGGGTTCATGGGTAACACATGTTATTGTTCCTGTTCTCTGCCTTCCTTTAAAATGCAAACAAACAAAAAACCCCACCCCAACTGATTGTTCTGGGTCCCTATTACAGTCAGACAACCGGGTTCTCAAGGTCAAGCTGGCCTCTTCTACCTGAGCCATGCTTCCAATCTAGCTTTCTGCTGATTATTTTGGCAATGAAGTCTCACAGAGTTTTCTGTCCCTGACCCTCAAGATTTCAGCTTCTTAAGTAGCTGGGATTAGAGATAATGTACCACTGGTTCCCAGCAACACAGATGAATTTTTAAAGCATTATGCTAAGTGAAACAGACTTATCACAAAAGGGTAAATAATGTCCAATTCCACTTACATAAAGTAAAAATAGTGAAACTCATGAAGCCAAGACAGCAGCTTCCAGGGGAGAGAGAGAAAGAGGGGGAAGGGGCAAGAGGAGGATTTTATTAATGAACATAGAGTTTTGACTTGAAGTTCCATGGATCTGTAATCCTGGTGATTGCACAGCAATGGGACTGTATTTAATCACTGAACTATATGCTTCAAAATAGCTAAAATAGTAATCTTTATGTAAATTTTAACATAATTGAAAAAAAGTTATTTAAAAATCGAAGCAGGTTGACTGACTGATCTAAGATTCTAATACTCTTTTCTGGTGCTTTTTAAGCTGTCCTAAGCCATTGGTTAGCAGTGTGTGAGGGCACACTGTAGCAAAGGAAAGACAGAGTTGGTAATTTTTAGACCCAGATCTGGGTAAATTACTTAGCCAGTTCTCTCATGCATCCCATCCTGTTCCTAACCAGTAAGATTACAATGATAAAAATGTATTAGTTAAGCCAGCTATTGGTGGCTCACACCTGTAATGCTAGCTACTCAGGAGGCTGAGGTCCGAGAGGATCGTAGTTCAAAGCCAGCCCTGGCAGAAAGTTCAGGGGACTCTTATCTCCAATTAATCACTAAAAATCCAGAAGTGGAGCTGTTGCTCAAGTGGTAGAGCACTAGCCTTGAGTGAAAAAGCTCAGGAACAGCACCCTCACCCTGAGTTCAAGCCCCACAATGAATAACAACAACAAAAACAGAATTAGACATAAGAAAAACATATGTAGCATATGTACTAGATTCACATGGGCTGGATTTGCTAGATGCTAGGAAAATGAATGTGCTATAGAGGTTGAAGGTCCCCTGATCATGAAGTAACTATGTAAGAGCTTCATTGAACTGAATCCCCAAAGTGCTCACTGTTCACTTTTTTTTTTTTTTTTTGCCGGTCATGGGGCCTGAACTCTGGGTCTGGGCGCTGTCCCTCAGCTCTTCAGCTCAAGGCTAGCGCTCTACCACTGGAGCCACAGCACCACTTTCGGCTTTTTCTGTTTATTTGGTGCTGAGGAATCGAACCCAGGGCCTCATGCTTGCAAGGCAAGCACTCTAGCGCCGAGCCACCTTCCCAGCCCCTCACTGTTCACTTATAAAAATCCACTGAAAATAAAATTTGCCCCAGCCACTGGGGACATGCTTTTCATCTTTATTGATGGTTTTATCTTTATGATGACAATAGTGATTTTATTTCTGCATCTTCCCTGTGTGCTGAAATGTCTTTGGAGTTGAATTCTTCTCAGGGTAAAGTGAGGTGGAAGCGAATCCCATATGTAATAGGATATAGAGTCTCAAGGAAGCCCCCTTCCCCCCCCCGTGCCCCCTTTGCCCAAGCCAGCATCTTCAGGCCTTCCCAGGCTCCTTAGCTAAGTGAATGTCTGGTATTCAAAGTCACCAGATTTCAATAGAAAGGGAAAAAAACATGGCACATTTACTAGTTTATCCTCTAGAGATTTGCTCTGGTAGGAAAGCACAAGTCTCAGTTTTCTGTCACATGCTAGCATGTGCTGTAGTTGTCCGGCCAAGACAGAGAAAGCAAACAAGAACTTATACCCAGTTTATCCACATCGGTGTGGATGTAGTCCAGTGCCTTGCAAATGGCTACTTTACAGGTAGATTTTTCCCACTGCTCTGAGAGCCTTAAGTCACATCATGAACCAAAGTGAATTGAAGATTGATTTAAAAAGTTGAAGCAGAAAACAAAGTCAAGAAGATTGATAGAAACCAAAAACTTGGTTAAAAAAGGCTTTCAAAGCAAAAATCAATGAATAAGATTGCAAAAGGGGAAATTAATGAAGTTGACAACATGCAATGTAGTTCAAAACTATGATAAAAATGTAAAGCAGAAAAAAAAAGGTATTTGTAGCTAGGTGTATGCTGTACTGTAAGCATTTGAGAGGCTGAGGCGGGAGGATTGTGAGTTCAGGGCCAGCTGGGGCTACACAATGGGCCCTATAGGCCAGTGGATTACACAGGAGAGTCCATCTCAAAAAGAAAAAGGAAAGAAAAAAAAGGAAAGGAGGGAGAGAGGGAGGAAAGAAAGAAAGACAGAAGGAAGGAAAAAAGGTAGGAAAGAAGGAAAGAATAAAGGAAAATTGAACCTACTTGCAAAAATGATACAAAGCAATTAAGTCTTTCAAATCATTTAAAAGCCTTTACCATCCCAATGAAATAATGAACAAGAGACATGATGAGGGATAAGATTTTTCTTCAGAGAGAAGAAATGTAAATGGATTATTAATGTGAAAAGTTATTGACTAACAAGCACTTAGAGCTTTAAGTATATAAGAATAATGCATAATGAACCCCAAGATAGGGACACAAGTGTTTTTTTTCTTGCTATTGTTTCTGACGTATTTATAATGTACCATGTGATTTTTTTTGTTTCTTTGTATGTTCCTCCCCCACGGTATAAAGCCTGTTTTCACTGTATTTGATGTTGGTACCCTGCATCTTGTATATACACTTCTCTAATTTGGGGAGGGGAAGGGAAAAAACAAAATGCTTAAATAAGAATATAGGTTGACCCATTGTAACAATGAGATGTACAAGACATTATGTTGAAAAAAGAACTTACAATTTAGGTGGAGAAGTGGGGGAGTGTAGTTGTGGAGGTGGGAGGGAAGGGATGGTGGGGGAAAAACAAAGGAGGAGGCAACAATGCTTGATAGGAAATGTACTCATTTCTTTGCTCATGTAACTGTAACCCCTATGTACAGTATTTTTACATTAAAAAGTATCAAAAATAATGTGTAAAACCATAAGCAATTGCAGTTTTAAGAGCCTGTTCCTAGAAAATAATTGGAAAAATTAACACAAATTTAGAGGTAGGATGTTCACTGCAGATTTGTTTGTAGTTAGGACAAATCAAAGATCCCCCAGCACAACAGATGTTAAATTATAACTCATTAATGCTGATGCTAAAAATTAGGAGTTTTAAGAACAGTATTTATTAAAATAAATTCAATGTTTATCGAATGTAAAAATGTTCATTAGAATGTACTCAGTGTCATTTGTGCACAATAGAATAATGTGACATTGTGTAAGATTGGTGTATGAATGTATGTGATTCATATATGACTATATATGGTTATACAACAGATATACTGTTGGTACACAGAAACATAGTGATGTTACTAAATATGTGTGTATGCACTGAAAGAAAACTAAATGGAAATCAGGAATATTTTGGGAACAGTTGTCTCTAGATGGCCAGATGATGAGTCAGTTCTCTTTGTACTCTTGTGCTTGTATTCTCTAGAATAGAAGCATACTATTTTTATAAATGGAAAATAGGTTTCTAAAGAACTAAATTGTTTAGAGAATAGATTTATTATAAAACAGTCTCTTCTCTGTCCATAAACTTACCCCTCAGGCCCTCATTCACTTCATAGTTAATGACTCCATTTGTACTTCATCTCTAGAAAATTACCAATTCCTCCTCAATATGTCTTTTACCTGGCTTTTCCTTTCCCCTCCTACAGTAGCCCAGTTGTTTGGTTTAGGTCCTTACTACTTCTTTGTTGGAGAAGAAGTCTTCTCTGGCTAGCTATTGCTCTTGCTTTAAACACTGACTAGTATTGGCCATTCTCAGTGCATGCTTCAGTCTCAAGCCCCGCAGCCCTACCCGACTCCAGCCAGACTGTCCTGACACATACCTGTGCTCTCATCATCATTCTTCTAGTAACTTTTCATCATCTCTATTCATTCAACAGGCATTGAGCAAATTTCATGTGCCAGGTGCTCTGGGGCACAGCAATATACACAAGTTTCTATCTTAAGAAAGGCTCCCGGGGAACTTGGGGGCATATATTAGTCAATTTACTGTCACTACCACAAATACCTGAGATAATAACTTACAAAGAGAAAAGGTTCATTTGGCCCCACAGTCTTGGGAGAGGTTCCAGTCTGTGCTTAAACCCATAACTGCCTGTGATGAACAAACCATCATGGTGAAAGTAAGCAGCTCATGGTCAGGGAAGAAGAGGAAGGGACTGGTGGTCCACACTCCCCAATGACCTGAAGACCTCCTGTGATTGGTTCTCCAACCCAGCGGCCTTTGGGGTGCATTTAAGATCTAAGTTATAGATGGCAGGCAGACAAATAAACCACTAGTTATATATTATACTTTGTATAGTAAATGTTCATTATATTAAACTGCAGCTAACCCTAAGTTTGAAGATCTCTGAAGCCATTGTGCTCCAAATGAAGGAAAGTACCTAGGTATATGTAGAAGGAGTCACAGGAGATGGGGCTGCAGTATTTCCCTGTGCGTCCAGCTGAGGCATTAAAATTACATTCTGCATGGGGCTCCAATGGCTCACACCTGAATCCTAGCTACAGTTATCTTATCTCCAATTAACTATCAAAAAGCCAGAAATGAGGCTATGCTATGATCAAGTAGTAGATCACCAGCCTTGAGTGAAAAAGCTAAGGGACAGTGCTCAGATCAAGTTCAATTCCCAGTACCCACATAAAGCCAAAACTACAACAACAACAACAACAAAACTATCCTCTTTAAAACTCAAATAGCAGAAGATAATAGCTAATACTCTATGCCAGATAATAACTAGTACTCCAAAATACTCTAAGTACTTTGTACATACAATGCAGTTAATCCTTACAACTTCATGAGGTAAGACAACTCTCTCTTTTGACAGATCAAGCAACTGAGGCAAAGGATGATGAACATGATTATGCAGTATTACATATTATAAACTTTGCAGTCTTAACTCTTTATTGCTGTGCTTTGATAATTTTCATGTACTTAGTTGTCTTATTTCTGCAAATAGACAGTAATGAATGGCTGGAGACTGTCATAAGCACTTTTGTATCCAGCAGAGCTCAATTTTCCTAAAAGCACCATCATGCACATCCATTAAATACTTGAATGGAATGGAATGGAACCAGAAGTTTTCAAAGACTCTACTTTGATAATGATCCAGACCAATATTGTGAGGGGAAAGTGAAGAGAAAGAGACATTATGAATATTCTACATTGTTTGTCTGCATGAGACACAGGGTCTTGTTATGTAGTCCAGGCTGGCTTTGAATTCCAAATCTTCCCATGCGTCAGCTTACCAAGTGCTGGGATTGTGGGCCTATCCACCACACCCAACTATTTCATCCCTTCAGAAATAGATAAGAAATTTGTGTTGACTGATTCCCACTCTATAGTCCCCACATTGTAGAATCGGAGTCTCTTCAAGTTGCAAGCCATTGTAGCAGTCTGTTCAAAACTGCAACTGGACTGAGGGCACTAAGAACATGGTTCTGAAATGAGAGAGACTGACTTCCAAAACTTTTATTCTAGACCTGCAGATTTGGGGAGAGAGGTTGATGAAAGGAGAGAAGAGAAGGTAAGAGGGAGAGGGGAAAAGAAGGGAAAGGGAGCGAGAGGGAGAGGGGGATGGGAGAGAAGGGGAAAGAGAAGGAAGAGAGGAGAAAGAGAGAGATTTGTGTAAGTTTAAGGGGATGCTATGCAAAGGAACACTGGTTTCCCCACTGAGCTTAGAGATGTCAGCAACAAGCGCATAGACCATGCTGAATTTTGCACTGTGTGGGTTGGTGGGTGGAACTGCACAGCCACAGTAGGAATGTTGCTACAGAGTTGTGTGCCCATGTGCACAGAGTAAAATATGCTAAGCTCTTTCTCCTTACCCCTTGCCCTCACCCAGGCGCACAGTTGGAAAAGTGTAAGTTGCCACAGGTTGAAGATCCTATAAGGATATTCTACACTTCCCATTCCAACCAGAGCTTCACATTTTCTTTAATGGGGCAGGAGGGTGGAGGAGAGAGGAGGGAAGAACATGTTCCACACTCACCCCTACACTCCATGGCATCACCATAGCTTAATAACTGTTTTAGTCAGTTGCCAGAAATAAGGTTTTCAGAGAACTCCAGTGAATTGCTGAGGTCCCAAAGCCAGGAGCTGGAGGAGCCATGGCTCACATCCATGCTGTCTTCCTCTGGTTTCAGGCTTTAGTCCTTTGTGCTCTGCTTTCTTGGCCTAGAAACCTCTGACCTCCAAATTCTCCCCGCTTCCTCCTCCAGCCAGAAATCATCATTTTTCCAGATTCCCACAGCGCGTTAGCTGTGTTCTTTTTTTTTTTTTAAGGAGACTTACCAATTTCAACAGCTTGTCATTGTAATTTATAAAATGGTTGTGTTTCCTTTGTAACTGGAGCATGGGAGCAGAGATCAGTCCTTATTCCGTGTGTGTGTGTGTGTGTGTGTGTGTGTGTGTGTGTTTCATGGTTCTCATATGAGCACCTGCCTTTTCTTTATCCATTGTTATTATAAAGGTGATGTTCAGAGGGGTTACAGTTACATAAATTAAGAGTACGTTTCTTTTTGGGCAATGTCATCCCTTCCCTCACTATCTCCCAGTTTTTCCCTCCCATCTCTACCCACAAGTTTTTGTATAGTTCATTTTCAACATAGTGTCTAGTGATTACCACTGCTGCATTTGTTCACCCTTTTTCCCTTCATTTCTGTGTCCCCTCAAACCCTCCCAAAGACAGATAAATGAACAAGCAAGGCCAAAAATAAAAGAAAGAAAACAACAGCAAAAAAAAACTCTTGTTTCCATTTCCCAGAGTTTATTTTATATGATCAGGTGCACACAAGCATTGGGCCTTTTTTTGTTCCTCTCCCAAAGAGTATCTTCCTTTGGTCTCACTGTGTGTGAATACCTAGAGTCCTGTATCATTTTCCACATTCCAGTATGTGTTAGATCTAGCTTTGGCATATGAGAGGAAACAGGCACCGTTTGTGTCTCTGAGCTTGGCTTACCTCACTTAACATGATTTGTTCTAGGCCCATCCATTTCCCTGCAAATGATATATCATTCTTTCTAGTGGCTGCATAAAATCCCATTGTGTATAGGTACCACATATTTTGGATTCACTCATCTATTGTAGGGCATCTGGGTTGTTTCCATAACCTACCTGTTGTGAATAGTGCAGCACTAACCATGAGTATTTAGTATTTACAGTTTCCTGGCTTGTGATGCTCTGGGTAGATGCCCAGGAGTGGGAGCACCTGCCTTTTCACAGTCTGTAGTCATTCTTCAGTGCAAACTTGTGGTTTACTTTTTCTGCAAATAGGGCTCGAATATGGTACCCATGCCTGCCAGCTTGCCTGGTCAGCTGGTCTCTGCCTCCAAGCCCAGCTCTTTGATGGTTGATTGAAGATGGAGTTGGGTGACCTGTTTTGCGCTAGCTGGCTTTGCACTGTGATTCTATGCATCTCAAACCTCCTGAGTAACTAGAAGGGCAGTACTGAGCTACCAATACCTGGCTCAGATGTAGCAAGAAAGACAGAATCATGGCTTCCTTAATACATCAGGCAAATCATATGGCATGGTCTTTTCCTTAGTGTACTGGTCCCTTGCTCTTCTGGCAACACACTGTTCACAACGCTTTAGTGTCCCAGTCTGCTAGGAACTATTCTCGTGTGTGATTCGGATTGGCTGCTTCTTGTCTGTGAGTTGGCTTTGTAGCAGCATTGAGACTTCCTTGGGTCCTTTATGGCGAGCTGCAGAGAAACCTCCATCTCCCTGCTTCCCATTCACACGCTGATACTGTGTTACACAAATTGGTATGCCACACCAATTTCAAATCCTTCTGCAAAAA
The DNA here is from genome assembly GCF_000151885.1 of Dipodomys ordii. Taxonomy (NCBI): domain Eukaryota; kingdom Metazoa; phylum Chordata; class Mammalia; order Rodentia; family Heteromyidae; genus Dipodomys; species Dipodomys ordii. The sequence goes on from NW_012267318.1 coordinate 5,238,841, forward strand.
TGCATGCTGCAGCTGTTCATTATGCCAGAACTGCCCACTCTCTACTTCCCCTCTCTGTTTCCACCCATCTCCTTTGCCCCTCTCTTCCAGGCCGCTTCCCTCAGATCTTGCTTCTTGAGCTGTGACAAATAAGGAAGTGCTTCAGTTCACATCCTGATCCAGTTATTGGCAGAAAGAGAGTTGCTTTGAGGATGAACACAACTCTAATATCTCCTGTTTGCCATGCTCGAATGTCTTTCTCGGTGTATGGCTCAAGATGTTTATGTTTTTTTTCCCCCTGCTTAACCATCTCCTAACCACTGTGTCTGAGCAATATTTGCACAGGATTGTGTTCATGATTTTGCATTAATATTTGTCAATAAATAAATCAGCAGGGGGGTGGTGTTGAGCAACAAAAACGCCCAGGTTCAGGAGTAGAAGCAGTGCTGGCCCTGCTCCTAGAATGAACACTAAGCAGATGCCCTGTCACAGAACCAATGTTAGTTCATCACAGAAGTGCTTAAACCTGTCCTGAAGTCAGCCTCGACGACTGTACCACCTGTTAGGGAGCACTGTCCACAGCTGGCCCACATTTTGCAGCCACCCACATCAGCATAGCAAAGATTTTTTAATGAGTGCGTAATGTCCCTGCATCTTGCTTCAGAAAGCCACATACTATTCTTTCAAAAGGAAAAGGATATAATTTCCTCTGTGTAATGCTGGCTTAAACAAAGCTGAAAATAAAAGTATAGGCCATGTACCAGTGGCTCGTGACTATAATCCTAGCTACTCAAGAGGCTGAGATCTGAGAATTGTGATTCCAAGCCAGATCAGGCAGGAAAGTCTGTGGAACTCTTATCTCTAGTTAACCAAAAAAAAGCTGGAAGTAGTATTTTGGCTCAAGTAGTAAAGTTGCCTTTGTGCCAAACCAGCTGTGCAGTCATGTAAATAGGGAAGGGGACCTCAGTCATTGAATCCCACATATGTATTCCAAGTCACTGACCTTTTTATTTGTATTCATCTCTTTAGAAAATGAGCTGGGTATAATTGCCTTATGCCTGTAATCATACCTACTCAAGAGGCTGAGATCTCAGGATTGTATCTTGAAGCCATCCCAAGCAGGAAAGTCTGTGAGACTCTTATCAAGTGGAGCTATAGCTCAAGTGGTAGAGTGCTAGCCTTGAGCAAAAGAAGCTCACGGACAGAGGTGAGGCCCTGAGTTTAAGCACCAAAATTAGCACACAAAAAATAGAAAATGATTTATTACTGATATAAATTGCTCATGAAGAAATGTTTTCAGAACAATATTAATTTTTTTCCACATATCAAAATTTTAATACATAAAACCATTTATCTAAAAACAACACAGACAGCCATGATCTAGCATTTCTCATGTAGAACAAGTCAAGCAGAAATTAAGATGACTCTAAGAACTTATTTAAACATGGTACATTGTGCCTCACTGGTGTGACACAATATGTTTAATAGTGCAGAAGTAGAGCATGACTTGGTGGCAATGGCTCCTGCCTATAGCTACACAGAAGGCTAAGGATCACAGTTCAAAGCCAGCCTGGGCTGAGAGACTGCCATCTATGATTAATCTGCAAAAGAGCCAAAAGTAGAGGTATGGCTCAAGTGATAGAGCACCAGTCAAGCAAGAGTACAAGGGTCTGAGTTCAATCCCCAGTACTGGAAAAGGAAGAGAAACAGAAGGGAAAGAAAGGGAAAGGGGAAAGCAATTTAAAGTGGAACTTCTGTTGTTCAAAAAATGCATGCACGAGCTGGATACCAGTGGCTTATGCCTGTAATCCTAGCTACTTACAAGGCTGAGATCTGAGGATTGCACTTCAAAGTCAGTTGGGGCAGGAAAGTCTGTGAGACTCTTACCTCCAGTTAACCACCTGAAAACTGGAAGTGGAGCTGTAGCTCAAATTGGTAGAGCTTTAGCCTTGAGCAAAAAAACTCAAGGCAGTGCCCTAGCTCTGAGTTCAAGCCCCAGGACTGGTAGGTACACACACACACACACACACACACACACACACACACACACACACGTAGGTGCATTCACACACACACACATTAGTTGGGTACTGGTGTCTTATGCCTGTACAGATCTGAGGATTACTGCTCCAAGCCAACCTAGACAGGAAAGTCCATGAGACTTTTTTTTTTTTGGTCAGTCGTGGGGGCTGAACTCTGGGCCTGGGCACTGTCCCTCAGCTCTTCAGCTCAAGGCTAGTGCTCTACCACTTGAGCCACAGCGCCACTTATGGCTTTTTCTGCTTATGTGGTGTTGAAGAATTGAACCCAGGGCCTCATGTATGCAAGGCAAGCATTCTACCACTGAGCCACCGTCCCAGCCCAGTCCGTGAGACTTTTATCTCCACCTAAAACCATCTAAAAAAAACAGAAGTGGAGCTGTGGCTTAAAATGGTAAAGAGCTAGGTCTTGAGCAAAAAGCACAGGGACAGTGCCCAGGCCCTGAGTTCAAGCCTCACAAGACTCTCTCCCTCCCTCCAGGGAGGGAGAAACTCTCTCTCTTTCTCTCCCTCCCTCCTTCCTTCCCTCCCCTTCTCTCTCCCCCCTCTCTCTCCCTCTCCCCCTCTCTCCCTCCCTCCCCCTCCCTCTACTTCCCCTTCCCTCTTTCTCCCTCCCTCCCCCTTATCTCCCCCTCCCCTCTTCACTCCCTCCCTCCTCTCCCTCCCTCCCCTCCTTCACTCACTCGTTTGCACGTGTGCACACACACACACATTTAAAAAAAACCCTGTCTTTGTGTATTGCTTGCAGCAAGCCTCAGAAATGTTTAGAGATGTTGCAGAAAAGCTTCTTCAATGGAATTCCTGTCTGGAAGTACAAGTGTTCAGGTGCACATGTAAACAGGTAATGGGATATTTGTAAGATTGGCAAAGATTCGCTCCTACTAAGCTCCTGCACTCGGCATCTGAGTCTAGGAACTGCTGTTGGCTTGTGCACATCACAGGCTAGGAGACACTCTCCTAACTTCTAGCCCTCATTTTAAATTAGCCCAGCACTTAGTAACTATCAGATATGACAATTCATTTCCTTAAGACTGACTCAGAGTTGAAAGGAGATAAAATGAAAAGGAATACAACAGAGCCAGGTCTCCAGCCATTTCCTTTGTGCTTAAATATTAATGGACACTTGGCATGAAGCTTCCATAGCTTGGAGATCCCCGAGGGCAGTGGCAGGCTTCTGATTGGATGCGAACAGTTATTCAGCACATTGCGATGTCCTGGGATGATAGTGTGACAAGCCAGTGTCATTCAACAGGTAGAAGCCTGCGAAGGTGAATCTGCTATGGCACCAGCTTCTGGTCACATCTCTTGCTCTACATAAAATATAAAGACAGCTGGGCACTGGTGACTTAATTACTCAGCAGGCTGAGATCTGAGGATCGCAGTTCAAAGCCAGCCTGAGCAAAAAGGACCCTGTGAGACTCTTATCTCCAATTAACCACCCAAAAGCTGGAAGTGGCACTGTGGGCTTAAGTGATAGAGTGCCTGCCTTGAGCACAAAGAGTCTCAAGAACAGCGCCTAGGTCCTGAGTTCAAGCCACACAACCAGCAACAAAGACAATCCGTTTTTTAAAAATCTTTCCTTATCATTGTTTATAGAATAGAATACAAGTAGGAGAGTGGAGGTATAGATTTTATAGTTTGGGTTTTTTTGGTGTGTGTGTGTGGCGGGGAGTATTTCTGGGGAAACACTGGGAGTTGAGCTTAGGGCCTTATGCTTGCTCGGTAAGCATTTTACCACTTCAGCAATTCCTTGTGTTGGCTATTTTGGAAATCAGGTCTCTCTTTATGCTCGGGCTGGGCCTACACTGTGATTCTCACATTTGTACTTCCCTGCACTAGCCATTGGTTACCGTGAATGTTTGTGAGCTTTTTGCCTGGGCTGTCCTTGAACTAGGATCCCCTGATCTTCACTTCCTATATAGGCTACAATTATAGGCTTGAGCTACTATGCCCAGCTAGGCTTTGTGTGTGTGGTGTTTTGGGGCTTTGTTTTGTTGTTATTGGTGTGAGGCTTGAACTCAGAGCCTGGGAACTGTCCCTGAGCTTTTTTGCTCAAGGCTAGCACTCTACCACTTTGAGCCACAGAGCCACTTCTGGTTTTCTGGTGGTTAGTTGGTTACTGGCACCCAGCTAAGTAATATTTTAGATGCATTAAAAATGCAAAGCCTGCTTGGTTCCAGTGCCTCATGCTTGTAACCCTAGCTACTCAGGAGGCTGAGATCTGAAGATCACAGTTTGAAGCCAACCCAGGAAGGAAAGTCTGTGAAACTCTCATCTTCAAATAAACACCAAATAACTGGAGTTGGAGAGGTAGTTCAAGTGATAGAGTACTAGCTTTAAGCACAAAAGCTTAGGAACAGTGCCCAGGCTCTGAGTTCAAGCTCCAGGACTGGCACAACAAAAATTGGTAATAATAAATTAGAGTATTACTTATCCATTGCAAGTAGAGACGATTTTGAATGTAATCGACAATTAAGAAACTGCTGGTAATACAAGTTGTTCTGATCACATATGTACATCAAACTATCACATTTGCATTCCCACAGTTATGTATAAGTATTATGTCAGTTTAAAAAGTATTCAAGTAAATACACATTCCCCAAACAAATCCCACTAGTGGAGGGGGAGGCGGCAGATTTAGGAGCCATGCCCAGACCAGCCAGGTGATGGTAGCCCACTCACTACCCTCTGGATGTCTCTCTACAGCGTCTTCCAGAGCAGCTCTGAGTCTGCCGAGGCATGCACACCTGGAAAGAATCTTGACGCTAAGCTTCTTGTCACCATCTGTTTTTATTGTCCTTTTATTGTCTAGTTAACAATGTTGTATAACCCCCATAATCTAACACGGATGGCCGTTCTACTGTTTCCCTCTTCCACAGATCTCAGGATTAATCATCTAGAACTCTGTAAAAACTGCAAGACATGTTGGTTGGCAGGCCCCTCTCTTCCTTTTGAGCCTTTGTAGACCCCACCACGTTAGGATGAGTCTGGAAATTAGCTTTTGGCTAATCTTAAAGCCATATCAATTATTTACCAGCCTGGCTCCTCCTTTATTTTATCTTCTAGAACCCACTGGGAACACCGCATCCCATTTCTTAAGCCTTAAGCTGAAAGTAATACATTAATATTAGATTTCTGTAGCCTTACATTAGTCTTCATGTCTGCTGATTCTGGTTTTTTTTTTCCTCCAAACTTTACTTACATGAAAGTTGATGTGATGGTTAAGAATCTAAAGCTGAGCACGATTTTCTACTTTTTTTTAGTGTCAGCTAGATCCTACTTTTTAAAAAAGAAAAAGAAAACCTCGAGTTTGAACTTGGGATCTCACACTTGCTAGGCAGGTACCCTATCCCTTGAGATATGCCTCCTGCCCTTTTTGCTTTCATTATTTTTCAGATGGAGTTTCATGTTTTGTTTTGTTTTGTTTTTGTTTGTTTTGTTTTTGCTCAGGCTTGCCTGGTCTGTAATTCTTCTACCTACTAGGTATGTACCACCAAACCCAGCTTTTTTTGTGAGTCACAGTCTCCACCTCTTGAATTGCTGGGATAATATACATGAGCCACCACTGCCACGTAGATTATACTTTTAATGTATCAGTCATTTTAACTGTAGAGAGAAAGAGGATGCCCTATATTAATAAATTCTGCTTAGCTTTTAACTACCTCATTGTTTGCAGCTTTGAATGAAAGAGTATGACATATGTTCACTGAACTTTTCAAATAAATGTAATTTGGAACTGCACAGGTTACTTCCATTAACTTTTATGGCATATGAAAACAATTAGGTAAAATATCAGATTTCTAGGGATTGCATATGTGAAGCACAATTAATGTTAAGTCCATGACTGAGAAAAAAGTGATATGGATATAAATTCATTCCATTTATCACTTTCATTCCCCTTGTCCCCATACTTTTTTTCCCCCCATGGATACAAGCAAAGTCCCATCTGAGGCTGGGACTGCGTGGTGCTATCAATTAGCTTGCCTCACAGGATAGATAATTACCCTCTGAATGTCTCATATAAAAGACCTGATGGTTCCTAGACAGATTTGAGCCAGTTCAGGAATAGGAGCAGTGGCTACAATGAGAATGTTAATTGTCTCAGTGTGTGTGTGTATGAGAAAGATAGAGAGAGATAGACGGACAGATTTGGAGTGAGGAAGGTCCCCACGGTTCCTGCTGTCTTCAGTGCTAGGTGACTCCCACACGGTAGTAGGTGATTTCTCAGGAGAAACACACCACTGTTTTTATAGACACATGAGTTTATCAGCGCATCTGAAGATGGGCCCATGAGTGTGGCCTGTCACTCGGGTTGCTGCTGATTTGCTCATGTTGGGAAGAGAGGCAATGAGAAGACTTTCTTAGCCTGAACAGCCAGAGATTGGAAGGAGCAACATTTCAAAAAACCAACAAACACAATAGGCTTAAGTCAATCAACAGTCTACTGAAGGAAACTGGTAAAACCATGAATGAACAACATGGAATACTCTGTTCATACTCTGACATCCTCAAAACAGCAAATATATTCTAAAGGCTCATCTGTAGTGCCCTGTTACAGAACCACAGGCTGGGTTTTACTCTGCATTTGGAAGGATTACACTGTAGTAAAAAGAATATTTTGGAGTATTTCCACTTTTATGAATAACTGGGTGCTACTTTTCATTTCTCCTTCAAAGGAGTTTACTGGAAGGAAATTTTGCCAAGTGAGAGTGACTCCTGCCTATAATTCTAGCTACTCAAGAGGCTGAGATTTAGAGAATACAGGTTGGAAGCCAACCTGGACACACAAAAACAATTGTGAGACTCCTTATTTTTCTTTTAAAATAATTGTTATTATAAAGGTGATGTACATAAGGATTACCACTTCATAAGTCAGGAAATGAGTACATTTCTTTTTTGACAGTGTTACCCCTTCCTTCATGCTCTCCAAGTTTTTCCCTCCTGACTCTATCCACAAGAGACTATTTTTACTTAATCCCTAAAATGCTAAGCTGAAGGCATTATTCAAGTGGTGTAGTGCCAGCCATAAGTAACCAAGCCAAGCAACAGTAGCAGTCTCTGAATTCAAGCTCTTGTATCAGCACTGAAAAGAATGTTCCTTTGTTCAATAAACTTTTATTGAGCATCCAAGCTAAGCTCTGTTATGGTTGGGATAATGGTTTGTTAGTTCATAATGCTTGTTACATACAAGACTTGGTATTTAGTCCGTAATTGTATACAAAATGAATAAAATACACCCTTTAGAAACTTGATGAATTTATAATCTAGTATCTAGGCTGGGAGATGGAAAAGAAAGATATGTATTTTAAAAAAATCAGAGTGGGGCTAAGAGTGTGACTCTAAAATAGAGCGCTCTATTAGCATGTTCCCTAGCACCAAGAAAGGAAAAATATATCCAAAACGATGCTCAATTAAGGGTTGTAATAGATACTAAAAAGTATTGCAAAAGCAGGTGCTGGTAGCTTGGGCCTGTAATTCTAGCTACTCAGGAGGCTGAGATCTGAGGATTGCCATTTGAAGCCAATCCAGGATGGAAAGTCTGTGAGACTCTTATCTCCATTAACTACCAAAAAGGCAGAAATAAAGCTGTGGCTCAAGTCCAGCCTTGAGCAAAAAAAGCTCAGGGACAGTGCCCAAGCCCTGAGTTCAAGCCACCTTCTCCCCCCACCCCCCCAAAAAAAGGAGTTGCAAGTCAAAAGATGTAACCTGGCATTTATATTGATAAAAGTTTACTTCCAGAGGTACTCAGAGTTATAGCAAATTTTGTTTACAGGGGAAAATAAAGTGAGATATGATCAATATTACTTTCTTAGAAACAAGAATAGAGTAGGAATTTGCATTTGGGGCACTACTAAGCCTTGAAGTTCAAGCTTCATGCTCTCACTCAGCTTGCTTGCTTACTGTTGGTACTCTACCACTTGAGTCACCCCTCCAGCCCTGCTTTATGCTGGCTAACTGGAGATGGAGGCTTATGGACTGTTCTTCCTGGAGCTGGTTTTGAACTGAGATTCTCTAAATCTCAACCTCTTGAGTAGCTAGGATTACAGACATGAGCCACCAGCGCTCCATTAGGAATTTGCATTTCTAAAGTCATAATTCCCATGTTTTCAAATAATGGACAGAAATATCATGTGTAATCAAGCATTTAGCTGTAGTTAATTACCTACTCTTTTGTCTTATAGATTAACCTGTCATTTGACATCACATTTAAATTACACGATGTTCTGTTGAAGTCTCACCTTTGATGTTCCTTTTCTATATTTAACTACACTTGTTCAAAAGGTTAAGAGTGGTAGAACTGATATTAAGATGGGTAGACTTTTTTCTTTTTTTTTCTTTTTTTTTGGTCATGGGGCTTGAACTCTGGGCCTGGACCCTGTCCCTAAGCTCTTCAGTTCAAGGCTAGTGCTCTACCATTTGACCCACTTCCAGTTTGGAGATCAGAGTCTCACAGACTTTCCTGCCTCGGCTGGCTTTGAACCACAATCCTCAGATCTCAGCCTCCTGAGTAGTTAGGATTACAGGTGTGAGCCACCATCACCCGGCTGGGTAGACATTTTTTTTAGGGTAATTTTTTTTTAATACTTAAGGTTTCTTGACAGCTTGTTTGAGAAACTTAGAATGCATTTTCTTCTTTGCTATCTCTCTCCTGTTGAAATGAGGTGAAATAAGAATGCAGTGTAGAAATCTAGCATTGATCTTTCTGTCTGTGAAGACAGAGCCTTTCTCTGGGTAATGTCTCATCTGTAACAGCTGTTTTATTTTGATTTCCAATTAAAATGCATTCGGTGACCTGGGTACCAGTGGTTCACACCTATAATCCTAGCTACTCCAGGGACTGAGATCTAAGGATTCAGGTTCAAAACCAGCTGGAGCAAGAAAGTCCACAAGACTCTTATCTCCATTTAACCAGCCAAAAGTTGGAAATGGAGTTGTGGCTTGACTGGTGGAGTAAAGCCTTGAGCTAAAAAGCTAAGGGACAATGTCCATCCAGGCCCTGAGTTCAAGCCTCAGTACTGGCACACAAATAAAGAAAAATAAAATACATAAAGTGTCATGACTTCATGTTCTAGCTTTGTTACTGATGCTTTACTTATAGCGTGTTCACTGCACATATCAGAAATGTTCATTTAAACAGTTCTGGGATTAGATTTGCCTCCCAGCTAACCAACCAATCCTGCAGCTTTGGAATGGGGTCTCCCACCCATAAAATGAAACCAATAAGGTTTTAAGGGGGACTACGACAACTAATTGATGCTCATGCTGTGCATAGCATGGTGCCTTAATAGATGTAAATGACCAAGCCTACCAAAACTGAGAAGTATACAGCTGAGCAGCTCTCAGTGTCAGCCCTGGTTAGTAGACTTTTGTTTTGCTCTGGAAGAATAGTGATCTGAGATTCAAACACTTGATTTCTACTCAAGGATTTTAGAACAGGCTTTATAAGTTGGAACTTTAAGTTAGCAGAAACTTTGGGAAACAAATATAGTCATGCATGCCAGAGCAGTCAACAGTGGGGACTTGTTAGGAAAATCCTTCCTCACCCCACCCCCACCCCTGGGCCCTCTGTTGTGAAAGTGTCTTCCTTCAGAGGTGCTCATATAAAGTGACACTGTCCACAGAGCCAGGCCTGTAACCCCTGGTCTTCGTCTGTGCTCTTTTGAGAGGCCCTCAAGGCTCTACTGTGTGACTGACAGTTCCAGAAGAAGAGGATGCTCTAGCCAAGCAGGAAGCTGGACCGTCTGATGGCTTACTCTCCATAGCCCTGGGAGCCAGAGCATTTTCCCACCATTCGACTAGGACTCCACCCTGGAATTAAGTAGCCTTCAAAAAGGCTTAACTTGGTATCCCCCTGGGACTTCTGGGAGCAGGAAACCACAGCACAGTTTTGTCCTCTCTGGGCATGGTTCTAAGACAAAAAGAGATCATTTTAGACCGTAAACTTTGACCTTGTGAGTGATGTGAATAGAGAAAAATGGGGTAGAAATAACTCCTAACAAACAAAAATAATAGTAGGACTTGAACTGCTAGATTCTAAGATTTGACATAGTTTGGCTTTGTTTGTTGTTGTTCTCTTAATTCCCTGGGAACTAATATTAGAGAGTTTAAATCTTAAAGTGGCTGTCATTACATTTATTTATAGTGCTCTATGTATTAGAAACTGTCCAATACTACTATTTTGAAATCTGTTACTGCTTTACATTTTGCTTTGTAGAGACAGTACCTCAAGCCCTACATTACCCTACTTTGAGTATATTAGGTTCCTCTGGCTGCTATAACAAATCTGACTATTTAGTGTTGTGTGAAGCAACATGGATTCATTCTTGTATGTTTTTGGAGGTTAGAAGTCTATACTGGGTCAGGTTGGATGTGCTTCTTCTAGAATCTCTAGGAGAGGGCCCTTTTCTGGACTATTCTAGCCCCTAGAGGAGGCCTGCATTTCAGCTCATGGTCCTATCCAGTCTATCCTCACCCTATCTGACTTTGATTCTGTGGTTAGATTTTAGGATCTATGAGCCAATCCAAGATAATCTATCTCCCCACCTTAACCACTTCTACAAAGTTCTTTTTGCCATATAAGGCAAATTTTGTTGATTAAGCTGTGGACATCTTTGAGAAAATCTGAGACCTGGGAATCCACGAAGACCAACAATCTAGACTAAACTTTAACAGTGGAGAAAGGGTGAAATACTGGAAGTAGAAGGTTATGCGGGCTAAGTTCACTCTTGTATAGAATTCCTTTCTTTAGTGAATGTGCATGTCACAAAGGAAAATATATTCAAGCCAGGTACTGTTGGCTCATGCCTACAGTCCTTTATACTCAGGAGGCTGAGATCTCGGGATCCCAGTTCAAAACCAAATTGGGCACATAAGATCCATGACACTCTTACCTCCAATGAACCAGCACAAAGCTGGAAGTAGAGCTGTGGCTTAAGTGGTAGAGTTCCAGCCTTGAACAAACAAGCTAAGAGACAGCAGCATGAGTGAGTTCAAGCCCTAGTCCTGACTCAAACAATAACAACAACAACAACTATATATATAGAAAGGAGCTTCTCCCTGAGTAAATAATTAAAGATGTGGACCCAGACCCTCCTTATCTTTCTACTGTGTTTGATCCTCCTTCTAGAATAACTGAGAGCCTGCTACTCAGTGGGTGCCGCCATAAACACCAGACAAACCACAGTCAAGGCAACTCATTTCCTTTGGGAACACATGGTATATTTGCCTTATATTTAGCATTGAAATTGGTTGTCAACCCTGTTCCAGTGACATGAAGTAGAACTTAGCATGCCACGTCCTTTGAAGGACAGTACTGCCTTTCTGGCTTTCCCTTGTGGCTCACGGAGCAGGATTGTGTGGAGAGCTTCAGGAAGAGCATCCTCCTAGATGGGGGGACCGCTAGCTATGGAGAAAGTCCTATCCCCACTGGAGCTGCTCTACAGAGGTCCTGTGTTGAGGTAGAAGGAAGGACTCTGTGCAGATGTGTTACTCCCTGGACTGTGAAGCCTATAGCACAAGCCACCTGCTGATCCTGAGAGCAGCAAAGTTGGGTACAGCTTGTTGCTGCACTGGAAGTACTTGCAAGCCTTGGCTTTCTCCATCCTGTCTCCCCACAGCTACCCACACCATCCTGGAAATAGCAGAGCTGCCCTTCTAGTGGACAGTGGGAAAACTGCTTGTGTCTTATGAAATTGTACTGAAGTTGTCATTACATCCATCAAGCACAAACTTTGCCTGCCTTTGAGCCCATTGAGTGGCATGCTGAATATAGGGTTGAACTCGGTGCCTCAGGTTTGCTAGGCTGGTGCTCTACCAGTTGCACTTAATCTTCAAGCCAATGTTTTGCTGGTGTGTGTGTGTGTGTGTGTGGTGTGTGTGTGTTTGTGTGTGTGTGTTGTATGTGTGTGTGTGTGTGTGTGTGTTGTATGTACCAGGGCTTGAATTCAGTACCCCATGCTCTTGCCCAGCTTGCTTGCTCATGGCTCATGCTGTACTACTTCAGCCATGCCTCTAGCACAGCATTTTGCTGGTTAACTTGAGATGGAATCTCACAGACTTTTCTGCCCAGGCTGACTTCAAGCCTTGATCTTCTGAATCTCAGCCTCCTGGGTAATTAGGATTGTAGGCATATGCCATCAGTACCCATCTTGAATAAAGATTTTTAAGAAAATTCTAATGACAATGCAAACACTTAGAAGGTAATGACATACATAAGTTTATTAAAAGCCCTGAGGAAGGATTTAGGAGATGGTGATGGCTGACGTAAAGAACAGTTAGTAGCAGAGTAGGGATTTTAAGCTAGGTGAGCTATCCTATCTCTGTGCTGTAATAAGGAAATATACTGTCACTGTGATATAGGGTCAGCACTTAAGTTTTATGCTAAGATGAAGGAATTGAATAAGATTGTGCAAGACACTGTCATTTATGATACACAAAAATTAGTCTGTGAAGATAAGGTCTCTTTCCTGTCATCAGGGAGCTTGCAGCAGAGCTAGAAGGCATAGGCAAAGCTACTCTGATGGCCTTTGGAAGGCAGGAGAATTCATGGCAAGAGAAATTGAGGCTCTGGTCCTTCAGATATGTTACATTCTGAAAGCACCAGGCAAGTCCACCCACCCTATTGACTTTTCCTTGGTTATCTGTACATATATGACAGTCTTCTTATCAGGATAATTTGTTGTGCTCCACAGAGAATAAAAGTCTAAGGAAATGTAGAACATGGCGAGAGTGTGGCTTATGTTGCAGATAAGACACATTCATCAGCATCTGGAGGAGGTGAGCCCAGCACCAGAATCAATGAGTGCGAATGCAGGGAGGCAGACAGGACTATAACAGGACTGCTCAGAGGGAAAGGAGGAGAGCCATGGGGAGCTGAAGGATGTGACACACATTTGTAATGGGCAATAAGAGTAATCCTCCAAGACCTGGAACAGAGGGAGGAAGAAATGAGTGACTAGGGAAGTGGGAAAATGATCATGTGTCTGAGGTTACATTTTTTTTCTTAATTTTTAGGACAGTTTCATCCTGAATTCCATGTTATAAAGAATAGTTCATGAAAGACTGGGTTGCATTTTTAATTTATGTTTATGACACATGGGATTTGAGGACAAGAAAGTACTTTTGGAAGAAAGAAGATACATTCATTTTCTACTGCTGTAGGAAGAAAGACTAATACAGTGACAGAGGAGAACACAAATTTCTTCACAGTTGAGTAGATCAGAATTTAGCATGGAAGCCAGGCACTGGTGGCTCACACCTGTAATCCTCACTACTCAGGAGGCTGAGATCTGAGGATCACAGTTTGAAGCTTGTCAGGAGCCCGGTACAGCAGTGCACTTAGCCCTCTAGAGACAGAGGCAGGAGAATTGTTGAGTTAGAATCTGGCTTGGTCTATATAGTAAGCTTCTGTGAAAAAGAGGAGGGGTTGTGGGGAAGAAGGGAAAGAAAGAAAATAATGCTTATCAAATAAAAATGCTTCTAGATAAAAACGCGTTTTTATTATTCAGAGGAAGCAATTTGTGATATAGTTATAAAGACATTGAAGAGAAAGACACAATTTATTAAGCTGGGCAGAGTGGACAGAGTAGAATTGCATGTTGTTGTAAAGGCCCAAGATCTATTATATGTGTAGAATTCTGTCCTCCATATTTACTTTGACCCCATTATCGCAGTGGGAGAATAGAAAACTTGGGCTGCACAAAACACCTGACACTCGCAGCAAAACAGGTTTCCATGAAAAACAGAAGATACAGGCAGATGGTCTTCTATTTATTTGTGCAAATTGCCTTCATCTTTCTTGATTTATTTTAAAACCCAGGTCGTGGAAATGGAAACAAGAAGAATTTCCTTTGTTGTTGTTGTTATTTCCTTTTCTTTTCACCTTATTCATTCGTTTATCTGTCTCTGTGAGGGTAAGGGAGTGGTGCAAAGAAATGGAGGGACAAAGGGTGAACAAATGCAACCGTGGTAATCACTGGACATATGTGGAAAATGAACTACAGCTTGTGGGTGGGGACAGGAGGGAAAAGAAGGGAGTTCGTGCGGGAAGGGGTGACATTGTCTAAAAAGAAATGTACTCATTACCTGACTGTTATCCCTCTAAATATCACCTTTATAAAGACAATAAAAAGTTTTAAAGAACCAGGTCACAGGGCACTAGAATTTATGTTTCTAATTAAATATATCCAGGTTCTAGTTCACATGAGGCAATCACTGCTAATCCTAGCTCAAGAGATACTTTTAAGTCTTCATATTCTAGAGCAGGTAGGCAGTCTTGGGCTGCTTTTTGCTTACTTGGTTTTATGTGTTTGTGCCAAGCACTCTGCTGGCCTTCCCTGTTTTCACATCTGTATAGCATTGGGCGTGACAGTATGCCATCCTGAGAGGAGCAATTCCCATCCCTTTCATTCTGGCTTTGCCTTTCTTCCTTGACCATATGTATCCTCAATGCTTCTCTGATGAATAACTCCTTTGGCTCAATGGCTAAGAGAAATGAAGTAAAATTTCACCCTCAAGTGTCTTTTAGAATTCCATTGTTGTTTTTTAATCAGACACATGAGTAAAATTCTGTCAACAAGTAGGACCAAAGTCTTATACTTAAATGCTTTGTGTAGTTTTGTACTCTAGAACATAGGATCAGTAGTACTTTCCTTTCTTTTTTTGGGGGGGGGTCCAGTCATGGGACCTGAACTCTGGGCCTGGGCGCTGTCCCTCAGCTCTTTAGCTCAAGGCTAGCTCTCTATCACTTGAGCCACAGCGCCATTTCCGGCTTTTTTCTTTGTGCTTATGTGGTGCTGAGGAATCGAACCCAGGGCCTCATGCATGCAAGGCAAGCACTCTACCACTGAGCCACCTTCCCAACCCCAGTAGTACCTTCCTTTCTGCTTCAATCAAGTGATATAACATCCCCTGAATCATGGGGAAAGGACTTGTTTGGGATAGTAGTTAAAGGAAAATTGGAAAAGGCTTAACAGGGTTGGAGCTATAAATTTCAGACATTCTCTCATGATAGAAGTACAATGCTGAGGATTCTAGTCTGAGATGGATTAGTAATGCCTATATGGGTGCAAAATTTGAAAATGGAAATATATACGTATATATCACATATTTTTCACCCTTGATAGATTTGCATGGCATCATCATATAACAGTCTGTTTCTTTACTGTTTTATTATTAGCATGATTTAGCAGAAAAAAAGAAGTTGGGCTCTGTTTGCAGATCAGTGAGAATCTACATTTTAATTACATCTTGATCTGGTTGCATAACACACTAAAAGCCAGTTGCCTCTTCTGCTGTCTATAAAACTGGTATAGTAATATCTTTATTACACTGTAGTTGTAATAATTAGAACAATGCCCGTGAAGCCTGCAGAATCTTGCAGAACCTTCACAAGGACGGTTACACTCAATATTTCCATTGATCTTTCCCCACCAACTTTGCAAAGAAAAGCCCTCAGGCCATCAGGTTCTAGTGAGAAAGAGATTGCTCAAACTATACCCATTGGAGGCTGTGCAAACATCAACTTCTAATTCCATTCATAGCAAGCAGCTTCTCCTGCCCTTGGGGAACCTATGAACTTCAGCCTGGGAAAGAGAGACTTTTTACTTCTGTTAGCATGTGTCCATAGGGATGTGGGTTCTCCTCCATGTGACAAAGGCCTGTTTGCAGGGGAGAGAATGGAGTTGACACAGTAGAAGACAATGGTTCCTTATAGCGGGGCCCCTGCACCAGACTGGACCTTTTCCACCAAGGCAGGAGAGTTTGGTGATTTTTTTCCTTTGCTTGCTTGCTTGCTGGCTGGCTGGCTGGCTGGCTGGCTGGCTGGCTGGCTGGCTTGCTGGCTTGCTTGCTTGCTTGCTTGCTTCCTTCCTTCCTTTTCTTTTTCTCTTTCTTTTTCTCTTTCCTTTCTTTCTCTCTTTCTTTCTTTCTTTCTCTCTTTCTCTCTTTCTTTCTTTCTCTCTCTCTTTCTTTCTTTCTTTTGCTCAAGGCTAGTGCTATACCACTTGAGGCATACCTTCACTTCTGGCTTTTTAATGGTTAACTGAAGAATCTCAGGGACTTTTGTACTTGGGCAAGCTTTGAACCATAACACTCAGATCCCAGCCTCCTGAGTGGCTAGGATTACAGGCATGAGCCACCATCATCTGGCTTTTTAAAAATGTTCTTTACTTAAAAAAATTATCTTTTAAGTAATTGTACAGAGAGATTTCCATGTAACGTGTCTGTTTATGAGCACAGTGCATCGTGATCCATGTTACCCCTTCCATCTTTCTCCCTCATCTCTCCCAGCCCCCACCATTCTCACCTGTAGACATTGCATATTATGACTGTTCATAAGTCCCTCCACTTTCCATTAATCTGCCCCGCTCTTGATGACCTTTCTTCCTGACAACACATGTTTCAGATTCCTAGTGTTCATTTGATTAAACTCTAAGTTAGCTGTTGGAAGGAGTTATGCCATTACAATCTTCCCTTGGGCGCCCATCCTTAGTCCATATATCCAGCTCCATCCTCCACTCCCACCCCTACACCTCACTGGATGCTGAAGACATCTAGTAATCTCTTATAACTTTAGGCTATATGTAGCTTCAAACTGGTTTTGACTTCTACACTAATGGTTATTATGCTAGGTTTAGGAAGTTTGATTTCTGTAGATCTATTATTTAAAAATGCTTCCTAGCATTTTTTTCCTGTTTTTCTAATATAGGGAAGCTTCAAAGTCTTCAATTACTGCCAAAAGCCTAAAAGTTGAGTTGCAGCTCAATGGTAGAGCATCATCTTTGAGCAAAAATGCTAAGGGACAGCATCATCCCTAAGTTCAAGTCCCAACACCAGCACACACACACACACACACACACACACACACACACACACACACACACACACGCCCTTGAGAAGTCTTCCATATTGTTTTAGAAGCACACACACACACACACACACACACACACACACACACACCCTTGAGAAGTCTTCCATATTGTTTTAGAAGCCCATACACATGAAATGGTTGGAAAAGTCACAAATTCACAAGCTCTCATTGTTAGAAAAGCTAAACAGTGACAGCCACGGAGCAATCTTTTCTTTTCCATTTTTTTTTACCCCAGTGTTAACTATGAGTAGACTTAATGTTTATTTATTAATTTATACTTTGACTGAATGTCCCTTGGTCTATAATACCAGCCCAATTCATTATTATAAAGAATCAGAATTGTTCTGAATAATATGTAGATGAAAAGAATAATTCTTTAGAAACTCTTCATGAACAAAATTTTAATTGTGCTTTGGTCATGATCCCTCAATTCCTCGATGTGTAATTATAGTCTTTGATACTTGATAACTGCATAGGGAGTCACAGGAAATAATGACTGTCAGAAACCCGGAATCCAGTGGGAAATGCAGGAGAAGCTTGAAGATGTCTATAATTTCCCAAAGAGCATTCAAATGAATAATTTACTAAGCTAGCACTTTGAAGCTGCTATAGGTTGCATTGCACAGGATGGCTGACGGGACTACACAGAGCAACTGAATGTGCTTGTGATCTGCTTAATCCAATTTCAGCCTTTTGTGAGCCCCCAAGTCCTTAATCAGAATTCTTTGCCATGAAAATTAGGGCACTGAAGTTCAAGGGAGCTGGGACCTCCCACAGCCACACACTTGACTGGCCGAGGGCTGGACCTTACACCCTCAAACTCCTGATTACTACCTTGCAATAATAATAATAACAATAATAGCATAGAACATTTTGCATAGTTTATCTGCTTGGTGTCACAGGGCTATTCAGTGTTAGAGGAGACAGTAGTGGCAGAAACAGACAACCTGGCGTTGTATCCCAGCACTCCATCAATGACTGTGTGACCTAAGGAAGGTCACTCTGCCTTTGACTCTCATTTTCTTATCTGCAGCAAGAGAGGGACAGATGCCAACCAACAACATAAGTGTACAAACAAGCAGCTAGGCACCAGTAGTTCATGCTTGTAATCCTAGCTACTCAGGAGGCTGAGATCTGAGCATCAAGATTCAAATACAACCTGGGTAGCAGAGACCCTGAGACTCTTAATCGCCATTTAACCACCAAAAAGCCAGAAGTAGAACTGTGGTTCAAGTGGTGGAGTGCTAGCTTTAAATGAAAAAGCTCAGGGACAGTGCAAAGGCCCTAAATTCCAGCCCAAGACTGGTGCACGTGCACACACGCAAGCGCACGTACACATACACATACACACACACACACACACACAAAACCCATATATATATATATATATATATATATATATATATATAATCATTAAAGTTCCAAGGGAAGATGAAGTGTTCTTTTTGTTGCTGAGACCCATTACTTCGAAGACTTTGTTGTGAACATCTCCCCTACAGAATTTCTGGTATTTGAAGATGTCCACTGAGGAGATGCAAGATACTGCTGATTTTACTCTGCTGTTTGTTGAGGGATGCACTTTGAAAATATAAAAGGGAAAGGCATGGTAGCACATGCCTATAATCCCAGCACTGGAGGCTGAGGCAGGTTGGTCACAAGGTAACACCACCCTAAGCTACATAGCAAGAGAAACCCTGTCTCAAAATAAAAGGAAAATAGAAAAGGCTACTTTTACAGGAAGTTTTTCACAGAAATGTGCTTTGTTAAAAAAAAATGGCTTTCCATTTGAACAATCAAGAAACATAATGAAAAATCTGATTTTTCAGCCAAGTATCCAAAAGATTTTTTTTTTTACTATTTCCTTTAAGAATGGTTCTAATAGGTAACTTTCATTTTCCATCTCAACCCTTTGTTGAGTTTGTGCTCAAATCTGGCAGTTATGTGTGAATCTCAGTTAAGGCAGATAGTTCCCACACACCACTGGAAATGTTGACTGGATGCTATTACCTGCCAATTGGAGAGAACTAAATTAGGCATTTGGGAAGGTCTCTGCAGAGAAGTTCAAATATCACAATAACAATAATAAGGATAAGGACTGGAAACCAGGCCATCTCAGAGGGCATGGCTCCTGTGTTCCGATTAAAGACAGGATCAGCCACCAGCAACTTCACTCAGGGCTCCAAGAAATGGCATATTCCTTGGGTTCAAATGTGGAGAGAGTCCAGCCTCTAATGGCAGTTGTGTAAATAACATTATGAAGTAAGAATTCCTGGATGGACATGTGTGTGTGTGTGTGTGTACATGTGTCCGTGTACTAGGGCTTGAACTCAGGGTCTCACACTCTCCCTTAGTTTTTCTGCTCAAGGCTGGTGTTGTACCACTTGAGCCACACCGCCACTTCCTCCTCCTCCTCCTCTCCCCACTCCAATCTAACATAGCCAAATCTATGTTACTGGCCCTGGCATTTCTCTCAACTTGTCAACTTCACAAGGCCAAAATAAAATGATTTTCTCAAATGCCTGTCTGTTCCTCCCCAAGACTTCCCATTTCAGTCTCATCCAACAACAATAATAAAACATTCAAAAGGAAAATCAGTCTTCTCCTTCATTAACCTCCCCTCCTTACTCAGCCATCCTATCCAATCCACCCAAAGCAGACTCCCACCCACCAGCTCCTTGCCATTCCTAGCAGCCGCACTCTAGCCCTTGACACTAGTGTCTCTGGCCCTGACATCTTGCAGTAGCTCCCACTTTTGTCTCCTTCATCGACTTGCCCCTTCATTGACTTCTCTGCCCAGAAGCCACAGTTATACCTAAAAATCACTAGTAATACTGTGTCACCACGCCCTCTCTTGTCTCTCTTACCATTATTCCCCAGTGGCATCCTGATACCACCTAGGGGTAGGGCTCTTTTCACTGCTGATTAAAGAATTATTAAGGTGTTCAAAGCAGATTGGAGCAGGGTTTTTGTTGTTGTTGTTTTGTTTTCTTTTTTGGAAAGTGAAAGGAAAGCAATGAAACCGACTTGACACAGACTCTCAGTGGAGAGGAGTTCCAAGATGGGATGGAGTCCTCTTGGAGAACAGTTGTTATAGTAACAGGGCTCCTCCTATATCTCCTCCCTTGGCTTTGCATTGATTGCTTGAGGGCTTTGTTTTTGTGTGTGGGGGGGTCATGGGCTTGAACTCTGGGCCTGAGCACTGTCCCTGCGCTCTTCAGCTCAAGGCTAGCGCTCTACCACTTGAGCCACAGCGCTACTTCTGGTTTTCTGGAGGTTTATTGGAGATAAGAGTTTCATGGACTTTCCTGCTCAGGCTGGCTTTGAACCACGATCCTCAGATCTCAGCCTCCTGAGTAGCTAGGATTACAGGCGTGAGCCACTGGCACCTGGCTTGCTTGAGGGCTTTTGCTGCTCAGCCCCAGCACTTTCCATTGTTGGAGCAGGAAGTTGGGAAGAAGAAGCACCATGAGTTATCTGCCACGTTGTGTCTGCTATTTTTTTTCCAATCTACCTAATCTTTCTCTTTCTTTCGTTTTTCTTTCTCTCTCCCTACCTTTCTTTCTTCTTTCTTTCTTTTTCTTTCTCTTTTCCTTCATTTCTTCCTTGCTTTCTTTTCTTTCTTTCCTTCCTTTCTCCCTTCCCTTCCCTTTCTTTCTTTCCTTCTTTATATTTATCTGTCCCAGCTCACTTGCAATACAATCCATTCTTTTCTCTGGTTTACAAAGCACTTGCCTCACCTGGGTCTGTCTTGGTTATCCAGTAGTATGTTGCATTTCTCTTCCCATTTTACAACCCACCAGTGTCACCCTGCTAATGTCACTCTCTGACACTTTTTCGGTTTATCTCTTGGTCTTCATGTACATGCACACACAGGTGCAGGAGAGCAGGCCTTGTTGGTCTTTTTTGCCTCAATAACATCAGCGCTTGAAATGTAGTAAATGCTAAAGAAAAATATGATGAACAAATAACTGCACCAGGAAGAGCTGGTAAATGGAAATTGGAGATATTTTCTGTTTTATTTTCTAGAAAGATCTTGGTTGGCCATTCTAGTTAAATTCCCAAGGCCTAATCAAGAAAATGATGTTGAAACTCACTGTCCTTTGACGGATTTTGGTTCACTGGGAGCCTTTGTGATCCAATCCTCCTTTATAAGAAAGAAACAGAAGGACCCTGTCAACCTGACACCTTTCTGACTAGATACTTGGAAAGTATCTAGTGATACATTCAGTGACATGATCCTTGTGATTTTACCTTGTTCATGGGATAAGATAAAACCGTTAACTCCGGGGAAGTTTTGGCAGAAATGGAAAGCTTGAGTACTAAGAACTACTTCCCTGTATGCCCCAGTTCTTTTTCCTGCTCCCTGCTTTTTGCTGATGGTGCACTTTTCATTTCATTTTACAAGCCCAGTAGTGGGATCCAACCTGTGTGGCTGCAGGTGGGTGTATTTTCTCTGATTCCAAGCTAAGCTATATCTTTCCTGGAAGATATTTCTGAGGCCAGACCCAGGTACAGAAATCCAGAGGGAAGGATTATTCTGTTCATTTGTCTTCCAAGCCCTGTCTATGGCTTTCTAATCATTTGGCAATCTGACGACTGTAATTCCAAGTTTGTATTGGAGGAAAATATAGAATGGATTTTTGGTTTGACTTATGCTTTGAGGATTTAATATTGAAAGTCCTTTTATCTCTCCCTTCATCCCCTCAAAGCTAAATTACCTGGCCTTTGGCCAGTTCCCCATCCTTTCTTCTCACAACTGCAGACTGCTACTGGGTAGTTTCCCTTTATTTTGAGCCCTACCCTTTCTGTTGCTAAGCAGATGAACTGGATTATATAAATGAGAGATTTCTCAACTGTGACAATTATTTTTTAAAAGGCAGCCAGGCCCAGTAATCCTAACTTCTCAGTAGCCTGGGGATCTTGGTTCAAAGCCAGTCTACACAAGAAAGTCCCTGAGGCTTGTATCTCCAATTAACCACCACAAAGCTAGAAGTGGAACTGTGGCTCAAATTAGAGAATGCTAACCTTGAGCAAAAAAAAAAAAAAAAAAGCTCAGGGACAGCACCAGAGTCCCAAGTTCAAACTCCAGGACCAGGACCAAAACAAAAAAATTAAAAATCAACAACAAAACAAAAAACCCAAACAAACAGACAAACACAGGACAGTACAGCAGTTGCCAGAATGAACACAGCTACTTTTGGTACTTGGGATTTAGGATTTGATGCTGAAGAGAACCAAAATCAAAAGTAAATTAATCAGAAACAAAAAAGTTGATGAAGTCACATACTAGAAAGGTTTGGCAACACAACAACAGATATTCTCTCCTTGTTTTGTTTTCTTTGTATATATTTTCAGAATTCCTGAGCAAGCACATTCTCCTTTTGGGATATTTATTTCCTGAAGTTTCTTCCCCATTCTGAAAGTAATTTCCTACATAATAGACAAAAAATTGCCTATGTCATAGGGAATTATGCAAGAAAAATGGACATGTAATAATTCTGCTAGTTTAATACAAAGCCTTATGGATTATGCTAGTTGTAGTAGAGGACATTTTAGAAAAAAAATTTACACATTTGCACCTAGGTATAATTTTCATGCCTTTCCCCTTTATTTTAGAATATTTACTGAGTTGCAATTATTTAATATTTCATCTTAGTTTGACTTCTAATATGAAGTCAGTTCTAGGGATTATTCTAGGGTTTATTTATTGGTTGCTGTGTTTTGTTTGGCAATTCTAGGGATGGAACCCAAGGCTTGACAAGTACTCTACCACCCAGACCCTGAAGGCAATTCCAAATCTATATGTTTCAAAGCAGTGTCTTTGCATTTCTGGTCCGCAAAACAGGGCTAAAATGACTTTTTAGCAATAAATTGCTCATTCACTCAACTTTCAGTTTACTAAAGCATGTTTAAATCAAGTCTCTGCTAAACTGTCTGCTCTCATCAGATCATTTGTTGCTTGCCTTGCAAATTTTCCACCAAACAAGTACTGCCCAGGATTGCAGAGATTTCCTTTTGGACTTTTACCAACTCTGCTCACTTGTGCAGTTCTAATACGCATAATGTGGCTCTGGCTCCCCAGAGCAGGGCATGTGTGCCCTGGCAAACAAGCACTCTGCCTGCTTGTGAGCTGTGAGGAATGTGGACATTTCTTGCAGACAAATTAATCCTCTCCTAGTATGCAACCACAGATGAGCTCAGAGCCGAGCTGCAAATGGAACACCAGAGGGCGCTAAAGTGCCATCACAATGTGCCTCAGCTGCCTGCCCCTGAATGCTGCCCTAGGAAACAAAAAAGCTTTGTCCCTTGAACACATTTATTTGAAATTAAACCACGTATAGAGTATGAGTTCCATTCTTTGATTATCGTCTCATTGGTTTTCTCAAAAGAAGATCTTCACTCCTATGCAGAAACTTTAAAAAGAAAGGAATTGTAGCAACTGTCTCTTCCCAGACAGTTTTTAAGAACAAAAACCATGTTCTTATGTTCCCATGACTTTGCTGTCTTCAAATAGACAGCAATGTGTTAGAATGTTCCGCATTCTGGTTCTTGTCTGCTGCCTATTGAAGAAATGCATCATTTCCAAAGTTGCTTTTAGAATCCAGTCCTCTGACCAGTAGTTGTCCATTGTTGAATTTAAAATCAAGATGAAGTTTCAGGAATGGTCCAAAGTGTAACTAGATACTGTAAGTACACTAAGGAGAATGCTACCATTTCAAGTCTAATTTAACTTAGCCAACAAATTTATATGTGGATATAATTCCAATCATCCCAGATTACTAATATTTAAAGAAATTAAAAATATGGACTTCCTTGTGAAATCTTTCAATTTTGAAATACTGTAAACAAACCTGCACAATTTAGTAAACACCAAATATACAGTTTGGCAAAAACAAATGCATGAGAAACACATGCAATGTACAATGTGGTGGGTAAATTTAGAGAATATGTACCTTCTGGTGAGTAAAGCAGATGTTTTATAATAAAAAAAATTCTTAAAGAAAAAAAGAAAACAGGCTGACAAGCTGGCACTTGGCTCAAGCCCGGAATCCTAGCTACTCAGGAGGGTGAGATCTGAGGATCATGGTTTGAAGCCACCTTGGTCAGGAAAGCCAGTAAGACTCTTATCTCCAACAAACCACAAGAAAAGAAAGAAAGAGAAAGAACAAGAGAATGAGAGAAAGAAAGAAACAAACAAAGAAACAAAGAAAGAAAGAAACAAAGAAAGAAAGAAAGAAGGAAAGGTTTAAATGGGGCTGTGGCTGAAGTGGTCAAACACTAACCTTGCTTGAAAAAAATCTCCAGGACAGTACCCAGGCCCTGAGTTCAACCCCCAGGACTGACACAAGAATGGAAAGAAAGAAAAGAGCCAAAGAGAAGAAAAGAAAGAAAGGAAGAAAGAAAGAAAAGAGAGAGAGAGAGAAAGAAAGAAAGAAGGGAGAGAGAGAGAGAAAGCTGATACTTATTCACAGACAAGCATATTGGTTTAAGTAAAAGGCTGTACTTTTCAGTGTCAACCCATCTTAAAAATTGGAAACTATTTTTGTCCAACAATTATTTAAAAGTCTGTATCGAGTGTCTGCTGGTCATATGCCTAAAATTAGTTTTTGAACCATCCCTGCCTCAATCTTGGTAATCAACTTAATGCGACAAAAGATTCATATAGTGACTTAAATAATTCAAGAGATAAATAACACCCACCAAAACGTAAAGAGATTTTGAGGCAGGTGCAGGTACCTTACACCTATTATTCTAGCTACTTAAGAGGCTGGGATCTGATGGTACCCGTTGGAAGCCAGTCTGGGCAGACAAATCTGAGAAAGACATCTCCAATTAACCAGCAAAAGACCAGAAAGGTAGATCTGCCTCAAGTGGTAGAACACCAAACAGCCTTTGATGAAAAGCTAAGAAAGACTGTGAGTCTCTGGGTGCAAGACTTAGTAGTGGCACACACACACACACACACACACACACACACACACACAAACAAAAACAGAAGATGGAGATTTGATAGTGCTGTAAGGCTGAGTGAAAGAGCTGGATGGGTGGGATTGAGTTGGGAGAGAATATGACTGCAGAACAGCCACACATCCACAGAGAGATGACAGCAAGCTACAGGCACCTGCAGTAGGTCACTACAGGAATCCTTCCCATAAGAGGTCCCAGGCTGAAATTAAAGATGCCATTGTTTTCATGTTAGCGCTTTTGTGTTTATGTTGAGTTGGTTTGGGTGTGGGAATTTGTGGCTTTCCTTTTTTTGGTTTCAGTGTACAATGAGCTCTGTGCATTGTAGTAATGATATACTCTCACCAGGAAAAAAAAAAATCAAGTGTATTTGAAATGGCCAAACCCTCCCCCATTTCTGATGTGGCCATGCTTGCGTGTTCATTGTTGATTTTGTTTCTGTTTTTGTGTCAGTACTGGAGCTTGAACACACTCCCTACTTGGCTTTTAAAACAAACAAACTTGAGATTAGGACCCTACTACTTGAGCCACAGCTCCACTTCTGTTTTGTTTTGTTTGTTTTTTTCTTTTTTGCTGGTTAACTGGAAATAAGAGCCTCAAGACTTTTCTGCCCTGGCTGGCTTCAAACCATGATCCTTGGATCTCAGGCTGGCCAGTGCCCATCCAGTGCTGTAGTTTTTCTGGCCTTTTATAGCTCTGTCTCAGTGAGTGGATATGCATGTATCCTTGTGCTGGCCAACTGGGAGGTGGTCTCCGGGAGGCATGGGTGTTCAGACCCTCTGCCTTTCCATGATATATCATCCAAGTGATGTCACAGCCACACAGTGCCCACACAGTGCCCACACAATGTCCAGTGCCCTGGGAATTCATCATTGTTCTCCAGAGAATGGAATTCCCAAGATAGAATTGGGTCCCGATTGCAGTAGTCTTATGGTACTGTACCTGTTAAGAACTCAATAAAGAATTCTTTATTTTAAATAAAAATATCTTTCTAAAACAAGAGCAATAGAATAGTAGGAAATTTTTAAATGTGTATCATTAAACATTGTCTTGCAAAGAGGTGACATGAATCAAGATGTATTCTATTCCTAAGCTGCTTTGTTGAATGGCCATGCAATTGTACAAATCCTTAAAAAATAATAAAACGATAATTATAATTTTTTTAAGTTTTAGAATAACTGTAGCATTACTATCTTAGTGCCTTCCTCTAAACTTTCTCTCTCTCTCTCCTCTCTCTCCCCCCCTCTCTCTTTCTCTCTCTCTCTCTCTCCCTCTTGAACTTGAACTCAGTAACTGAGGCTTACTTTTGCTCATTGGCTGGTACTCTAGGACCTGAGCCATGCCTCCAATCCCCTGTTTGCTCTCTTTTTGTTTCAATCTTTCTACTTTTCTTTTTCTAAATAAGGGTTTACAAATACACAGTGTTTTCTAGCCTGTGATTTTCATTCTGCCATTTCCAGGTAAGAACTGATCGCTGTTGGATGATTCCTCTCCATAACTTGCTAAACATGCCTTGGAGAATGGCTGCTAAAAGGCAGGTTCCTGGTCCCAAGGCTACATCCTCAGCTATACAGTCTTTAGGGATGCAGCTTGGTACCTTAGCAACCATCGCATACCCACATCCCAGTCTCAGATCCACAGCATCCTTTCAGGGAGCCAGAGATGATGCTGTATATGCAGGACATCCTGCCCTTAGCTTACCTAGTCTCCAAGGTTCAATTTTCTATTATTATGGTCCAATTTGGCAAATATCGTGAAGTGATAAGCAGTGTGTGTTCAGATGGTAAAAATGCTAATTCCTTATAAGTATCAACACTGATCATAATTGTGCTAGTATAAAAAATTTAAATGCTCAGTAAGGAGCCTGGGAGATTTGTGATCACAATACCTCAAGACAAAAATGAATATAAAGTGGCTTAAGCTAGATCCTGCCCTGGCAGCTCATGCCTGTAATTGTAATTATTCAAGAGGCTGAGATCAGAGGATGGAGGTTTGAAGTCAGTTTGGGCAAGGAAGTCCCTAGACTCTTAATTCCAATTAACCAGCAAAATGCCAGACATGGAGATGTGGCTCAAGTGGTAGAGTGCTAGCCTAGTGAGAGTTGAAGGCCCTGAGTTCAAGGCCCAGTACTGGCACAAGAAACAAAAAATGGATTGAACTAAAATTACTGCCTGCCTGCCTGCCTGCCTGCCTGCCTCCTTGCCTCCTTCCTTCCTTCCTTCCTTCCTTCCTTCCTTCCTTCCTTCCT
>NW_012267318.1:5265990-5312171 GCF_000151885.1 Dipodomys ordii
TCCTTCCTTCCTTCCTTCCTTCCTTCCTTCCTTCCTTCCTTCCTACCTTCCTTCCCTCCCTCCCTCCCACCTGTCCCCACCCCAGTTATGGGCTTCAGGAATGTTAGCCTGGATGTGTGGTGTGTGGTAGCCACCTGACTCAGGTCACCCAATTTAGTGATTCAGTTTCCTCCTCTAGTTTCTGTGGACACTCGGTGAATCCCTTTGACATCTGCTGACAGATTTCTTTCTTAACACCACTGATTAAGTTATAATCAAACAACTCTGCCCAGCTTATATTACTTCATCCTAATAAGTGTTGCTATAACTTGCCCTATTCACTCCCAAGTTTTAGGCTGCCCCCAGGAAAAAGTCTGCCCAGAAGTTTGTTCTATATAGCTTTATCCTTGCAATTATTTCTTGTATTTCTCCCAGTTTTATGATGCAATGTCATTGGAATTAAGCTTGAGTAGCTTCAAGTTAAGTAATTAATTCTATGAGGCTTCAGTCATAATTACTAATTGGCCTCCACCTACCTGGGTGGCACCTGCTAGTGGTGAGTTTTATAGTTCCTCAAAGTGCAGATGGTTAAGCTCCATGTGACCCATGACTTACAGGACAATAGTGGCTCACGCCTGTAATCCTAGTTACTCAGGAGGCTGAATCTGAGGATTACAATTCGCAGCCAACCCAGACAGGAAAGTTCTTTTCTCAATTACCCACCCAAAATGCTGGAAATGGAGTTGTGGCTCAAGTGGAAAAGTGCTAACCTTGAGCAAAACCTCAGGGTCAGTATCTAGGCCCTGAGTTCAAATCCCAGGGCTGACACACAAAAAAAGTCTGAAAGATCTCAGATGACCATTTATCAAACAGGCTCTATATGAGCACCTATGTTCTATTCAATGTGCTATTACTGGATTGTGTTTGAACACAATGGGTAAGTTATTACGTATCTGTTCATTTGTAGTTACTGAGATCTCATCTTTGGAAACTATGCTAGGCACTGGGTATTCTGTGGTTTAAAAAAAGGGAAATGTCCACCTCACAGAGATTTTATAGCCCAAAGGGCATCAAGACAAAAGTCCAGGACCTTCCCATTGCACATAGGAGAGTATGTATGGGAAGGGCAGTTAATCTAATCAGTGGTAGGAAGATCTCTCCTGTTGTCCAAGGGACAAACAGGAATAGGTCTATAGAGGGCAGGAGACATCAAAGGCAAAAGGAACAGCATCTACAGAAGTCCAGGAGTCACCATAGCTCACTCAAGGGACTAGAGCATGCGCACTATGACGGGCACATGGGGCAAGTTTAGCACTGAAGCCATAACCCTGGGGAGAGCTAGGAGAGCCACGAAAGGGCTTGAAGGTAAGACTGTTTTCATGCTGTTGTTTTCAAAAGATCAGACTTGTTGGATGTTGGTGGCTCAAGCTTGTAATCAGGACACTGAGATCTGAAGATTGCAGTTTGAAGCCAGCCTGAGATGGAAAGTCTGTGAGACTCTTATCTCCATTTTTTAAATTTTTTTATTGAGATTAGGTGATTACATATATTTCACATATTTCACAGTATTGTGGAATAGTGATACTTAAAGTCACAAACACATTTTAACCTTCACAAGGCAAATTGTCATTATCATGGTCTATAAAGTTTATGAATTCTATGAGTTTTGACAATACAACTATTTTTTCCACATCAAGTGATATGTACATTTCTTTCCTTTTGCTTATTGTAAGCTGACCCCTCTTTCCCTCTCATTCCCTCCCTCCCATTGCTGCCTTGGAGTTGCTTAGTTCATTTTCATCTATGCCCGGTGCATTTGATAGGCCCCTCTGTTGTATGTTTGTCAGTTTCCCTCTGATTCTGTGTCCTCCTCCTAGCTTCCCTCAGATGCGTGCATTATACCATACATGTGGTCAAAAGCATGGAGTCATTTAGTGATGATATGACAAAATGAGTGGAAGGCCTTTGATTCTTGAATCCTGTTTACTTTGTCATATTTCCTTGCATTTTGGCTTCAGCATCCACGTATCAGGGAGACCATGTGCTGTTTGTCTCTTCGCCCTTGGCTTACCTTGCTCAAAATGATTTGCTCTAGTTCCATCCATTTCCCTGCAAATGCCATTATTTCGTCCTTTCTAATGGCTGCATAGTATTCCATTATATATAGGTACCACAGTTTTTGGATCCACTCATGAGTAGTGGGGCATCTGGATTGTTTCCAAACCTTGGCTATTCTGAACAGTGCTGCAATGAACATGGAGGTGCATGTGTCTTTGTATATGGCTTCCTGTTGTTCAGGGTAGATTCCTAGGAGTGGTATGGCTGGGTCATAGGGGAGGTCTATATTTAGCTTTCTGAGGTACCTCCAGACTGCTTTCCAAAGTGGTTGTATTAATGTACATTCCCACCGGCAATGCAGTTAGGGTTCCTCTTTCTCCGCATCCCCTCCAGCATTTGTCTTTGGCTGAATTTAGGATGTGGGCCATTCTGACTAGGGTAAGGTGGTATCTCAGGGTTGTTTTAATTTGTATTTCCTTTACAGCCAGGCATGATGAACATTTCCTCATGTGTTTCTTTGCCATTTTTATTTCTTCTTCTGAGAAGTCTCTCTTTAGCTCCCTTGCCCACTTAGTGATTGGTTTGTTAGATTTGGGAGGGGTTAGTTTCTTGAGTTCCCTGTATATAATGAATATTAGGTCCTTGTCTAATATATTGCTGGTAAATTAGTTGGCTGTCTTTCTAGTTTGGTTGCTATTTCTTTAGCTGTGTAGAAACTTTTTATTTTAAGGTCGTCCTATTTGTCCAGTCTCTCTCCAATTTGTGTGACCCTGGGACTCTGTTCAGGAAGTTTCTGCCTGTGCCTTTAAGTTCAAGAGTCTCTCCTACTCTGTCCTGCAGTAGTTTCAGAGTATCAGGTTTGATGTGAAGGTCTTTAATCATTTTGAGTTGATGTTAGTCTTATCTCCATTTAACTAGCAAAAATCTGGAAGTGGAGCTGTGGCTCAAGTGCTAATGTATCAGCCTTGAGTGATAAGCTGAAGAACAGAACCCAAGTCCTGAGTTCAAGTCCCAGGACCAGCACTGTGAATACATGAATAAATCAATAAATAGACCACACTTGCCCAAGTTGGAAGAATGAGTCGAAGAGTTGCAAGAGGAAAGGCAAAGAAGTTAGCTGAGACCAGTCTTCTGATCCCAGAATTAAGACTGATGAAGCAGTCTTCTGCTTTCATCAAGTAAGTCAATTTTTTTTTTTGGAGGGGGGCAGTCCTGGGGCTTGAACTCTGGGCCTGGGTGTTGTCTCTGAGCTTCTTTTCTCAAGCCAGCTCTCTACCACTTGAGCCACAGCACCACTTCCAGTTTTGTGGGTTTTTTTTTTTAAAGTAGTTGAATGGAGATAAGAGTCTCAGAGAGTTCCTTGCCAGGTCTGGCTTCAAACCACAATCCTTGAATCTCAGCCTCCTGAGTAGTTAGGATAACAGGCGTGAGTGTGCCTGGCTCTATGTAACTTTTAACATAGCACTTGCCTTGTACATTTACTGCCAGAAGCCAAGCAATGTTGTGTGCGAGAAGTCTCTGTCCTTTCAGAGTTTACATTCTGAAGATGAATGATAAATGGTAAACACTTCTTTTGTTGTTTTCCTCTGATGAGTTTTCTGTGTAGACCAAGCTAGCTTCAGACTCACCATCTTCCTGTCTATTCTGCCCAGATGCTGCTAGCATTCCAGGCATGTGCCACCACATTTTAAAAATTAATCCAACAGCAGCATTACTCACAATAGCCAGTAGGCAGACATAACTCAAATGAATGTACATAGAAAAAAGTGATATGACCACAAAATTAGATATTATTCAGCCTTTTTAAAGGAAAGAAATGCTGATACTTGTTACAGTATGGGTGAATCTTAAAGACATTTTGCAAAGTGCAATGACCCTCTCCAAAGGGGCAAAACCATGTGCTGTTATCCGTCTGGAGAACAGACATAATGAAATGCAGAGATGAAAGTAAAACAGTGGTGGTCAGTGGCTGGGGTAAAGTAGAATGGAAAAATTACTGTTTACTAATATTAAAACCTTACTCTTGAGCTTGAGATATCTTCAAAGAATTTATTACAGATAGTAGCCAGAAAAAAAAATGGACTGTTCTTGGAACGAGTTTCCTTAACTACCAGCAGTAGATCTCTGAGAAGCTGCAAATATGGACAAAAACATTTTTTTGTGGTGAAAATTTGGGGAAGGAAGGTGTAAATTGCTCACCTTAAACCTACCCTGGTATAGAGAAGGGGTGGGATTATGCAAAGTGGAGGAGCTTTGGTATTGGAGGAAAACCCATAAAGAAAAGTGTGTGCTGCTTCTGGATTGGTTGGGGTTGTAAGAAGGATGGGACAGCATCTCTAGGGAGTTGTGATGGGATTCCAGTTAAGATGTTTATAAACTGGCAGAAATGCTAAGTGGTCTTCTATTCTCTTCAACCTATGGTTTATTAACTAGTGTTTCCATTTCTTTTCTTCCATCCCCTGACCCTTGTAATTAAGTTTAGAACATTTCAGAAGTTTTCCTTCATCCATGGGTACAGGGTTTCAGTTTGGAAAAATGAAAAGCATTCTGCAGATGGATAGTGGTGATTGGCAGGTGAATGGGAACATACTTAATACCAGCTGACCCATACATACACTTAAAATTACAGTGGCAACATTTGTGTCTCTCTTTCCACAAGTTAAAAAATCAAAATAAATTTTGAAGAAATCTCATTCTCAGCTGGATGCTGGTGGCTCAAGCTTAGCTACTCGGGAAGCTGAGATCTGAGGTTTGCAGTTCAAAGCCAGCCTGGGCCCCTGCCCAGTCTGTGAGACTCTCATCCGGTTAACCAGCAAAAATCTGGAATTGGAGCTGTGGCTCAAGTGGTAAGAGCACTACTAGCCTTGAGCACAAAAGCACAAGGACAGTGCCAAGGCCCTGAGTTCAAGTCCCAGGACTGACAGGAAAAATAAAAAAGAAGTCTCATTCTTTCCCACAGACAAATTTTTTAGTAAGGTATGGTTTGTAAAGTAGATAGAAACTATGTTTTCAGGTATATCTGTTTCTAGAGGTAGAATTAATACAAACGGTGATGGGCCCTATGCGAAGGAAAGCAGATTCTGGAGTGGACAATAGTTTGGAGTTGGGAAGGAACCAATTTGCAAAGCCTCACAGACATGGAAAGGAAGTAGATCCTGTTCACTGTCCAGTGGGAGCCCTGGAAGTTGTTAGAATGGTAGAAATCAGATCAGATTTTTCTAAGAGAAGGTGAAGTAGGTGGGAAGACAGTGTGATGCAGGGAAGGTTGGAGGAGGGCACCGCACAGAAGGGAGCGCCAAGGAACTCAGTGCTAACCTGACTCCTGGGGATTTCTGAATGAAATTGGGTGCTGCTCTGCTGGTCTCCTGTGAAGCCTGAGTTTAGAATCTGAATTTGGGAGGAGACATTAGGAAAAGGCAGAGCATTGGCTTCAAAGTCAGAAGGAAGGCACCTACGGATGCTCAGAATGATGTTCTGTAATGTTCACTTGCTAGTTTGAAATGGAGCCAATAGAGTGAAATGCATAAGGTGCAGTGGACACCCTAACAATGATATATATGTCCTTTCTCTTTGGAGAGAACCCCTCACCCCCTCCCCCACCAGTCTTATCAGAGGAAAATCATGAGCTCAAATGGGAGAGGTATACAATCTTGTCTAGAGGGTCAGGCAAGGGGATAGAATTCTGACAGACAGTTTCCACATGTCCCTACAGAAGCTGGGGGAACAAAGCCAACTAGTAAACCTTAGAGAATCTGTGCTCCCAGACCAGCATATACAAGGTCAGGTAACAGACATCTATCTACAGCGGTCTGACATGAACAGCACAGTGTTAAGCCGTGGTGGAGCATGAAGATCTTATTTGTGATAAGAATGGCTAAAAGGTACTTACGATGTAATCTAAAAGATATTCAAGTTCTTTTAGGGAAAAAGGACAAGATAGTGCTGTCAATAAAGGAAATGTGCTCCATATTTTTAGAAGGGAAGGTTCAGTAGGAAAGTTATTTCTTAGCAAATTGATTTAAAAACTCAATAAAATTCCAATCAGACTCCAAGCAGGCTTTGTGTGGGCATATGGAGAGTGTGGGATTTTACAAGCTGATCTTGAAATTCTGGTGGAAAATGTCAAAAAACACAGAACAACAACAACCAACTAGGAAAGGCGTTTGTAGACCTGTAAGGAGAAAAATTTTTCCTATTAGAGATCAAAAGTTATTTTAAAGCGTTACTTAAGCCAGGTACCAGTAGCCCATGCCTACCTATAATTCTAGCTACACAGGAAACTGAGATTTGAGGATCAAGGTCTGAAGCTAGCTTAGACAGGAAAAGTCCAGGAGACTCCTTATCTCAAATTAATCACCAAAAATCAGCTCAAAGTGGAGGTGTAGCTCAAGTGGTAGAGCACAAGCCTTTAGGGAAACACTAAGGGACAGCTCCCAGGCCCTGAGTTCAAGCCCTGATATACATACAGGCACACTATGCAATGTCTCCTGAGCCTCATCTATTGGGGGCTTCATTGCCAACAGAGAACTTTGGATTCTGAAGACTCTGACCCAACCAATGGATTAATCCTTTGACGGGGTTATGTTGCCATCGTAACGTTATTATGTTACTATTACAACAGGGTGGTTTTATTGGGAGTTGGTGAAAGAGAGGAGGTGAGAGTAGGAGATGGGCCTAATTGCAGGAAATAGGTCGTTGGGGTCATGTCCTTTGGGACTGTGTCTTTTCGGACCCATCTGTATCCCTTTTCTTTGCTTTCTGGCCACCATGATGGAAACTACTGTGTTTTACTGCTCTCGTGCCAAAATAGGTCAGTTTTTAGGCACTTTGGTCACAGCATTGAGAACCACTTAATACAGTGGCTAAAGATTAGGAGATCAAAATTGGGCTAACATAGAATTCAGTTCTTAACACAAACAGGGTTTTGGAGAAAGTAAAATTTGGTTGAGTTTTGAGATGGAAGGTCCAAAACTTAGCCATGAAAAAGCCAGGGATCACCCCAACTAATACATAAGGGAAATCTTAGGAAGCCAGGTGGTGATTAAAAATGACTCATCAACCCTAAAGCACGTTAGTATTAGGCAAGCTGAGCCTCACAGGGGAAGCAGTGCCTCTGGAATGATCTGGAATGATCTGGAATCTGGCCACCTCTGGCCCTGCTGTAGACCTTTCTCAGTCATAAAGAGAACCTCTAAAAGCCAAAACTGGTATTACCCACACCGAAAGTGGAGTTTTTCTATCTAATGCCTTTCACTCATCCCTTTAACTCAATGACTGGCACTCCACAGGCTTGGGAAACACCAGTGAACAACACAGAGACTTCTGTCCTCCCAAGGTTACATTCCTGGGCCCAAAGGATCTTCATAAATAAGTAGGTACATTATTCTAGGTCCTACTGAGGTAAAAAAGAATCTACATGTTAGTGAGTTCCTCTAGTGCTTTGTCTGCACAGAAACACTTTGAGTAACACTGTGTCAAGACTCACTGGCTTGTCCCTATGCAAATTCCCAGTCAGGTGAGTGTAGTTGACTTGGCTTCCTCCCAAACCCACCTCCAGCCCATGCTGGCTACAAGTGGTTGTGACATCCCACAGAGGTGGTAGTTGGAAGGGAACTTGGGATCGCTTATTCCAGGCAACCTTCTGATGTAGGACTACTTTGTTTTCCCTAAATGTGCTTGGTGCTCAGGCTAAGTAACCAATAGCTGGAAGTAAGGCAACATTTAAATGGCAGTCAGTGGTTTTCTGATTTTTATTCACTGGGGTATTTTTTTAAATTGTTGGTTATGGAACTTGAGTTCAGGACCTGGGCACTGTCTTTAAGCTTTATTTCTCACGGCTAGCACTTTACCACCTTGAGCCACAGCATCACTTCTGATTTCCTGGTAATTAATCGGAGAATCTCACAAACTTTCCTGCCCTGGTGGGCTTTGAACCATGATCCTCAGATCTCAACCTCTTGAGTAGCTAGGATTGGATTACAAGCATGAGCCATCAACTCCCAGCTATACTTGGGTATTTTGAAGCAATTTATTTTACTTCTGGTTTATCTGATTATACCAAAACAAAACAACAACAACAAAAAACTTTGCTAACAAAAGACATTTACTGTTTCCTTCATTATTATTAAAAAAGAAGCAGCTAAGATTTGATCTCACTCAGTAAGCATAGCCATCATCAAGAATATGAACAACCATAAATACTGATGGGAATATGGGGGGAAAAGGAACCTTATTGCACTGTTGGTGGGAATGTAAACTAGTGCAACCACTCTGGAAGGTGATTTGGAGATTCCTCAAAAAACTGAGCACAGGGCCAGGTGCCAGTGGCTCACACCTGTAATCCTAGCTACTCAGCAGGTTGAGATCTGAGGGTCATGGTTCAAAACCAGCCCAGGCCAAAAAAAAAGTATGTGAGACTATTATCTCCAATTAGCTAACAAAAATGCCAAAGTGGAGCTGTGGCTCAAGTGGTAGAGTTGAATAGAAAAACTCAGGGACAGTGCCCAAGCCCTGAATTCAAGCCCCAGGACAAACACACACACCACACACACACACACACACTCTCTCTCTCTCCCTCTCTCTCCCCTAAATGTAGAACTTATTATCCAACCATACCACTCTTGGGCATCTACTCAGAATGTTACAAGTCAGGATACAGTAAAGACACTTGCACATTCATATTCATTGCTGAACTATTCACACTAGCCAACTTATTGAAACATTCCTACAATTGATGCATGGATCAAGAAAATGTGAATTATTGATATAGATACTATATATACTTATATGGAGAATTATGTATTTTATACTCTATGGAATTATATATAACATATGTTACATATAATTTTATATATTATATATAGTATTCTTTCTCATATTTATGTACATTATGATATGCCAGTTGCATGGAAATGGATGGACCTGGAGAAGAATTATGTTAACTGAAGTAAGTCAGGCTCAGAGAGATAAAGGATGCATGTTTTCTCTCACAGGTAGCATTTAGAACTAAGTTATTAGCATATGTAAAAACATGAAATGAAGAGGCTGGCAGTATAGAGAGCCAGAGCTGAGCAAAGTGTTTTCAGGTGCTTTTTGACCTCCACCACTTCCAGAATGTGCTCCATTCATTTCCTGCCAGTTTGAATCCTCTCCATCCTTTGGCATCCGGTTTCTTATTAGTCCCTTCCATTGCTCTCTTCATGCCCATCCCCAGATGAAGCAATGTCTTTCCCTTTCAGCTCATACAACCCTTACTATCTCTCTGATTCATTTTGAAATGAATCATCAGTGGACTTGCCATAGCTCTGTGAACTATGTCATTTACATCTTACGAAATATCACTTCAGCTTATATGATCACACTTTTAGACTATGTCGTCCAGGGTATCTCCTAGAGACAGGTACTAAAAAGTGTCTTCACACTCACTTTTTTTGTGTGTGCTGTCCTGGAACTTAAACTCAGGGCCTGAACCTGTCCCTGAGCTTTTATACTCAAGGCTATCACTCTATCATTTGAGCCACAGATCTCCTTCTGGTTTTTTGGTAGTTCATTGGAGATAAGAGTTATGTTGAAAAACAAACTTTACAACTTGGGCGGTTTGGCGGGGGCGGGGGGGACTGAGGGGGGAATGGGAGGGCAAGGATGGGAAGGGGAAACAAAGGAGGAGGC
The DNA here is from genome assembly GCF_000151885.1 of Dipodomys ordii. NCBI lineage: Eukaryota > Metazoa > Chordata > Mammalia > Rodentia > Heteromyidae > Dipodomys > Dipodomys ordii. Next base: position 5,275,696 of record NW_012267318.1, read on the forward strand.
AACAATGCTTGATAAGAAATGTACTCATTACCTTGCTCATGTAATTGTAACCCCTCTGTATGGTATTTTCACAGTTAAAAAACAAGAGTCTTCCAGACATTCCTGCCTGGGCTAGCTTCAAACAAGAATCCTCAAGGGTTCCTGAGTAGCTAGGATTACAGCTCAAATTCACCTTTTAGAAGTGCATTGTATTAGGCATTCCCACACAAACAGTGCACTAAAGGAGGATACTCTATCTATGGAAACGAATACCAGGAACTGGAAATACGTTTTGTTGTTGTTGCTGGTAATGGTGCTGGTGGTGACACTTGATTTTGCTATTTTGTTGTTTTCGTTTTGTTTGTTCTTTTTTCTGTCTTTGGGGTGAGAGGACAGAAACAGAGGGAGGAAGATGAACAAATGCATGCAAGGTACTAAGTAGATACTGAAACATCAACTATGCAATGTGTGGGCAGAGATGGGGGAGGAATGCACAGAAGGAGTGACATCGTCCAAAAAGGAATGTCCTCATTACTCCTCTTACTACACCTTAACAGTAACAATAAGATTATATATCTATTTTTAAAAGGACATTGTAAGCCTGGAACCAGTGGCCCATGCCCATAATCCTAGCTACTCAAGAGGCTGAGATCTGAGGATCGCACTTTGAAGGCAGCATGAACAGGAAAGCCCATAAGATTTTTATTTCTAATTAACCAGCAAAAAGCTGAAAGTGGAGCTGTGGCTCAAGTAGTAGAGTACCAGCCTTGAAATAAGGCTAAGGAAAATAATCCAGGCTCCGGGTTCAAGTCTCACTACTGTCATAAAAAAATGGTGCATCATAGCCACGTACTGGTGGCTCTAGTCATAGTCCCAGCTACTCAAGATCTGAGGATTGTGGTTCAAAGCCACTTATCTCCAGTTTACTAGCAAAAAGCCAGAAATGGAGATGTGGCTCAAGTGGTAGAGCGTCAGCCTTGACTGAAAAAGCCAAGTTAGAGTTCAGAGCCGTGAGATCAAGCTCCAGGATTGGCACAAAAGAAACAAACAGTGCATTGTCTTATACAGAGGAGGCACGTGATAAACGCTAGTTGATTTTTAGCATGTGTTTGTTCTAGGGGCGAAGACTGTTCTTGTAAAAGATTAGAATAGAGTTTATAACTTACACAATTTGGGGCTTATGGCACACACACATTTCCATTTCTCTTGGCTTTCAGCTTTAGGCAGTATTTGAAGGATTAGAGCTGAATCATATTTAGCTTGGAATGACATTTCTCAGTTTGCAAAATCAGAAGTCTATAAATGCTGGTGAGTCCTTAGAATGTGAGGTAGATGACAGGAGGTTGGAAGGGCAAAGGAAGTAAGTGTCCTCCACCATTAAAGGAAGATGGAATTCAAGTTAAATGCCAGTCATAATTTTTTGCACCATGTCACCTGCATCGTGTCATCATCTATAAGCCAAGTCTAAGCAGCGTTATCACTAAAGCAGAAAATACGAAATAGTGTTGAGAACTTTTTCTTCTGTAACATTGTAGAAAGTTGTATAGTTTCTAAAGAAATAGTCTAGATCACTACAGGGAACTGTCTAATCAGTGTATGCTTAGCTGTGCAGTTAACTACAGAAGAAAGACTCAGAAAGAAATGACTCAGAGATATCCTAGAGCAAGATAAAAGCTTATTCCTTAGCCAGGTGCTGGTGGTTAACACCTGTAATCCTAGTTACTCAGGAGGCTGAGATCTGAGGTTCCCTTTTCAAAGACAGCCTGGACAAGAAAGTCTGTCACCGATTCTCAATTCAATCAACCACCAGAAAACCAGAAGTGGCGTTGTAGCTCAAGTGGAGCAAAAGGAGGTCAGGGACAGTGCCCAGGCCCAGAGTTCAAGTTCCAGGACTGACAAAAAGATAAAAAGAAGAAAAAAGATTATTCCCTATATATAACATATGTTTACTATATCCCTTTTCTTTCCAAAGATCCATCTTTATAATGATGGAAGAAAAGAAAGCAAGCTATACTACTTGGTTATTTGTTGTTTTTGTTTCGTACTGGTACTGGAACTTGAACTCAGAGCATGAGTGCTGTCTCTTAACTTATCTACTCATGGCTGGTGCTCTACCACTTGAGCCACAGTTCCACTTCTGGCTTTTAGGTCATTAAATGGGAGATAAGATTCTCATGGACTCTTCCTGACTGCTAGGATGTTTTCTTGACTTTTCCTGAGTAGCTAGGATGTTAAGTGTAAGCTACTGCCTCAGGCAGTTTTTGTTGTTTTCCCTTCCCCATAGTACTGGGGTTTGAACTCAGGAGCTTATGCTTGCTAGCTAGGTGTTCTACCACCTGAGCCATACTCTCAGACCCTTCTGTTTTCCTTTTTTGCTTCATTTTGAGATAGTGTGGTGATTTTGTCCAGAGCCAGTCTCTGACCATGACCATATATATAAAATTGTGAAAATACCTTACAGAGGGGTTACAATTACATGGGCAAGATAATGAGTACATTTCTTTTTTGTTGTTTTTGTTTTTTTTTGGGGGGGGGTCTGGTTGTGGGGCCTGAACTCTGGGCCTGGGCGTTGTCCCTCAGCTCTTCAGCTCAAGGCTAGCACTCTACCACTTGAGCCACAGCGCCACTTCTGGCTATTTTCTTTTTGCTTATGTGGTGCTGAGGAATCGAACCCAGGGCCTCAGGCATGCAAGGCAAGTCCTCTACCACTGAGCCATCTTCTCAGCCCAATGAGTACATTTCTTATCAAGCATTGTTGCCTCCTCCTTTGTTTCTCCTTCCCATCCCTTCTCATAACTCCCCTCCTTACCCCCCTACCTCATCCTCCCCCCCCCACCAAAGTTGTAATGTTCATTTTTTCAACATAACGACTTGTACATATAACCTTATATTTTTGTCTTTTAAGTAGTTGGGATTATAGATTTATACTACCACATCCAACTTATTAAGATTGAATCTCACTAGCTTTTTGCCCTGAGCTGGTCTCAGTCTTTAATCCTTCTGATCTCCCCATCGTGAGCAGCTGGGATTATAGACATGTACCACCACACTCAACCCTGCTCAGTTTATTCTTGAAAGCCTAACACATCATTTCTGCTACATTGGGCCAATTGGAATCTCACTATATATTGAACTGCCAAACTTTTAAGTAGGATGAGCTGAGTTGTCTGTAGAATTAAATTTTTGGAAGATGGGAAAAAGCAAAAGAAAAAATCTGTACACTGAAAGTTTATTTTGGAAAACATATAAATTCCTTCTAGTCTATGACTTTTCTGGGATTTTTACACTAAATATAAAGTTTCATCTTATAAAAGCATATATCCCCTCTTCATGTAGCTCAGATAGAATCTTTGTGACATACTCAGTACTTCAGAAATCAGATTGCCCCACATCCTAGGCCTATACATTTCTTCAAGAGGTGGGAGAGCTGGGTACTGGTGGCTAATGCTTGTAATCTTAGGTACTCAGGAAACTGAGATCTGAGGATCATTGTTCAAATCCAGTCTGAGCAGTAAGTCCTAGGTTCATAGGATTATAGTCCGTGAGATTCTTTTTTTTTTTTTTTGGTCCAGTCGTGGGGCCTGAACTCTGGGCCTGGGCGCTGTCCCTCAGCTCTTCAGCTCAAGGCTAGCGCTCTACCACTTGAGCCACAGCGCCACTTCTGGCTTTTTTCTTTTTGCTTATGTGGTGCTGAGGAATCGAACCCAGGGCCTCAGGCATGCAAGGCAAGCCCTTTACCACTGAGCCACCTTCCCAGCCCTAGTCCATGAGATTCTTATCTTCCATTGACTAGCAAAGAAACTGGAAGCTCAAGTGGTAGAGTACCAGTCTCGAGAGAAAAAGTGAAAGGATAGCAACTAGAACTTACAGGATGCTCAAGTTAGAACTTAACAAATCAAGATCTAGAACTAAATCTGTTTTTTCAAACCTACATATTTTCGTTTTAGGAAATCCTGTCTATACTGTGGACCTGGAAGGAAAAACCTGTAGTCCAGGAACTTGGGAGACTGAGGCAGGAGAATCCTGAGCTCAAGAATAAGCCAGGTTACAGGGTAGTAAGACCATGTCTTAATTAAAAAATGAGTTAATTCTACTAATCTTAGCAACTATGACATATATGCAATACTTACATTGTTTTATTTTTATTATTAATTTGGTCTTGACATTTATATCCCAGCCAATTATTGCTAGTATGTAGGAGAGCAATCAATTTTTCTATATTATTTTAGTGACTATTCTGTGTGTGTGTGTGCGTGTGCACTCATGTGTGCTTGAATTGTGGAGCTCTTACATTCACTTGGCTTTTTTACTCACGGCTGGTGCTCTGCTACTTGAGCTACACCTCCACTTCCAGTTTTGTGCTGGTTATTTGGAAATAGGTGTCTCTTGGGTTTGTCTGCCTGGGCTAAATTTCAACTGTAATCCTCAGATCTCAGCCTTCTGTGTTGCTAGGATTACAAATGTGAGCCACCAGCTCCTAGCAAAACTATATTTAACATTAACTTATAAAATAATTTGGCACAAATGACTTTAAGGATAAAATAACTGTCTTTTTTTAATGGTTGCTGCACTTCCTTCCTTCTTTTCCTTCCTTCCTTCCCGTTCTCTCTATCTTTCTCTTTTTCTTCTCGTTCTTTCTTTCTTTCTGTGTCAGTCTTGGGGCTTGAACTGAGGACCTGGGTGTTGTCCCTGAACTTTTGTGCTCCAGGTTAGTACTCTACCACTTGAGCCACAGCTCCACTTCCAGCTTTTTGGTAGTTTCATTGGAAATAAGAATCTCACAGGCTTTCCTCCCTGGCTAGCTTTGAACTGCAACCCTCAGATCTCAGCCTGAGTATCAAGGATTACAGGTGTGAGCCACTGATGGCAGCTGGTTGCTGCTTCTTCTTACATAATTACTGGTATGTTGGGACATCAGTGTTTCTTGTCTTACTTTGGTAAGATTTACTGTAAGGGTGTCTATTTATGTAGTGCAATGATACACCTCTGCAATCCCAGCACACGGGAGGCTGAGGCAAATTTTTTTAAAAAGTTCATGTCTAGCCTGGGCCATAGAGTAAGACCTTGTCTCACAAAACAAAAGCAAAAGCCCAAACTGATCTAGGTGCAGTGGCTCACATCTGAACCCACAGCTACTTGGGAGACAGAGATGGGGAGGATGAGGTTGGAGGCCAGCCTGGGTAAAACGTTTAATAAAAGCTGGGTATGGTAGGCATGCATGTAATCCCAACTTTGTGGGAAGTATAAATAGAAAGGTGGAGGTCCAGGCCTGCTGAAGCAAAAAGTGAGATGCTATTCAAAAAGCTGACAAAAGCAGAAAGGGCTGAGGGTGTGGCTGGAGTGGTAGAGTCCCTGGTTAGCAAGGCAAGGTCCTGCTGCGCTCACCACAGCCACTAAGAAAGATGATCAGTTCCTGACAAACTTTCAGACTGACATCTAAAGGATGTGTATTGTTGCAGATCAATTTCTGACCAACTTTCCCATTATTCAGTGGAAGGATTTGTGTTGTGCTTTGCTACTCTCTGTGGTTCCATTTCCCTTTTGGTTCCTAATGCAGTTATTTCTCCTTTCTTTCCAGTTAACTCTTTATTTTTTCCCAGATGTCTGGATCTTTTGTTGCTTTGAAGTCAGCTGCCCATTCATCATTTCTGAGTTTTTCTGATTTGGTAATTTTTGATTATATACAATCTTTTAAATCTTTCCTTCCCCTAAGTCATTCATATCTTTATGCTATAGCTTTTCCTTCCTTTTTTTTTACATATAGGTTATTTCTGTTGTTTTAACTCCTCATTTAAAAGTTTTACAAACACATACTTGGGACAGGAGGGAATGTCCTGCCAAACCCATATAATTGAAGCCATTTGTAAAAGTCTTGTCCAGAACATGCTAGGTGCAGAACTAAACTAAGGCTCAAGTGATCGTCCCAATGATCTGCTCTTTCCACTCCATCTGCTTCTTAACCCCAAAAGACAGGAACATGAAGTGGGGGGGGAGAGGGGGGAGGGGAGAGGTGAAGCAGAGGGCAGGGAGGGTACATTTCAGATGGGATGGGACCTTCAGCTGCCATCACAGCCAATGGCCGGCTTAAAGTCTCAGCAAGCTTTTTTTTTTTATCCCCTGTCTGAACACAGAGGTTAGTTCCTGTTGACCCAAGGTGAATAAATAAAGCTTGTGTTGATTCAGGTAGGGTTCAGAGCACCTGTCTTAAAGGAGCCATGGCGCATTCTTTCAGGTGTCCAGCTCAAAGCCAGACCTGCAGGTGAGGGAGCCTCCCTCTGCCCACTAGTGTTCCGGGAGAGACCACACCCTTCACTGGGTGTGTGGGCTCCATCAGAGCTTCACTCAGTGTTTACCCAGAGCCACCAGTGCAGGTGACTGCCAGCCTGCCGGTGGGAGCCAGGCTGAAGGGAAGAACACACAGGGCCTGAGCAAATAAATCTGCCCAGGTGACTGGCTGGTGCCCTGTGGCCTCTCTTCTCCTGGCCTGGCTGGCTGTAGAGAAAAGGTGAAGAGGCAGAAAACAAAGGAACAGGTCAGACCTTATTCAATAATGACGCTTGCTTCCCTTTTTACTTGGAAAGTGATGTGATTGTTAATAATTTCATTTAAGATTAGATATTGATGAGCTCTGAAATAATGAAGGTATACAAAGATGGATGGGTGTGTAGTCACACGTGTACATGAAAATACATACATGCACATATATTTTCACACACACACACACACACACACACACACACACACACACGAAAAGCCTGAAACACAAGGTGGTCTTAAAAGGGAACATCTTCATGTAAAGTGAGGAGTGTTTTACTTGAGGAATAATTTTACTCTAAATGGTTTTTTTTTTGAGGGGGGGGGTCTGGCTTTCCGACCTGTAGGTGTAAGATTTTAGCAAATTTCTTTTTGCTTTCCTTTTTTGTGGGGTTGGGATTGAACCTAGGCCTTTGGGCATGCTGATGCTGTACCACTGAGCTACACCCCAGCCCTCAATACGTGAGTTTTTTCAAAAGAAAAAATATATGTTTTAATTGTTAAATCTTACTTTTGGTTACTTTTAGGCTACATAAAGGTAGGGGATTTTATTTTGTTTTGGTTGGTGGTATCAAGGTTTGAACTTAGAGACTCGTGCTTGCTCAACTGTTGTTCTATCACTTGAGCCATGCCTCTACCCAAGCTTTTTGGTGATTAATTGAAGATGGAATTTCATGGAGTTTTCTGCCCAGGCTGGCTTTGAACCACTACCCTATTCATCTCAACCTTCTGAGTAGCTAAGAGTTCTTTTACTTGGAGTTACCTCTGAATTGGGGGATAGGGAAGGACTATTGAAGATTCAATCAACTGATGTTTGTGAAGGCTCACTTCCACGCCAAGCCCTGTATCCTGGGACTTTCACAAGAAATATTTTGTTTACTCCCACACAACCACTTCCTGGGTAGTTGGTGTTGTCACTCTTACTGGCATGATGAAGACACAGATACTCAGAGAGCTGAAGATACTTACCCTAGATAACACGGCTGTAATCAATCCCACATCTGATTTCAAGTTCAATGTTCTTTCTTCTGCCTGTCAGACCAACATGATCACATGCTGGAAGGTGGATTCCTTAATATCCAGGATCATGGATTGATTCCCTGCTAGCATTGCACCTTATTATCCTTTATTTTTATCACAGTATTACATAAGCATTCTTTGAGAGGCCAGATTACTATACTACAAAGCTGTTAAGACTATTCTTAACCATATAGAAAGAGTTCTTTGTTCTGAGATTATTCCAGTTTTTGATTTAGAATTTGAAAAGAGAAGGAATAAGAAATTGCTTTTATTTACTAACTACCATGTCCCAGACAGTGACACTAAATAACTAACTCAGAGCAACTCTGCACTCTCTTCCCCCCACTGACTCAGTGTGGAATTCCAGTTTCTGACCAGGATGCTCAGAGAATCCTAAACACACTCCAGAGCATCAGTGACATTGTGAACAAGGTGTTGGATATACCATGTGGAAAAGCCAGCTGCTTTTCAGGACTTTTGTCTTCTAGTTTTATCATTAATTGATTAGTTACTAATTAGACATCTTTGAAGCAGAAGCAAATCTTTACCTAGCAGATTACTTTTAGGAATTCCTAGCATCTTCTTCCTAGGAACCCAGGGGTACCTCTTAAAGCTTTGTTTGAAGTTCTGAAACTTTTAAATTAGGTTTTTGTAGCTCTTTGGAAGAGAGTAGTCCATATTTTTAGTACATGTTTGCAATCCAAAATACTGCATTTCCTACAGCCTGCAGCATGGTGTATACATAACCCTATGAACTTGAGGACAGTGGATCAGGCTGCTGTGTTTGTGAAATTCACTCCAAACCCTGGGTCATTGTTGGCACAAGAAATGCCCATCCATTTTTTTTTTGCCAATTCAATTCTCCATTAAAAAGGCAACTAAACACACCAAATGGAAACTGCCCTCTCTCCTTTCCCTCCCTCTTTTCCTGATCCATGGTATGCCCTGGCCTTGCTTTATTATAACCAGGCAGTTAATCTAGTCTGTAACAGTGTTCTTTTTCTTTCATGAAAGTGTTAAATTCATCAACTTTAGAAACTCTGCTTAATTCCTTTCTACTCTTTACACCAGGATGGATGAAAGAAGAGCCAAATAACCTGGATGCTGGTAGCTCACACTTATCATCCTAGCAATTTAGGAGGCTGAGATCTCTGAGGATTATGTTTTGAAGCCAGCCCGGGCAGGAAAGTCCCTGCAACTTTTATCTCCAATTATACAGCAAAAAAAGCCAGAAGTAGAGCTATGGTTCAAATGATGAATAGTAGCCTTGACTGAAAAAGCTGAAGGACAGCTCTCAGGCCTTGAGTTCAACCCCCTGTACTGGCAAACCCATGTGTGTATCCTCCACCAAAGAAAGAAAAAGCCTAATAAATGTTTGCTGCATTGACCAGGATGGAAGGATAACAGTTGGATGAGAGCCTCTTTTGCACATCCATGAGCCCCAGTGTGTGTGGCAGGCAAGTGCTTACAGGAGCAAAGTGGGGTCCATAGAGGCTCTTGGTTGTGGCAGTCAGTAAGTAGAGCAGACTCGTGGCTCCCATAGTCCTGCCTGTAACAAAGGCCTGAGCTTTAGTCCTGGCCTCTGCCCATCACAAGGGAATGCTGACATGGGCCAAAGCTACTCTCATTATCTAGAATCAAGATATGCCAGGTCCATGCTATACAACAGCTCTAGAATCTGCTTCCCCACCCCATTTGTACCCATAGTGGGGCTGGAACTCAGAACCTCATGCTCTTTCTGAACTCTTTTTTTTAAAAGTTAGGGAGATGTATCTCTAGTTCCACAGCCCAGCCTACAATTGCTAAGCACCTGCTATACGCCAAACACCAGAGAAATAAGGATGCGTAAGTCGTGAGTTACATCCCAGAGAGGCAGATTGCTGATGTAAGCAAATCGTTGCAAGGCAGTCAATGTAGGAAACAGACTTCAGTGTGGATAGTTGTAGAAGAAGGGGGAGAGATCCCAAGAGAGCCAGAAATGGCTTCTTCTTTTTTAAAAATTAATTAATTTATTTATTGGCCATTGTGGGGCTTGAACCTGGGGCCTGGACACTGTCTCTGAGCTCTTTTGGTAGAGGCTAGTGCTCTACCATTTTGAGCCACAATTCCATGTCCAGTTTTCTGGTGGTTAATTGGAGATAAGTCTCATCCACTTTCCTGCCTGTGCTGGTTATGAACTGCGATCCTCAGATCTCAGCCTCCTGAGTACCTAAGATTACAGGTGTAAGCCACCAGCACCCAGCTTTTATTTTATTCTATTATTACTCATTTTATTTTTATATTTTGTGGGTGTGCCAATCCTTGAGGCTTGAACTCAGGGTCTGGGTCCTGTCCTTGAGCTTTTGTACTCAAGACTAGCACTTGAGCTACAGCTCCACTTCCAGCTTTTTTTTAGTGATTAATTGGAGATTAGATTTGTCTACCCAGACTGGCTTTAAGTCACGGTCCCCAGATTTCAGCCTCCTGAGTAGCTAGAATTATAGGCATGGGTCACTGGTACTTGACTTGATTTTACTATTTGTATGTCTGTGTGTGTGTTTATGTCTGTGTGTGGCACTGTTCCTTAATTTCGTGCTCAAGGTTTGCACTCTACCACTTGAGCCACTCTTCCACTTCCAGCTTTTTGCTGTTTACTTGGAGATAGGAGTTTTATAGATTTTTCTACCCAAACCTTAATCCTCAGACCTTTGTAGATTGGAATATAGGCATGTGACACCAGTTTGTGGCTCAGAAATAACTTCTTTAAACATTGTTTTGAACTTTTTCTTATTTTTAGGTAATTGTATAATCCCTTTGTGCAATTCAACATCTCAGTCTGTGAGTTCAGTGCAGAAATGGCCCCTTCATGGAGAATCAGAAAGGGTGGGGAGGAAGACTGTACAATTCAATCCAAGGAGGGAAGAGATGAAGGATTGAACAGGGAATTACAGAGGACTCCAAGAAGCAATGAAGTCTGAGGCAGGTAGTATCGGAAAGCTAGCTAGGGTAGAAAGTACCTTAGGAATCCCTACATACATTTGAGACCCTGAAGAGGCTGTGGGACGAGATGGGAGTACTGAAGAAGTGAACTGGCTCTGGGTCACGGAGGAGAGTTTTGCCATAACAAAGAGATAGAAATAGAACTGGTCCTGATTCTCCTCCTGTAACTTAGAGGGAACGGTGAAAACCATTTGGGTTAGGAGAGTGAACTTAACCATTTGCAATGTAGATTTGGCCATTTGGCACAGGCATTTCAGTTATGTCTGGGAGATGAAGATTCATGAAAGCTGCTGAAAATTCCAGGCAAAGGGATTCTGCCTCAGGATAAGGGTAACAGGAACAGAGGAAGCCGGGGGTTTTAAAAAGTACAGCTGTGATCACTTATGTAGTAGTTGGTGCATGTAGTAATCATGAGGGGATGGGATTTAAGCTGATTTCCTAAATCAGAGACCAAGAACATGTGGGATGGGTTGCAGTGTAGAGATCAGGATGATTTCCCATGTGGGTGTGCTGAGTTGTAGGTGACCCAAAGTTTCCAGATGAGGCAGGCACCAGTGGCCCATGCCTATTATCCCAGCTACACACAGAACTGAGATCTGAGCTGAAGGTTCAAAGCCAGCCTCAGCAGACAAACCAAAGAGATTCTTATTGTCAGTTAACTACCACAAAGCCATAAGTGGAGCGGTGGCTCAAGTGAGTCAGCCTATGGGCAAAGCAAGGTAAAAGATAGCATGTCAGCCCTGAATTCAAGGTCCAGTGCGGGTGCACGTGCACACATGCACACACACACATACACACTGTCCAGATGAGAAGATCAGCAAGTGGGCTGGCTCTAAGAATCCAAATCGGAAGCAGTAACATTAGTTTGAGAATCATATAGAGCTGAAGAACAGACAGTTCAAGATTGAGAATGAGAACACCTATTTAAAAATCCAGGGCCACTGACACACAGACAGAAATACAGATGTCTAAATTTATAGATTTGTATGTGCCTGTGCGTGAATGTGTGTGTGTGTGTGTGTGATTTGCAGGAGCAGTATCGACAAGACATATTCTGTGAAGCATTGCATCAGAAAGGCATTTGCTAGGAATGAAGACAAAAAAAACAATATTAACCTCAAACCACACACTTGCTCCAAAAAAAGAATGGTGTGGGGAGAAAATTATAGCTCTGAATTACAGCTCTTGTCAAGGAAGTTTTGACAGCTACAGGAGATGGGAAGAAAATTCAAATGACTAATTTGTTTAGTCTGATGAAAGATGGGAGTGTGTTTGCACCAAGGCAGAACCCCTTGTAGCTTGCACAGAGTACTTTAAATATACCCTCCAATCCTATGTGTTTAATATGCCTGCCAAGCTCTGGTTATTTTCTCCTAGTAAGTATAGAACTACAGTATATAGCTTCTATTTTATCTAAATGACTTCATTGAAATCCTTTGAGGTTTTTGAACTAGAAATTCAATTGTAGACATTTCCTAGGGAAAAGCAAGTTGGTACATACCTGTAATACTAGTTATTTTATAGATGGCTATCAGGAAGATCACAGACCAGCCTAGGAAAAAAGTTGTCAAGATCTCGTTCAATCAACAAGTCAGGTATGGTGATCCAGGCTTATCCTTCCAGGTATGTGGGAGGCATAGGTTTGAGGATCACAGACTGAGGCTGTCCTAAGCAAAAATCAGGGAAAAGAAAAAAGCTTTCTAATGTGTTTTATGGGGTATGATGGTGGGAGAGGGTACAAGCCTCTAAATATAAGGCATTCTTGAATTGATACATATTATACATCAAATAATACAACATAGCATAACAATATAACATATAGCAAAGAAAACAAGGAAGGGACATACTAAGTGATTTAAAGAACTTTGTATTTCTGATGCTTTTTCTCCTGGAGTGGTCAAAGAATAAACATTTCTAACAGTTGGTAAATATTATATTTGAGATTTAAGTTTGAATTACTCCCAGCCTCATTTTTTTCAAAATTCTAAAAAATTTCCAAAAGTTCTAAATGTCTTGTTATGATCAACTTCTGAAAATACATCTCAACTTAGTCAAGAAAATTTAGAAGAGCCACAGTTTAATACCTTCAGATAAATATTCAAGTAGAGGAGGGAAAACTGATTTTAAAAAAAGAGTTTGAAGAGCTCCCAGTGAATGTATTCTTTTGAGAATATGAGAAGAATTATTGTGAAAAACGGGAAAACCACAAAATAGTCATTATTATTAACTAGTCAAGCGTCTCTGTGTCTGTTAAAGACCAAAGTAAAACCACACGCAATCCTGGATGGAAAAACACTGACCTCTGAGTGGAATAGCTTTTCGTGAAGGTGGTGTGACAGCTGATCTTTTGTGGAGAAACTTGTTCAACAACAAGAAAAATACAGGTTTGTGTATCACAGGGCGATTACAGACTTAGTGAGAGCATTGTTGACTTGTAATTATTTTTCTAGGAAACCATAACTTATATTTTAACATCCTTTGCCCACCTGCTATGGTAAATATATGGCAGCAAAGTGAAAATTGATTTCTTTTTCTTTGTGTGTGTGTGTGTGTGTGTGTGTGTGTGTGAGTGTGTGTGTGTGTGAGAGAGAGAGAGAGAGAGTAAGTCCTGGGCTTGAATACAGGGTCCACATGCTATCCTTTTAGCTCTTTTGCTCAAGACTAGTACTCTACCACTTGAGCCATACCTCCACTTCCAGATGTTTGGTGGTTAATTGGAAACCAGAGTCTCATGGAGTTTCCTGCCCATGCTAGCTTTGAACTGTGATTCTCATATCTCAGCATTCTGAGTAGCTAAGAATACAGACATGAGCCATAGACACCAGCTGAAAATGGATTTCTTTATCTGCCTTATGTACATTAGAGTTAGAATCAGGAGAATAGAAGGCAAAACTTAAGGCAAATCCTAAAGTTGGTTTTGTTTTCTTCCATAATCCCAAGTGGCCATTAACAAGCTGGCTGTGTGTTAAAGGAGCCCTTTCCAAACTTTATTTTGCAGAGTGTAAGGTCAGAAAAATATTAAGAGTTGTTGCATAGGAAAAGAAAAGAGGAAAGAAAGTCTATATTCAACTAGGTTTGGGAAATACTGATGAGACAAAGTAAAGCAGTGGTGGTTTTTGGCTACAGGTTCCAAGAGCCTTGTATAGGACTCCTTGCATGGTACATCTCCAAGAGAAGATAATGGTTTACAGAATTTTCTAGACATTCTTTACCCAGATGTACCTTAGACACTGGGACATTCATGAATCCACTCTTTAAATCAAGTGAATTAAGACACTGACTCCAGATGTTCTGTGAAAAGTCTTCCTGTGTAACCCTAGGAAGAAGAATGGGGGGAATAGAGACTCCATTTGATGCACAGTTTGAGGCTATTTGGCACACTGGTGTTTTGAAAAACCTAAAGCCAGCCAGGCACTGGTGGTTCAGGCCTGTAATCCTAGCTACTCAGGAGGCTGAGATCTGAGAACTGAGGTTCAAGCCAGCTCAGGCAGCGAATTGGTAAGAGGTTTTTATTTATAATTAACTAGCAAAAAGCCATCAAGTAGAGGTATGGCTTAAGTGGTAGAGCACCAGCCTTGAGTAGGGAATATACAACAAGCATGATTCTGAGGTCCTGAGTTCAAGTCCTAGTTCTGGCACAAACTCTTCCTTCCCCCCCCAAAAAAAAAACCCTAAATCTAACATTTGAAAATTAGGATGTTTTGTGATTTTTTTAAAAATCAGGTTACACATCTCTCTTGAAGAATTGTGAGGGCAAAGCAAAATTGGATCTTCACTCCTTCAGAGCCACAGCCCGCTTGAAGATGCTGGGACCCACTGCCCCTTTCCAAGAGAGATGGTGGGTCCAGTTTCCATAGTGTTTTCTATGGAAACCTTATACCACAAAATAGTGGGAGATTATGTTTTTTGTTTGGTTTTATGTGTGCCAGTACCAGGGCTGGAACTCAGAGCCTCAAGATCTCATTTGTTTTTGTTTTTTGCTCATAACTGGTGCTTTGACGCTTGAGTCATTTCTCTAGTCCTGAATTTTGCTGGTTAATTGTGAAGATAAGAGTGTCATGGACTCTTATACCTGGACTAAACGTGGAACCTCAGTCCTTAGATCTTAGCCTTCTAAATAGCTGGGATTACAGGTGTGAGCCACTGGCACCCGGCCACAAAATAGTTTTGTTTTGTTTTTTTTCTATTAAATGACTAGTCAAGCCTCCATGTCTGTATAAAGGCCAGAGTATTGGTGGACAAACACTGACCTCTCCCATAGGCTAGTATGTTGTAAAGGTGGTGAGGCAGTTGCTCTTTGTAGAGAAACTTGTTTACCACCACAGCTGCATTCATTTGGTTTTACCTGCACTTGGATAACTCCATTGGCTCCTCCCAGCCCTGTGATTCTCTGCAGGGTTAATTCCATCCAGTCTAACTGAATCAATGGTGGAATGACTGACAAGTCTAGAGTCTAAAACCAGTTATGCTAAAACTAAGGCAATGCTTGTTTTGATTTATGTAATAATAAGATTTGTTTTTCTTGCTGCCTTTTTTTTATTGTGAAAATACCGTGCAGAGGGGTTAGAATTACATGGGCAAGGTAATGAGTACATTTCTTATCAAGCATTGTTGCCTCCTCCTCTGTTTTCCCTTCCCATCCTTTCCCATCTCTCCTCCCCCCCCCCCCCCCCTGTGTCCCCCCTCCTCCCCCACGGTTTCCCTTATTTGCAATAACTAGTATATGTCTGAGACAAGCAGAAACGATCAGATAAGTTGACGTTACCCCAAGATAAGGACTCAAATGTTTTTTTTTTCTTTCTTGCGATTGTTTCTAACATATTTATAAGATGATTTCTTTGTTGCTTTGTATGTCCCTCCCCCACAGTATAACCCTGTTTTCACTGTATTTGATGTTGGTATAATTTGTGGAGGGGAAAGAAAAAAACAAATTGTTTAAATAGGGATACAGGTGGACCCATTGCAACAATGAGATGTATAAGACATTATGTTGAAAAATGAACTTTACAATCTTGCTGCCTTTTAAGATTTCTAAATATCCAAAAATCATGTTTCTTATCAAAAGAGAGAAAAATGTGTATATATATACATATGTATATGTGTGTATATATACTATATATACATATATATACTATACATATATAGATAGATATAGATATATATGGAGTTGTTATCATGGGGCTTAAACTCAGGGCCTAGATGCTGTCCCTGAGCTCTCAAGGCTAGAGCTCTACCACTTTGGGCCACAGCTCCACTTCTGGTTTTTGAGTGGTTAATTGGGGATAAGAACCTCAAGGGGAGTTTTCTGTCTTAGAACTGAGATCCGCAAAACTCAGTCTCCTAGGATTACAGGCATGAGCTACTGGGGCCCAGTGAGAGAAATATTTTTAAAAAGCTTAAAAAATCTGGGGTGATGGATGAGGGGTGTAGTTGAGGAGGTGGGAGGGAAGGGATGGTAAGGGAAAAACAAAGGAGGAGTCAACAATGCTTGATAAGAAATGTACTCATTACCTTGCTCATGTAATTGTAACCCCTCTGAACAGTATTTTCACGATAAAAAACATTTAAAAAAAAGAAAGAAAAAAGAAAAAAAAATAAAATGATTGTAGGTCAAAAAATATGAAACGTGGATGTTATGAGGTATGTAGCTACTATGAAAACTATCCTCCTTGAAATTACCATTGCTAAGAAGTATGAATTTGATACAAAGAAACCAAAACCAAATCTGTTTCAAGCATTATTATTTTAAGATGCTGCCTTCAGTTCTCATCATACATTAATAACATAAATATACAGTTGATTTAACTACTATTGAATTTGGTTCTTGATATTTGAGGTTTTCCTACATTCTCATATATGGGATTCAAGTAAGCTACCTTTCTACCTAGAAAATGGATGGGAAAAAAGTATTTAGATAGGTAGATCTATCTGAAATAATGGCAGTGCAAGAATTGAAATTGAAAGGGAGGGCCGACCATCTTCTTGGTGAAGAGAGTTCTAGTTTCGATCATGTTTCTGGATGCTCATTCAGGCTCAGTAGAAAAAAACAAAGCATACTTCAGCATCTTGCATAATACCTACATGTGTGTGGAATCTGAGCTGGGCAGAGGTAAGACAATGGTGGTGATTGTGTGTGTGTGTGTGTGTCTGTTTTCTAGCACTTGAGTGTAGAAAGGAATTCTGCTTTATGGAAGGACACCTTTAGAAAGTCTGCCTTTGCTTCTGTAGCTTTTCCTATTCACAGCAAATGAAGGTGGGGACAGAGGAGCTACTCTGGGCATATGGGGAGGAAAGATGGAAACAGAGAGAGGAAGACAAAACAAATGAAAGGAAGCAAAATCTCTCTATAGATGATCAATTTTGTTAAAGAAAGAAAAGGATCAGTTATAATTAGTTATTAGATGTAATTGTCCGCTGCTTAGAAATTTCCTCTTCCTCTGTACAAGGGATAATAAGTTCATCCACTGACTTACCACACTTCACATTGCACAGAATAGAGCTAGCTGATGTATAAAATATCTGGGACATGCCGAACATTTGTCAGCATATATGTGATCTCACTTCACAGTTGGCAGCTCTGGCATGTATTCTTGCGGCACTACAAAGAGAAGATTGCAGCCAGGTACCAGGATTATATATGCTTATAATCCTAGCTATTCAGGAGGCTGAGATCTGAAGCTCATAGGTTGAAGCCAGTCCAGGCAGTGAAGTCTGGGAGACTCTTCAAGTTATGGCAAAAAGCCAGAAAAGGAGCTATGGTGCAAGTGGTAGAGCTCCTGCCTTGAGCAATAGAGTCAAGCAAGAGGCCTTTTGTTCAAGCCCCAGTACCAGCACAAAACACATAAACAACAACAACAACAAAATAGAGGATTTGAATAAGATCATTCAAAGAACAGAAGCACCAGAACGTATGGGAGGAATCTCCACTGGCCATTGCTGCTTTCCTTCATAGCAACAAGGTATGTTAGCTAGCCAAGAGACAGACTTTATCCTGGTCCTGAAGTTACTGGCTCTACAAGACTTCACAGTTTATCTGGGAGGCTTGTGCAGAAACATTCTGTCAACAAATGCCTTTTAAAAATTATTATTATTCCTTTCTCCCATTCATTTATTTGTGTGTGTGTGTGTGTGTGTGTGTGTGTGCGTGTGTGCGCGTGTGTGTGCGTGCACGCGCGCGCCAGGCATTGGTGGCTCATGCTTGTAATCCTAACTACTCAGGAAGCTGATATCTAGGGATCAGGGTTCAAAGTCAGCGTAGGCAGAAAAGTCCATAAGACTCTTATCTCCAGTTAGCCATCAAAAAGCTGGACATGGAGCTGTGACTCAGTGGTAGAAATGCCAGCCTTGAGTGAAAGCTAAAGGACAGCAACTTAGGCTCTGAGTTCACACCTTAGTTCTGGCACTGGAAAAAGAAAAGAAAAAGATATTCAAGATTTTAAAAAGTCCTTATCCAGTTCCTTACCCCTAACCTCTTTGTTGACATTGTGGAGTTCACATTTTCTAGATCTGTACATAAATGGAATCACTCAGTATGAATGCTTTTTGGTCTGGATCGTGATTATTCTGAAATTCACCTGTGCTAGAACATTTTTGTTGGTAACTAGTATTTTGTGGCCAGATGACCCAGGGTACCACATTGACTTGTTGATGGATGTTTTGTTTTCAGTGTTTGCCTAGGTATCATTTACCTTCTTACTGTTCATGTTAGTTACAAGTCTTTGTACAGACACAGGTTTTCATTTCTCATGAGTAAGTACCTCGGAAAGGAATAACTGGATCACATGGTAGACACATGCTTAGATTTTCCAGAATCTCTCCAACTTTTTTCCCCAAATAGTTTTACCATATCTCATTCCTACCAATACTGTATGTGAATTCTAGTTTCTTCCTGTGCTTGATGAGGTCATTTTAGCCATCCTAATTGGGGAGCGGTGGTTTGTCAATGTTTTCAATGTGCCTTCCTTTAGTGATTAATGATGCTGAACACATTTGCATGGAGTTATTTGCCTTCTATTTTGCTGCAGTGCGTGGTCATATGGTCTGCCTGTTTTATAATTGCATGGTTTATTGTTAATGTTGAGTTTTGAGATTTTCTCACTCGTTCTAGATACAAGCTCTTTATCAAACAGTGGCTTAGAAATATTCCCAAGACTTTGTCTTTGCAGTCTCTTCACAGTTATGTTTAAAGAGTAGAGATTTTAATTTTGGTTAAGTTCAATTTATTAACTTGTTTATGCATCAGGGGTTTGTATGTATTTTCTTCTAGAAAAGTTATAGCTTTAGAGTCTATGTTTAGGTCAGTGAATTTTTTTTATTGTAAAAATACCGTACAGAGGGGTTACAATTACATCGGCAAGATAATGAGTACATTTCTCATCAAGCATTGTTGCCTCCTCCTTTGCTTCCCCTTCCCATCCCTTCCCAGACTCCCCCCCCCCCCGTCCCCCCACTGGGACCAGAGTTTGAGCTCAAGGCCTGGGTACTTGCATGATATCCATTAGCTTTTTTGCTCTATCACTTGAGCCACAGCTCCACTTCCAGATTTTTTTGCTGGTTAATTGGAGTTTCATAGACTTCCCTGCCCAGGCTATCTTTGAACCAAGATCCTCAGATCTCAGCTTCCTGAGTAACTAGGATTATAGGCATGAGCTACCAGCACCTGGTGGTCTGTGGATCCTTTTGAGTTAGTTTTTCCATGGAGTGTGAGGAACAGATCAAATCACCTTCTCCTTTCTTTCTTCTTTTATTTTCTTTGGCATAGATGCCCAATTATTCTCTCACTATTTGTTGACAAGACTACCCTTCTCCACTGACCTGCCCTCCATCTTATGAATTATTTGCTCACTTATTGTTCTATTTCTGGACTCTTTATTTTGTCCCACAGAGTCTCCCTTCTATTATTATATCAGTACTATATTGTCTTTGTTATATGTTTATGGCAAGCAGTGAAATTGGCACTATTAAGTTTATCATACTTTTCTTTCACAAAGTTGCTTTGGCTTCTTGGGCACCAGTGGCTCACACCTGTAATCCTAGTTACTCAGGAGGCTGAGATCCAGAGGATCACAAGACAAAATAAGCAGCAAAAAGGTGGACCAAACGAATGGATTAACTGTAGAGTTCCAGCTGAACAAGCAAGCTGAGTATGCTTGAGGCTCTGAGTTCAAGCCCCATGATAATAATATTGGGTCCTCTGATATGGATATGGTGTAATCTCTCTATTTAAGTTTTATTTAATTCCCCCTTAGTAATGTTACTTCCTTGGTGAGGTTTAGCCAGAATATTTAATATTTATGATATTGTCTAATTTACAGTTTTGTATTGCTTATATAGAAATACAGTTGACTTCGTAGCTTTACCTTTTATTCTTCAGCTTTGCATAACTTACTTGATTAGTTTTGAAACTTATTTTTTTTTCAGTTGTGGGGCTTGAACTCAGGTCCTGGGCACTGTCCCTGAGCTCTTTCACTCAAGGCTGATGCTTTACTACTTTGAGTCACAGCGCCACTTCTGGTGATTAATTGAAGAAAAGAATCTTTGGCCTTTTCTGCCTGACCTGGCTTCAACCACAATCCTCAGATCTCAGCCTCCTGAGCAGCCAGGATTACAGGTGTGATCCACCAGTGTCTGGCAGATTTTGAAACTTTGCAACAAATTTTCTACATAGACAGTTATTTTATCTGCAAGGACAGTCGCATCTCCTCCTTTCCAATTCCTTTTATTCTAGCTAGAGAGCTCTTCAGAATAGTGTCCTAGGAAGAGTGGTGAGGAGAAATGAGAAGACCAGACATTTTGTCTTGTTCCTGACCTTCGAGAGAAGCGTTTAGGTACAATGCCACCAGCAGGATTTTTGTAGATATCATTTATTAGGTTGGAGAAATTTCCTTCTGTTCTTCATTAAGTGTCTATCAGAAATATTACCCTGTAATGAGATGAAGTTTATAAAAGGTGATATTGTAGTCATCAAGTATCATGTCATATTTTTCTGGAAAATTTACTGGTGCCTTTTAGGGAGTGAGGATCAAGTGGTAGAATACCTATCTAGCAAGTATGAGACCTGAGTTCAAATCCTAATACCACCAAAAATAGTACCTTTTAGCATTTATGTATATTCATCTAATTTCCATGCTTGCTATTACTTATTATCTATTTTATATACTTAACACTTTTTTTCTTTAATGACACCAGTCACTATTTAGTAGGCCGGTATGATGAAAGATACAAAAGTTACTTCTTTCTATAGATCAGAACATCTAGGCATCAGCCTTTGAATATGCTTAAGTGGCATAGTGATTTCCTTAGCAAGCACAATGCCTTGAATTCACACCCCTTTCCACCAAAAATAGGTTAGTCTCAGTAAAAAGTGATTTGTTTATCCAAATCCAAAATGTGTAGATTTAGATATTTGTGTGTGTGTGTGTGTGTGTGTGTGTATGTGTGTGTGTGTGTGTGTGTATGTATGTATGTACTAGAAGCAGGACTTGAATTTACACTCATAGATGTGTGTGCTAGAACCAGGACTTGAATTTATACTCATAGCTGGTACTCTACCACTTGAGACATGCATGGGTCCAGTAGTTTTTGCTAGATAGTTTGGAGATAGAGTGTGGAGGACTCTTCTGCCCAGGGTAGCTTCAAACCAATATCCTCAGGAAAGAATGGTCTGCAGTAAAAACTAACAGTCATTATATTCCATTAGGAGATGCTGGGCACTGGTACCTCATGCCTGCAATTCTCACTACTTGGGAGGTTGAACTCTGAGGATCACTGTTTGAAGCGAGCTTGAACAGGAAAGTCCGTGAGACTCAACTCATCTCCAGTGAACTTCCAAAACGTCAGAAGGGGAGCTGTATGTAGTTCAAGTGGTAGGAGCTTACCTTGAGTAAAAAGCTCAGGGACAGTGCCTACACCCTGAGTTCAAGCCCCAGGACTGGCACCAAAAAATAAAAATAAAAAAGATACATAGTGTGCATAGTGTTTATATCCTTAAGGATTATCGAGGCTGGTTAGCACATCTGAAATATTCTTTCCCTTCCTTACCACCATTTAAAAGTAGGAGGTAGGCTAGCCAGGAGTAGTGTGCTAAGGTATACAGGATCAAGATGCCGTGTCAAAGGTGGAATGCAGAAGGAGCTGAGCTTAGAAGTGGCCAGACCTGTTGGGAATCTCAGGCAATAGTTCAGGAAAGCTCCCATTGGGTTGTAACAGCAGGGTGTTTGAGAGGTAAATATGGCCTGCTTTCGTCAGCATAATTCCAAGATTTCTGGCTTAGGTCACTAGGTAAATGGTGACACCCTGTCAGTAAAGTCAGTCATCCAGAAACTCAGGAGTGACAGGTCTGGGAGCCAGTTAGGAACACACTGAATTTCCACAAAGAAATGGGGAGATAGGCACTTGAACATAGAGGCCTAGGACACTGAAGATACTTGTGAACAGGCTGGACCTAAGCTGTCATCAATGTACAGATAGAAGTTGAAATTGCAAGTGAAAATGGCTGATGATGACAGAGCCAGTAATGCTCCAATCAGCTCCTTTGAAATTCTCACCAAACTGGTTTGGGGAAACCACCTTTCTCCAGCACAGAAAATTTCAATCGGATAAGACATTTTAAGTCACGCATTGGTGACACACCTGTAATCCAATCCTAGCTACTCCTGAGACTGAGCTCTGAGGATCCAGTTTCAAATCTAGCCAGAGCAGGAAACTCCATGAGACTCTACCTCCAATTAAACACCACTTAAGCTCTAGCTTAAGTGGTAGAGTGCCAACCATGAATGAAAAAGCTAAGGGACAGAGAGCGCCCTGAACCTGAGTTCCAGCCTTAATACTGGTACAGTCAATCAATCAAATAAATATACAATCTTCCATTCTTTTATGGATGCAAATTTCAGTTCAATCTCTTAAACAGAAGAATAAGACATAAACTGTGAAGTATTTTTCCTCACCAGATGCATCAGAGGTAGTAACTGAGAGAAAGCCTTGTATTGTATCCTCTTAAAGAGATCCACAGAAACCCCCAAAAAATGTGCCCTTATGCTTTACTTTAGTTTGAGAAAAGGCCAAACAGTTACGGGTGTTTTGCTGAGACTTGCAAAATTGAATAAGGAAGAATATGAGCACAAATGAAGTTGGATTGTCAGCCAGTCGAAACTGGTTCTGAAGCTTTTATAGAATACTACAGTCTACATGGCATTATAAACTCATGCTGAGTCTGCGCCAGCAAACCCTTGTATCACAGTTTCTGGGATAAATAAAGATGGTTCAGGAGAAAGGTTAGCGACTAGAGCTAGACTGTTTTTAAATGTCTTTCTTACATTTTTGTTACAAACTACCAACTTGCTTTAAGAAGTTGGTGCCAGGTTTTTTAATACACACTTTTAAAATGCAGTTATCTTCTAAATGTATAATTTAAGCTGGTGTTTGAAATATATATATATATAGTAACATCACTAATGGTTTTTCTTTCAAACACCCCCCCACACACATCCTCTCCCTCCTGCAGAATCGCTCAAACTTGTTTTTCCTAAGGTGGGTATTTTGCGTGATGGAAGGCCCTGTTGTAGATATAAGATTGCTAAGGTCACCCTTCAAGGAAGGGTATCAAACCCCTCAAGGCCTTTATAGAATTATAGGTGTGTCATTTGTGAAGAGTCTCGCCTGAACTTTAAATCATCTGGCATGATTATATTTTCTACAGAGTAAATGCTATGTAAACACTTGTTATGCATTGTCTACAGACAAAAGTCTGTACACCCCCTCAGTAGATGAATGGATCAAGAAAATTTGGTATATATACACAATGGAATTCTATGCCTCCATCGGAAAAATGACATTGCCCCATTTGTTAGGAAACGGAAAGGCTTGGAAAAAATTATATTAAGTGAAGTAAGCCAGGCCCAAAGAAACATAGGTCCCATGGTTTCCCTTATTTGCAATAGGTCAGATAAGTTGATGTTAGGGAAATGAACTCTAAGATATGTATTCAAATGTTTTTTTTCTTTCATGCGATTGTTTCTAACACATTTATAAGATTATTTCTTTGTTGCTTTGTATGCCCCTCCCTACAGTATAACCCCTGCTTTCACTGTATTTGATGTTGGTATAATTTGTGGACGGGAAGGGGAAAAACAAATCGTTTAAATAGGGATACAGGTGAACCCATTACAACAATGTGATGTACAAGTCATTATGTCGAAAACGAACTTTACAACTTTCCTGCGGGGAGTGGGGGGGGGGAGGATGGGAGGGGGGGGAGGATGGGAAGGGATGGGAAGGGGAAACAAAGGAAGAGGCTACAATGCTTGATAAGAAATGCACTCATTATCTTGCCCATGTAATTGTAACCCCTCTGTACAATATTTTCACAATAAAAAAAATTTTAAAAGTCTGTACACATTTAGTACTGATGCAATTAAAAAGAATCTTTTCAATCCACAGCTGATCGAATGTGTAGATGTGGAAGTCAAGGGTAGCATAGGTTAGGGTACTGTCTGCAGACACTGCTGTGTCACACTTACAAAGGTCCCTTCATGTGCCTAGGATTTGAACTCCTCCTCTGAGACCTCTTCCCTGTCCATCCCCCACTCCTTGGGAAAGAGTTGACCAACTTGCTTTTTTCGGTGTCACCTCTGCACAGAGTAGTTACTCTGTATTTCAGTAACTTGCTTACTACTGGTCAGTGTCCTTCTTACTTTTTTGTCTTATTTTGTTTTTGTGCCAATACTCAGGACCTGGTGCATTTTCTTGGCCTTTTCACTCAAGGCTAGTGCTCTACCACTTGAGCCACATCTCCATTTCTTTTTGCTGGGTAATGGGAGATAAGAGTCTCACAAACTTTCTTCCCCAGGCTGTTTTTGAACTACAATCTTTAGATCTCAGCCTCCTGATTACAGTCATGAGCCACTAGCACTTGGCTTATTCTTTTTTTTTGTTTTTTTGGTTGGTCATGAGGCCTAAACTCTAGGCCTGGGTGCTATCCCTTAGCTCTTCAGCTCAAGGTTAGCGCTCTACCACTTGAGCCACAGCACCCACTTCTGGCTTTTTCTGCTTATGTGGTGCTGAGGAATCAAACCCAGGGCCTCATGCATGCGAGGTGAGCACTCTACCACTGAGCCACCTTCCCAGCCCTTATTAATTATTTTTAAGAGTAGACACTATGAAATTTGCATGACACCAGACATGCATAGTAGGTACTTAATAAATGGACTTTCCAAAGGGAAGAAAGGAGAAGCCACTCATAAACAAGAATTTGAGCAGAAGGAAACTGAAACAAAGGGAACAATAACTCACAAGAGAAGATCATCACAGGAGAGCCAGAAGCTTGACCAGTCCTCAGTCCTAATACTGCCAGCGTTCTTATCCCACCCAGCCAGCTTGTCCTGATAATACCAGGTGGTTGCTGACCTTTCGAGAGAGAAATCAGCGTTGTTGCTTGACGTGCTGATATGATATTCATCATCCTGACATTTGTACTATTTTCTCCCCCCTGGTGGCCCATCTTTTGGATAATAGTCCCTTTCAGTTTGTAAATTGTAAAATAATAGTTTAAAAATGAAACATTTACAGATGGGTCAGGCAAAGATTCAGAAGCTAGTTTGGTGAATCCTAATAGCCTAAAACCTTGATGGTAGATCATTCACAGGAAGACAAATAAAGAGGAAGAATGTTATAGGTGGAAAGTTAGATCAATTTCATTGTAGCTTTCTAATGAAAAGCAAAACATCCAGGTGCTCATGGCTTCAACCTATACTAGCTTCTTAGGATGTTAAGTTCTGAGGATCATGGTTTGAAGCCAGTCTGGGCAGCAAAGTCAGGGAGATTCTTTTATGTCCAAGCACCCAAAAAAGCCAGGAGTGGAGCTGTGGCTCAACTGGTAAAGTGCTAGCCTTCAGCAAAAAAGTTTATGGACAGTGCCCAGGCCCTGAGTTCAAGTCTTAGGACAGGCATTAAAAAATAATAATTCAGAAATGCTATTGAAAAGCTACCAAAATTCACAAAGAATTTATGGATACAAACTGAGAAAATGTTTATGTGTGAAGTATTTAAGCACTGTAAGTACTAAAGTCTGAAAGCAGAAACTGCCCATGAGATGATAATATCACTTAAAATATAAAATATACAACTTTTTTTTCAAATTTATTTATTTATTTATTTTTATTGTGAAAATACTGTACAGAGGGGTTACAATTACCTGGGCAAGATAATGAGTACATTTCTTATCAAGCATTGTAGCCTCCTCCTTTGTTTCCCCTTCCCATCCCTAAAATATACAACTTTTTGAAGTATAAAAATTAGGATAATTTAAGAGATCAATTCCATTGGATTTATAGGAGCATAGAAACCTTTGTAATCGTTACTATAAAAGAAAATCCAATAATATATTTATAATTACTTAATTATTGAATTTGATCATCTTGTTAGCCTGGAGTCTAATATCATCATCTTTTTTATTGGCTTCCTAGGGAGAAAAGAGTGAAATGTGACTTTTGGCTGTTAATTACAAAGAGAGATAGTAGACTGAGCATTATGGTGGAGGACAAAACCAAACTAAATTTTGTGTGGTTCGTTGACATTCATGTTACAGCCAACTTTTAAAAAAAATATGGGTAGTGGGCCTTGAACTCAAGGTTTTTTTGGCCAGGGGAGTGGGAGGGCGGTGGGGACAGAGATGGTGGTCATAGGGCTTGAACTCAGAGACTGGGGACTGTCCCTGAGATCTTTTGCTCAAGGCTAGAACTCTACCACGTTGAACCATAACACCATTTCCAGTTTGTGGTGGTTAATTGGAGATAGGAGTCCCCTCAAGTCTCACAGACTTTCCTAGTTGGGCTGGCTTTGAACCATGATCCTCAAATCTCAGCCTCCTAAGTAGCTAGAATTCCAGGCATGAGCCACCAGCACTTAGTGTGTCTCTAGCTTTCTCAATCAAGTCTGGCGCTCTACCACTTGAATCACTTCACTTCTGGCTTTTTAGGGGTTAATTGAAGATAAGAATCTCTTGGATTTATTTGCCTGAGCTGGCTTTGAAGAGTGAACCCCAGATCTCAGCCTCTTGAGTAGCTAGGATTATAAATATGAGCCACGGGCACTCAGCCCATGCTAGTCTTTTAAAAATCTTTTCAAAACCCTCTGAGTTCCGGTGGATCAACTTTTCAAGGCCAGCCCAGGTAGACTGGATGGCTAGACTTCATCCTCAAATAACCAGAAAATAAAGCAGGGATGGAGATGAGGTTCAAATGATAGAGCAGTACCAACCTAAGCAAGTACAAGGGCCAGGATTCAAACCAACAAAAACAAAAACTTCCTAAAGTCAAGGATTGTTCTATAAAACTAGAGATTGTCAGTTCCTCTTAGATATAATTCTCACCCTACAATGCAGTATGTAGAAAAAGGTATTTGCATGGAGCTTTTTTAAAATATTAATTTTGTTCTTATTAATGACTTACCATTGCATAAGTCATGTAATGTGTATGTTGCTTTTGGGGAGAGTTTTACAGTCATGCGTAATCTGCATAGTAGGCTCTATGTCTCAGGGTATTCATAGTGAAAAGGGATGAACTCAGTGAGCTCAGTGAGATAATATGTGCCAAAGCTTCCGCTTGGGACCTGATGGTAGTATTAACCTGCCATAAATGACAGCTATTATTACAGTGTGCTTAGATGCACATGTACTTAGCTCTGGGTGTCTAGGCAGCTTCTTAAAGGCAAAAGCAAATTATGTACATGCACTGCATTGATGTACCTGCCATTCCCTGTGGATGATAACAGCATCTTTCACTTACTGCATGTGTGCTCTTATTTACTCCCATAATGACACTTGAACTAGGAAAGAAGTAGTCACTAAATTCTGTATTTGCCATATATTTCCTTATTATACCAGCCTTTTCTGCCCTAAGATGTGTGTGTGTGTGGGGGGGGAATTATGTGCACTGGGTCTTGAACTCAGAACCTGGGCACTACTGACTGTTTAGATTAACTGGAGATAAGAGCAGAGACTCCTGTTCCACCCTGACTGGCTTCAAATTGGGATTCTCAGATCTCAGCCTCCTGAGTAGCTAGAATTACAGGCATGAGCCATAGACACTTGTGTGCCCTAGGACTCTTATTTTGCTATATATTTGAAAATTCAATAGTTTTGATGTTTAAGTTATAGATTTTTTTATTATCATTATCTCAAATTTTGCAAAGTGCTTTACTTTTTAATTTCTTTACTAGGAAAAAATTGTTTTTGTTCAAAGTAAGGTAAATTCAAGTCTCCTGGGCTTTTTTTTTCTTTTTCTCCTTCTTCTCTTCCTATTGCTCATCCTCCTCCTCCTCACCTTCCTCCTCCTCCTTCTCCTCCTTTTTTCTCAGTAGGAGGTCTGGAACTCCGGGGGCCTTGTACTTATTTGTCTTGCTCACTCAGCTGGCATCTCATCAGTTAAGCCCAGGTTTTTGCTGGATTTTTGTTTGTTTTGTTGTTTTGACAGGACTGGCTTTGAACTGCAATCTCTTTTCAGATCTTAGTTTTCTAAGTAAAATTATAGACATAAGTCACCCACATCAGGCTCTCCTGGACATTTAAGAATGATTTATTATAAGCTACTCATTTTTCAAAGCTCATGATGCATTTCAATTTGCCATTGTAGTTCTAAGGCTTCAGAGGGCCACATGTGGGAGCTTCTCCAAACTGGTAAAAAATGAAGTTAATAATCCAACATGTAAATATGACTTTAAGATTATAATAGTAATTCTAGTATGAACATACTTGCATAAAAAATGTTTCTCTTGCCGGGAGCCGGTGGCTTATGCCTGTAATCCTAGCTACTCAGGAGGCTGAGATCTGAGGATCAAGGTTCAAAGCTAGCCCGGGCAGGAAAGTCCATGAGACTCTTTATCTCCAGTAAATCACTAGAAAACTGGAAGTGGCGCTGTGGTTCAAGCTCTCGCCTTGAGCTGAAGAGCAGAGGGACAGCGCCCAAGTCCAGAGTTCAAGCCCCATGACCGACAAAAAAAAAGTTTCTCTTCAGAAAAAAGATTCTGCCATTGTTTGAAGACCTGTTATGGTCAAGGCATGAGGAAAATAGAGAAAAAAAGACTTCTATTGGTATGGAAATATATCCTTGGATAGGTAAGGAAATTTAGCTCTCAAATTTGAACAAATACTAATGCCTGCTTGGCATCCAAGAAACAAAGTAAACAGGGATCCTTGATATTATTTGTGTCTCCTGATCCCTGGCACAGGGAGGAAAAAAGATGATGTCATCTTCTAACTCACAGTATAACCAGACAGCAGCATGAGGGTATGTAGGGTGTGTGTGTGTGTGTGTGTGTGTGTGTGTGTGTGTGTGTGTGTGTGTGTGTGTGTGTGTGAGAGAGAGAGAGAGAGAGAGGGGGGGGAGGGAGAAAAGGGGAAAGACAATGAGACACACACATACACACACACACATGCACTGCTGAAGGACACAGTCCTGGGGCATGATCAGGGAGGATAAATTATAGCTATAATGTAGGACATTAACACATAAATAGAGCAGAGGGGAAGGGGACAAAGGACAGAGAAATACGAACTCCAGAACAGAGGGAACAAAATAGAAATATGTCACCAGGACAAGTAGGAAGTAGGTTCTGTGTTTGATCACCAGACCAGATGACTGATTTAGTTGGAAAATGGGGAGGGTCCCCATGGGGAGGGCTGGGCAGTGGGGGAGTAACATTTACCTTTTGTACATGTGTGTGCCACTACAGGACTGGGGCTTGAACTCAGGAACTCTAGCTATTACTTGGCCTTTTCTGCTCAAGGCTGGTACTCTACCACTTGAGCAACAGCACTACTTCTGGCTTTTTTTTGGTGGTTCATTGGATAAGAGTCTCATGGACTTATTTATTTATTTACATATATATATATATTGGCCAGTCCTGGGGCTTGAACTCAGGGCCTGGGCACTGTCCCTGAGCTTCTTTTGCTCAAGGCTAGCACTCTACCACTTGAGCCATAGTGCCACTTCCACCTTTTTTCTGTTTATGTGGTGCTGAGGAATTGAACCCAGAGCTCCATGCATGCTAGGCAAACACTGTACCACTAAGCCATATTCCCAGCCTCTTGTGGATTTTTATGCCCAGTCTGGCTTTGAGCTCCAGTCCTCAGATCTCAGCCTTCTTGTCTGTTGAGTAGTCAAACTGTCTGAGGACAAAGCTTGTTTCATAGATCTGTGACACCCCTTCCAGGCAGCATGAACTTCTGGCGAAGTCATCTGCACAAGCCCACAAGCAGTTGCTGCCTGGTCTCCCCAGCCATCTCTCATCTCCCTCTTCCAGCCAATGTCCTAGTCAGCTGCCTGCCAAATCATGAGGGGAGAAGGGCATTTGTCATGCATTTGCATATGGCTTGAAACAAAAAAGAAAGAAGAGAAATAATTATAGTTCATAAACCGCTCTGTTCAGTGGCAACTCCTTTGTACAACTACTTGAAGATGATTTTAAAAAATGCTTTTCAGAAAAACTATTTCTTGAAGCATTAGGGAAATCATAGGGAATGTCAAAACTTTCGATGTGCTTTGGGATTTGTTCTTAGTAAGTTGTGTTTATTTTCTGGCACTTACACAGCTGAAGCAGAACTTCCATGTAGTAATCATGACATGAGTTTTATTGCCATCCACCACAGCTCAGTCTCTGGGTCACATCTGTGCACATTCCCCAGTCATTGGCAGCACCTAATGGGTTTGTTTTTGGTTTTTTTTGGATCCCTCCTTCTCTGTGCTATTAACTGTTAAAGGAGGAGCTACTTCGTAATTCTACACCTGTTCATGTCCACGCCCAGCTACTTGCTAAGCTTCCCAAACAAGTACTGGGCAAAGCATAAGAACCTCCCGTCTGGCGCAGAAGAGGTGGCACAGCTGCCCCGGGCTGGATTTGACTTTGGGGACTTTTGTTCTGACTCTCCAATGAATCTGCTACGATGGCTGTTGATGACAGTAATTTATATTCCAGAACGAAGGACAAGCTAACTTCACCCCAAAATGATTACAAATCGTCAAGAAGGAGCAGCCTACCCCCTGAACTACTCTTAGGAAATGACATTAGAGGAAGACATCAAAGAAACATTAAGAACTTGGAACCTTTTCATCTAAGGCGTCCCAAAAAGAGACCATCCATCTTTCCAGGTAGGAATTACTAAAATGTATGCCTTCTAGTAGAATTAAGACAAAATAGAAACTGTGTATCAGTTATTGAAATCAGATGTTAAAATTACCTGTTGAGAATGTGAAGTGTCCACATAAACAGGTCCTAAACAAGTTGGAACAGCTCTTCAGTTGGAAAACCGTCTCTCCTCCTTTTATTTTTCTTTATTGGTTGTGACATCTTTACAGATCTGGAAACAGGTGGCTATTTTATGACAGTGAGACTGATTTTCTTGCAATTCTGGAGACTTATGTGTGGCTTGTCATTCTCTGGCACATCTTTATTTTACAAGATTATTGAATTGCTGAGTGAAGTTGATGTTGATGTGCACCAGAAATTAACAACATAGCATACTTCCATGCATGCTTCAAATTCCTGTCTTGCATCAGAGCTTAAAACCATTTGTAGTAAAGGGCTCAATTAAACAATGTGGATGGTGAAATGTATTAGAGCACTGGAGACACATGGATCTCAGTCTTGATAAGGGGACTCTGATGTCTGCCGTTGATGTTCTTGTGTGGATGATTACAGATATGCAGACATCTGCTAGGGCCCTAACTGCGCTAAGTGACCACTGTGGAGTGGGAATTTCCTTGACAATTTGATTTCAGTACAGGAACAAAATAAACTGGAAATGGCCTTTTTGTTATGGTTGATGGATTAATTGGAGCTTTTGAAATGGAGGATAGATTTGAGCCAACTGCAGAGAGCAGACTCAGTGATAATAGAAAATGAGAAAATAATTCAGTCAGGTAGTATCATTTCATAAAAATGATACTGACATTCTCAATAGGTCACACTTTTTACCACTTTAAGAAATATCTAAAGGGAGGAATGAGAGGGAAAGAGGGAACAGCTTACTCTAAGCAAAAGGAAAGAAATGTAAATATCACCTGACGTAGAAGAAATAATTGTATTGTCAAAGCTCATAGAATTCACAAACTTTATAGACCATGATAATGACAATTTGCCTTGCGAAGGTTAAAATGTGTTTGTGACTTTAAGTATCACTATTCCACAATACTGTGAAATATGTGAAATGTATGTAATAATCTAATCTCAATTAAAAAAAAGAAAAATGAGCTAAGGGGTGGGTTAGGAGCGATGGGTGACAATGTTGTCAGACACTTTGTATTCATATACTGTTTTGTAGAATGGGAACTTCTTTGGACAACTACTTAAAGATAATTTTAAAAATTTAAAAATGAAAAAAGAAATATCTAGCTTGTCTACCTCCAATAGCCCATGCCTGTAATCCTAGAAAGAATATCTAGCTGGGCACCATTGGCTCATAACTATAATCATAGCTACTCAGATCTGGAGGACTACATTTTGAAGCCAGCCTGGGCAGAATAGTTCCCTAGCCTCTGTCTCCAAAATAATCAGAACAAAACAAAACGAAACAAGCAAACAAACAGGGCTAGAGGTATTGCTCAAATGGTGGAGCACTAGCTGAACAAGCATGAAACTCTGACTTCAAAACTCCAGTACTGCCAAGAAAAAAAAAGATCTAGAAGATGATTTAGAGATACGAAGCATCATGGACTAAAAGTTACATATCTTAAGGAACTTCTCTGTGTTTGTGTGTGCACGCCTGTGTACACGCCAGTCCTGGGGTTGAACTTTGAACTTGGGGCCTCACACTCTCTGGCAATTTACCAGTTAAGCCATGCTTCCAGTTATGGCTTTTGCTGGTTAATTGGAGATAAGAGTCTCTCAGATTTGTCTGCCCAGACTTGCTCAGTTGGGTTGAGGGGGAGGAGGAAAAGCCAAGCCTGGACTGAGCCGAGCAGTGTGAATTTGTAAATGTATTAAGGATTGAAAGGAGGAATATTTAAGTGTCTAAAGTAAAACCTTTAGGCCTGTTCAGGAACTCTGAAGCCCCTGACAGGAAGCATTTCACAGGAATGAGCTCACTCATCCTCCAGAATGTTTTCTAAGAGCTATTCTTCACCTTCTTCTTTTTCTTTCTTTATAAAAAAAATTTGTTGGTTTACTGTATGTTACAATTCAACCTGTTTTTCTCCACTCCCACCACTACAGCCCTGCCTTTACCCTTCACACTGCTTCCTCCTCCTTCCTGATTCCAGGAGGGCCCCTGGCTCCTGTAGTCATTGCTCTCACTTCCTGGGTGCTCACTCAACCCTGTTAGCTGTAGCCACAAACCTGTGAAATGTCTTCCTGGCTTGGACCTTACAAAAATTACCCTTCCTAAGAGCTAGCTGGCAGAACTGATTTGTCACAATGGAGTTTGGGAACAAGTACTGAAATTGCAAAGTCAAGTTCTGAACATTGTCCCCAACTACCTGCAGGAGCTTCCAACCCTTCATGGACTCACGTCTAGTGCTCCAACTGGGTCCTTCATTTTGGCCTGTTTCTGTCCCCAGGGATGCCCTTCGGGACATCAGCCAAAGATGGGCTCTTCCAATTCCTCTGCCCGCTTGCCACCAGGTCTCCCATGGGCAAGTTACAGAGTTAACCTGCCTGAAGTTTAAACTATACTGGTTACTGGATTTCTAAATCCATGACTCCACTGTCCTGTGAGTTATAATGACAGCCTTCTAAAGCAGATGATTTTAAAACATTGCTGGGCTACAGATTCTGGCTCAGTGCCTACAGACCACCTGCAAAGAGAAATGTACACAGAGTGTAACAACACTTCCCATTTTATGCTGCTAATACAGTTATATATAAAGAGTAGATGTCAGGCTGGGAAGGTGGCTCAGTGGTAGAGTGCTTGCCTTGCATGCATGAGGCCTTGGGTTCAATTCCTCAGCACCACATAAGCAGAAAAGCTGGAAGTGGTGCTATGGCTCAAGTGTTAGAGCACTAGCCTTGAGCTGAAGAGCTGAGGGACAGCACCCAGGCCTCACAACTGACAAAAAAAAAGAAAGAGTAGATGTAATCAGGTGTGGTAGCTCATACCTGTAACCCTAGCTACTCAGGAGGCTGAAGTATGAGAATGGAGGTTCAAAGCTATCCCAGGCAGAAAAGTCCAGTTAACCAGCAACAAGTTTGGACTGAAGATATGGCTCCGTGGTAGAGTGTCAGCCTTGGGTGAAAAAGTCAAATAAGAGTGTAAGGCCTGAGTTCTAGCCCAGTACTAATATGAGAGAGGGGAGAGGGGGAGAAAGGGAGAACAGGGAGAGGGGGACAAGGGGGAAAGGGGGAAAAGAGTAATGGTTGTGGGAATGGAAAGTTGGAGAAATTCAGATACATTTCACAACTAATAGATTAGCAAAACTAGGGATCCAGCCCAGGTCTTTTTCACATATCAGTGATTTCCACTATTTCACTACCCTCCATTGTCAACTGTGGGGATAATTTGTCTTCAGAGACTCAGTAATTGAGGGTACGTTAGTATTTCAATGAGCATCATTCTGACCCCTTCACACACACAATTCTTGCCTCCACATTCAGTGTCATGTTTCCAGTCCTGCACTGAACAACTGATTGGTTGATCCTTTCATTCATTCATTCACAAACTATTCATGCATTATGTTGGGAATAAGTCTTCCAGACTTTAGCTCCATATCCTTCCTCCCTCTTTTTTATTGGTGCTAGTAGTGGGGCTTGAACTCAGGGCCTGATACTTGCTCAAGGATGAAACTCTACCATTTGAGCCACACCACCTCCATTTCTGCATTTTTGGTGGCTAATTGGAGATGAGAATCTCTGGGATTCATCTGCCAGGCTGGCAGTCTTCTGGGTAGCCAAGACCACAGGTGCGAGCCTCCAGCTTCCAGCTCCCCTTTGATCTTATCCTTTTCTCCCCTAGGCCTGCTCATACTGCACATAATCATCTACTTAAAAGGAATATCTATTTGTATGAGATATACAAGACACTATATTGGAAAGGAACTTTACAGCTTCGGGGCAGGGGAGGGAGGAGTTGGGGAGGTGGGGAGGGAAGGGATGGTAGGGTAAAACAAAAGTGGGGATAACAATGTTTAATAGGAAATGTACCCATTACCTTACTCATGTAACTGTAACCCTCTGTACAGTATCTTTACAATCAAAAATATATATTAATGAAAAGGACTGTTTGTTTCCTTCCCTGTCTTAAGGTTTTGAAAAATGGAAAGTGGTACTATAGCTCAAGTAGTAGAGCAGTAGCCTTGAGCACAAAGAGGCTATGAATAGTGCCCAGGTACCCAGGCCCTGAGTTCAAGTCCCACAGCAGACAAATAAAATAATAGTAAGATTTTTTTCAAGGTGACCTCCATACATAGGAAAAAGCTTAAGCCCTTTAACATGATCTGCCCTGGCCTCCATCCCCAGTCTTTTACCAAACATTCCTCCTTGTGATCCACAAACAGCCAGCTTCAGAGACCTGTGACCCCCTCCTGCACATGCTACCTGCAGTTCCCCCCAACCAGGTCCTTCCTTGGCCTCAGGTGATGATTTCACATCTCTTTCAAGAGGAGATTGGGGGCTGGGGATGTGGCTCAGTGGTAGAATGTTTGTCTAGCATACATGAAGCCCTGGGTTCAATTCCTCAGTGCCACATAAACAGAAAAAGCCAGAAGTGACGCTGTGGCTCAAGTGGTAGAGCACTAATCTTGAGCAAAAGAAGCTGAGGGACAGCGCCTAGGCCCTGAGTTCAAGCCCCAGGACTGCCCACCCCCGCCCCCCCCAAAAAGGAAAGAAGAGATTAGGTTGGTACAATTGAGGCCCTTCTGAAAGGACCTTAGACTTTTTTCTCTGACAGCTCTTATCACCCTGTATTGTAACTGTGTGTCTGTGTGTCTTTATTTCCCCTTCCTCCTTGCCCTCCCTCCCCCATCCCCAGCCAGTTATCCAGTGCCATGGCAGTCTGGTTATCCTTTGTATACCAAGTGCCTGGTACAAGGGCTGGTGCATAGCATGCATTCAATAAATAGTTATCCAATTATCTCTAATTGCCCTGAAGAGAATGTGCCCCTGTGTCCTCTCCGACTTCCTCCAGATACTGCTCATAGCATTCTTGTCATCTCCCAACATCACACACACACACACACACACACACACACACACACACACACACACACACACTTGCACACTGTCATGCACCTGCATTCCTGTGAAGCCCTTTCTTGGATTCTCTGGAAGGCCCTTTCTAGTCCTCCATCTTCTACCACTGACCTCTTTGACTCCTTTATACCTTCTTGGCTTCAGTGCTACATTATAGTGTTACCTTTATGTATAGATTGTTTATGTAGAAACTCCATGAAAACACAGATTATGTCTTACTTCCTTGAATTGTTCAAAGTAGGTGTCCATTTCACCATCTGGTGGTTAGTTTCCTCATGTGTGGGGCATTGTACCAGTCTAGAGTTCTTATCTGATTCTAGCTCCAAGAAAGAATTGGTTAGCAGATAATCATTATCAAAAGGGAATGACTTTATATTGGTTCAATCACAGCTTAAATTCCAGATGGAGGGAAAAAGGAGGTAGGATTATCTCATGCATTCATTTTAAAAAAAAAAAAAAGAAGTGTCAGAGCTGGATGCTAGGGACTCACATGGAGATCTGAGGACTGCAGTTTGAAGTCAACCTGGGCAGAAAGGTCCATAAGATTCTTACCTCCAATTACCTAGCAAAAAGCCAGAAGTGGAGCTGTGGCAAATGTGGTAGAGTACCAGCCTTGAGCAAAAAAAAAGCCAGGTGAGAGAACAAGGTTCTAAGTTCCAGCCTCAGTACCGACACACACACACACACACACACACGCACACACACACACACACACACACACACACACACACACACACACATTCTGCTACAAGCCAGGAACTATTCCAGGCCTTGGGAGCGAAGCAAACAGT